>NC_072429.2:27235000-27543333 GCF_028878055.3 Symphalangus syndactylus
TATCTATAAGAAAAGTCTTATTTTGAAATGTTCCAACTTTGTATCATGTTATCCATTTGCTGGGTAATTATTTATTGTCAACTATGTGCCAGGTACAAGGGTATGAAAGTGAATAAGATAGACTCAATTACTGCCCTCACCAAGCTACTAGGCAAGAGAGACAAACAGGAAATGATCACATCCACGATTATGGAAGTGCAGGAGCACCTGACCCATCCTGGGAGACCAGCAAAGTCTTCCTGGACACCATGACTTTTAAGCTAAGATCAAAATAGTAAGTAGAAAGAGAAGGGGAAGCAAGAGGAACTTTCAAAAAGGAGGAAACCATATGTGAGTAAGAAAACACAAAGGTAAAACCCAGATTCAGATTTAGGTAGCTGGGAGAATGGTCTTATGATGACATTTACTAAGAAGAAATATAGGAGAAAGAGAGTGTATATGTTGGTTAGGGTGATGGGGTGGTGATGGGGTGGGTATGGGGATTTATTTATGAATACTGATGGCTTGGAGATATAAGTGGTACCTCCTGAAAAAGACACCCAGGTGGCATTTGTGTCTGAAAGTCTCAATTTCAGATGAGAGGTAGGAGCTGAAATATAAATTTGTGATTCATCCATATATATATGTGATATAATAAAGAATATATCTGGTCTTTATCCCAGTTCTTGGTGCAAAGATTTTGAAACCTTGAGTAATAACAATGTCTTTGTTATGCTAATGGGATGACTCATGCTGGGTTCCTAAATAGCTTTAGGATGGGGGCTGGTCACCAGAAAGACCAATCCCATGATTAGAGTGTTAGAACTTTAGGCCGCCAGCCCAATAACGTCCAGTGAGAGAAGTGAGGCTGGAGACTGAGCTCAACAACATGGCCAATGATTTAATCAATCGTGATTTGATCAGTCATCACTGATCTGATCAATCAACCATAATGAAGCCCCAGTAAAAACTCTGGAAACCAAAGCTCAAAGGAGCTTCCTGGTTGGTGAACAACTGATGTGCTGAGAGATAAATATGCCTGGATTCCTAGAGGAGAGGGCAGAGAAACTCAGTGTCCTTATCTCTCCCAAGACCTTGTCTATGTGCCTCTTCTGTTTAGCTGTTCCTGGGTTGTATCCTTTATAATAAAACTAATCATGTGAATAGCACTTTCAGAGAGTTTATGAGCTGTTCTAGCAAATTACTGAACCTGAGGGAGTCATAGAAACCCCTGAATTTGTAGCTGGTGAGTCAGTGGCTGACTGAGACTGATGTTTGGTGTCTGAAGTGGGGGCAATCTTGTGAAGGATGTTGTTCTCAACTTGTGGGGTCTGCGCTAACTCTGGGTAGTTAGTGTCAGAATTGAATTAAATTGCAAGATACCCAGTTGTCATCAGAGAATTGTTGTTGGAACAAGGCAGAAATTGAGATCATTGGCTGTTGATGAGTTCACCCATGGAAAGCATATGAGAAGATGATGTAGGGCAGAACCCCAAGAAATATGAGCATCTATGGAAATATTTCCCAAAATGTCATTTCAATACCATTGGTGCTAAATGGAGTTTAGATTATATAGAAGTATACTTTTATTTAATGGCTATGTATTTATTTTAAATGTTTTGAGCCATATTTTTCATATACAGCAAATTGTACTGTTTTTTCCATTAATAACAGTGACATAAAACTTCCTTATAAGGAAATTAATTTGAGTCTATAAAGTGCTATAGTTTGGATATTTTTTCCATCCAAATTTCATGTTGAAATGTGATCCCCATTATTGGACGTGGGCCTAATAGGAAGGGTTTGGGTCATGGTGGTGGATCCCTCCTGAATGGCTTCATGCCCTCTTTGAAGTAATGAGTGTGTCCTCATTCTATTGGTTCATGAGAGTGATAGTTGTTTAAAGAAACTAGCATCTCCTCTTCTCTTTCTTGCTTCATCTCATGACATGTGACACACCCGTTCCACTTTCACTTTCTGCCATGAATAAAAGCTTCCCAAGGCCATATCAAAAGCTGAGCAGATGCTAATGTTATGCTTGTACAGTCTGCAGAACTGTGAGCCAAATAAACCTATTATCTTTGTAAATCATTCAGTCTCAGATATTCTTTTATAGCAATGCAAAATAGACTAACACAGAAAATTGGTATCAAAGAGTAGAGCATCACTATAAAAGTACCTGAAAATGTGGAGGCAGGTTTAGAACTGGGTAATGGGCAGAGGTTGGAAGAGTTTGGAGGCTCAGAAGAAGATAGGAAGATGAGGGAAAGTTTGCAGTTTCTTAGTGACTAGTTAAGTGATTGTAACCAAAATTCTGATGGAAACATGGACAATAAAGGCCAGGCTGATGAGGTCTCAGATGGAAATGAGAAACTTATAGGGAACTTGAGCAAACGTCACCATTGTTATCCTTTACCAAAGAACTTGAAAACATTGTGTTCATGCCCTAGGAATTTATGGAAGGTTGAACTTAAGACTGATGACCTTGGGTATCTGACAGAATAAATTTCTAAACAGCAAAGCACTCAAGAGGTGGCAGGCTGCTTCTAACTACCTAGGATCAGATGTAGGAGCAAAGAAATGACTTAAAGTTAGAACTTATAATTAAAAGGGAAGCAGAGGATAACCACTTAGAAAATTCACTACCTTGCCATGTGGTAGAGAAGGAGAAAGCATTTTCAGGAGAAGAATGCAAGTGGGCTGTGGAGCAACCACTGACTAGAGAGATTCACATGACAAAGAGGGAGCCAGGTGCTAATATTCAAGACAATGGGGAAAAGGCCTTGAAGCCATTTCAGCAATCTTTGAAGCAGCCCCTCCCATTACAGATCCAGAGGCCTTGGAGGAAATAATGGTTTGGGGGGGCCCAAGACCCTAATCCCTGTGCAGCCTCAGGACAGTGATCCCAACATCCTGGCCACTCTGGCTCTGGCCAGAGCTTAAAGGGCTCTAGGCATGGCTCATGCCACTGGTCCAGAGGGCACAAGTCATAATCCTTGGAGGCTTCCATATAGTGTTAAGCCTGTAAGTACACAGAATGCAAGAGTGAAGGAGGCTTAGTGGCTTCCACCTAGATTTCAAAGGATGTATGGGAAAGCCTGGGTACCCAAGCAGAAGTCTGCTGCAGAGGCAGAGCCCCTATAGAGATACTCCACTACGGCAGTGCCAAGGGGAAAAGAGGATTGGAGCCTCCACACAGAGGTTCACTGGAGAACTGCCCAGCAGAGCTGTAGGAACAGGGCTGCTGCCCTCCAGATCAGAGAATGGTAGAACCAATGGCAATGTGCACCCTCAGCTTGCAAAAGCTGCAGGCACTCAACTCCAACCTGTGAAAGCAGCCACATGGACTGCACCCAGTAAAGCAATGGGGGCAGAGCTGCCCAAGGCCTGGGGAGCCCACCCCTCACACCAGTGTGCCCTAGATGTGGGACATAAAGTCAAAGATTATTTTGGAGCTTTAAGGTGTAATGTCTGCCCTTCTGGGTTTTAGACTTCTGTGGAGCTTATTGCCCCCTTCTTTTAACCAATTTCTCCCTTTTGGAATGGGAGTGTTTTACTCAATGCCTGTACCATTGTATCTTGAAAGTAAATAACTTGGTTTTTGATATTACAAACTCATAGGTGAAAGAAACTTGCCTTGAGTCTCAGATGAAACTTTGGACTTCAGACTTTTGATTGAGTTGATGTTGGAACAGGTTAAGACTTTGGGGGACTGTTGGGAAAAGATTATTATATTTTGCAATGTGGGAAGAATACGAGATTTTGGATCCAGGGGCAGAATAATGTAATACGGATATCTGTTCCCTCCAAATCTCATTTTGAAATGTGAAACCTCCATCGTTGAAGGTGGGCCTGGTGGGAAGTATTTGGGTCATGGAGGCAGATTCCTCAGGAATGGCTTGGTGCCCTCCTTGCAGTAATGAGTGAGTTATTACTCTATTAGTTCATGCACAGGCTGGTTCTTTAAAGAGCCTGGTACCTCCTCCTCTCTTTCTCCTTCTCTTGCCATTAGACATGCCTGCTCCCATTTCACCTTCCACCATGAGTAAAAGCTTCTTGAGGCCTTATCAGGAGATCAGCAGATGCAGTTGCTATGCTTGTATAGCCTGCAGAACTGTGCACCAAATAAACCTGGTTTCTTTATAAATTATTCAGTCTCAGATATTCCTTTATGGCAATGCAAAATTAGCTAATACATCAAGTGAGTCAATTAAAAGAAAAACATCAGCAAAAACTGTAAACATGATATTAAAATAACTACACTCATTCCATAAATATTTAATGAGGGCTTATTGTGCAACAGATCTGGAAATCCACTAGTAAACAAAAGACAGAAGTATCCCTGCCCTCTTGGAGTTTATATTCCAGTGGGAAGAACAGAGAATAATCAAGACAAATAAGTAAAATATAGGTAGAATATCAGATTCTAATAAGTTCCAAGAAGATAAAAAGACAAGAACATGGATAATAAGTTTGGAGAAGGAGAGTTGAAATTCTAGATTTCAAGGTCAAGGAAGTTCCCATCAAGAAGATGACAGTTGAGCAAAGACTTGAAGGAGAGAAGGAAGTATGATTTGTGGATATTTTGAAGAAAAACATTCTGGCAAAGGGAAACAGTAAGTGCAAGGGCCCTGAAGCAGGACATGCCTGGAAGCAAGGAATTCAATGTGGCTGGAGAGGAATGAACAAGAGTTTAAGACATGGGGGGAGGCGAGGGCAGCAGTGCAGATCCTGTAGGACTCTGATTACTGTAAGAAAGTTGGTCCTTATTTGGAGTGGGATGTATCAGGCCTCTGAGCCCAAGCTAAGCCATCATATCCCCTGTGACCTGCATGTACACATCCAGATGGCCAGTTCCTGCCTTAACTGATGACATTTCACCACAAAAGAAGTGTAAATGGCCGGTCCTTGCCTTAAGTGATGACATTACCTTGTGAAAGTCCTTTTCCTGGCTCATGCTGGCTCAAAAAGCACCCCCACTGAGCACTTTGCAACCCCTACTCCTGCCTGCCAGAGAACAAACCCTCTTTGACTGTAATTTTCCTTTACCTACCCAAATCCTATAAAACAGCCCCACCCTTATCTCCCTTTGCTGATTCTCTTTTCGGACTCAGCCCACCTGCACCCAGGTGAAATAAACAGCCACGTTGCTCACACAAAGCCGGGGGACCTCCCTTGGGAGATCAATCCCCTGTCCTCCTGTTCTTTGCTCTGTGAGAAAGATCCACCTATGACCACAGATTCCTCAGACCGACCAGCCCAAGAAACATCTCACCAATTTCAAATCCAGTAAGTGGCCTCTTTTTACTCTCTTCTCCAACCTCCCTCACTATCCCTCAACCTCTTTCTCTTTCAATCTTGGTGCCACACTTCAATCTCTTCCTTCTTTTAATTTCAATTCCTTTCATTTTCTGGTAGAGACAAAGGAGACATGTTTTATCCGTGGACCCAAAACTCCGGCGCCGGTCACAGACTAGGGAAGGCAGCCTTCCCTTGGTGTTTAATCATTGCAGGGATGCCTCTCTGATTATTCACCCAGGTTTCAGAGGTGTCAGACCATGCAGGGACACCTGCCTTGGTCCTTCACCCTTAGCGGCAAGTCCTGCTTTTCTGGGGAAGGGGCAAGTACCCCAACCCCTTCTCTCCATGTCTCTACCCCTTCTCTGCCTTTCTGGGGGGCAAGAAACCCCCAACCCCTTCTCCTTCACCCTGAGTGGCAAGTCCCACTTTTCTAGAGGAGGGGCAAGTACCCCAACCTCATATCTCTGTGCCCCAATCCCTTATTTCTGCACCCCAACCTCTTATCTCTGTGCCTCAATCCCTTATTTCCACACCCTGACCTCTTATCTCTGCGCCCCAACCCCTTTCCCGCTTTTCTGGAAGGTAAGAACCCCCGAACTCCTTCCCTCCATGTCTCTACTCTCTCTTTTCTCTAGGCTTGCCTCCTTCACTATGGGCAACCTTCCACCCTCCATTCCTCCTTCTTCTCCCTTAGCCTGTGTTCTCAGAAACTTAAAACCTCTTCAACTCACACCTGACCTAAAACCTAAATACCTTATTTTCTTCTGCAATGCCACTTGACCCCAATACAAACTCGACAGTAGTTCCAAATAGCCAGAAAATGGCACTTTCAATTTTTCCACCCTGCAAGATCTAAATAATTCTTGTCGTAAAATGGGCAAATGGTCTGAGGTGCCTGACGTCCAGGCATTCTTTTACACATCAGTCCCTTCCTAGTCTCTGTGCCCAATGTAACTTGTCCCATATCCTCCTTCTTTCCCTCCCGCCTGTTCCCTCAGTCCCAACCCCAAGTGTCCCTGAGTCTTTCTAATCTTCCTTTTCTACAGACCCATCTGACCTCTCCCTTCCTCCCCAGGCTGCTCCTCACCAGGCCAAGCTAGGTCCCAATTCTTCCTCAGCCTCTGCTCCTCCACCCTATAATCTTTTTATCACCTTCCTCCTCACACCTGGTCCAGCTTACAGTTTCGTTCCGTGACTAGCCCTCCCCCACCTGCCCGGCAATTTACTCTTACAAAGGTGGCTGGAGCTAAAGACACAGTCAAGGTTAATGCTCCTTTTTCTTTATCCCAAATCAGATAGCGTTTAGGCTCTTTTTCATCAAATATAAAGATCCAGCCCAGTTCATGACTCGTTTGGCAGCAACCCTGAGACACTTTACAGCCCTAGACCCTAAAAGGTCAAAAGGCCGTCTTATTCTCAAAATACATTTTATTACCCAGTCTGCTCCCGACATTAAATAAAACTCCAAAAATTAAATTCCAGCTCTCAAACTCCACAACAGGATTTAATTAACCTCGCCTTCAAGGTGTACAATAATAGAAAAAAGTTGCAATTTCTTGCCTCCACTGTGAGACAAACCCCAGCCACATCTCCAGCACACAAGAACTTCCAAACGCCTGCACCGCAGCAGCCAGGTGTTCCACCAGAACCTCCTCCCCCAGGAGCTTGCTACAAGTGCCAGAAATCTGACCACCAGGCCAAGGAATGCCTGCAGCCCAGGATTCCTCCTAAGCCGTGTCCCATCTGTGCAGGACCCCACTGGAAATCGGACTGTTCAACTCACCTGGCAGCCACTCCCAGAGCCCCTGGAACTGTGGCCCAAAGCTCTCTGACTGACTCCTTCTCAGCTTAGCAGCTGAAGACTGACGCTGCCGGATTGCCTCAGAAGCCCTGTAGACCATCACGGATGCCGAGCTTCGGGTAACTCACAGTGGAAGGTAAGTCCGTCCCCTTAGTCAATACGGAGGCTACCCACTCCACATTACCTTCTTTTCAAGGGCCTGTTTCCCTTGCCTCCCTAACTGTTGTGGGTATTGATGGCCAGGCTTCTAAACCCCTGAAAACTCCCCCACTCTGGTGCCAACTTGGACAACACTCTTTTATGTACTCTTTTTTAGTTATCCCCACCTGCCCAGTTCTCTTATTAGGCCGAGATATTTTAACCAAATTATCTGCTTCCCTGACTATTCCTGGACTACAGCCGCATCTCATTGCCGCCCTTCTCCCCAACCCAAAGCCTCCTTCGTGTCTTCCTCTCGTATCCCCCCACCTTAACCCACAAGTATGGGACGTCTCTACTCCTTCCCTGGCAACTGATCACATGCCGGTTACCATCCCATTAAAATCTAATCACCCTTACCCCACTCAACGCCAATATCCCATCCCACAGCACACTTTAAAAGGATTAAAGCCTGTTATCACTCGCCTGCTACAGCATGGGCTTCTAAAACCTATAACTCTCCTTACAATTCCCCCATTTTACCTGTCCAAAAACCGGACAAGTCTTACAGATTAGTTCAGGATCTGCACCTTATCAACCAAATTGTTTTGCCTATCCATCCTGTGGTGCCCAACCCGTACACTCTTTTGTCCTCAATTCCTTCCTCCACAACTCACTATTCCGTTCTCGATCTTAAAGATGCTTTTTTCACTATTCCCCTGCACCCCTCATCCCAGTCTCTCTTTGCTTTCACTTAGACTTACCCTGACACCCATTAGGCTCAGCAAATTACCTGAGCTGTACTGCTGCAAGGTTTCACAGCTCCCATTTCTTCAGTCAAGCCCAAATTTCATCCTCATCTGTTACCTATCTCAGCATAATTATCATAAAAACACACGTGCTCTCCCTGCTGATTGTGTCCAATTAATCTCCCAAACCTCAATCCCTTACAAAACAACAACTCCTTTCCTTCCTAGGCATGGTTACTGCGGTCAGAATTCTTACACAAGAGCCAGGACCGCACCCTGTAGCCTTTCTGTCCAAACAACTTGACCTTACTGTTTTAGCCTAGCCCTCGTGTCTGTGTGCAGCGGCTGCCACTGCTTTAATACTTTTAGAGGCCCTAAAAATGACAAACTATGCTCAACTCACTCTCTACAGCTCTCATAGTTTCCAAAATCTATTTTCTTACTCACACCTGATGCATACACTTTCTGCTCCCCGGCTCCTTCAGCTATACTCACTCTTTGTTAAGTCTCCACAATTACCATTGTTCCTGCCCCGGACTTCAATCTGGCCTCCCACATTATTCCAGATACCACACCTGACCCTCATGACTGCATCTCTCTGATCCACCTGACGTTCACCTCATTTCCCCACATTTCCTTCTTCCCTGTTTCTCACCCTGATCACACTTAGTTTATTGATGGCAGTTCCACCAGGCCTAATCGCCATACACCAGCAAAGGCAGGCTATGCTATAATACAAGCCACTAGCCCGCCTCTTAGAACCTCTCATTTCCTTTCCATCATGGAAATCTATCCTCAAGGAAATAACTTCTCAGTGTTCCATCTGCTATTCTACTACTCCTCATGGATTTTTCAGGCCCTCTCCCTTCCCTACACATCAAGCTTGAGGATTTGCCCCCACCCAGGACTGGCAAATTAGCTTTACTCAACATGCCCCGAGTAAGATAACTAACATACCTTTTAGTCTAGGTAGACACTTTCACTGGATAAGTAGAGTCCTTTCCTACAGGGTCTGAGAAGGCCACCACAGTCATTTCTTCCCTTCTGTCAGGCATAATTCCTCAGTTTAGCCTTCCCACCTCTATACAGTCTGATAACAGACCTGCCTTTATTAGTCAAATCAGCCAAGCATTTTTTCAGGCTCTTCGTATTCAGTGACAGACTAATGGAATATTAAAAACACACCTCACCAAGCTCAGCCACCAACTTAAAAAGGACTGGACAATATTTTTACCACTTTTGCTTCTCAGAATTCAGGCCTGTCCTCAGAATGCTACAAGATACAGCCCATTTAAGCTCCTGTATAGATGCTCCTTTTTATTAGGCCCCAGTCTTATTCCAGACACCAGACCAACTTAGACTGTGCCCCCAAAAACTTGTCATCCCTACTATCTTCTGTCTAGTCATACTCCTATTCACTGTTCTCAACTACACATACATGCCCTGCTCTTGTTTACACTGCCAGTTTACACTGTTTCTCCAAGCCATCACAGCTGATATCTCCTGGTACTATCCCCAAACTGCCACTCTTAAAGTAAATAAATAATCTTTGCTGGCAAGGCTATGCTGAACCTCCTTAGGCATGCTCTATTTAGATGTCCTAGGTCCTCCCAATTCTTAGTCCTTTAATACCTGTTTTTCTCCTTCTCTTATTCTGTTTAGTTTTTCAATTCATACAAAACTGTATCCAGGCCATCACCAATAATTCTAAATGACAAATGTTTCTTTTTTTTTTTTTTTGAGACGGAGTCTTGCTCTGTCGCCCAGGCTGGAGTGCAGTGGCGCAATCTCGGCTCACTGCAAGCTCCGCCTCCCGGGTTCACGCCATTCTCCTGCCTCAGCCTCTCCGAGTAGCTGGGACTACAGGCGCCCGCCACCACGCCCAGCTAATTTTTTTTTTTTGTATTTTTAGTAGAGACGGGGTTTCACCGTGGTCTCGATCTCCTGACCTCATGATCCGCCCGCCTCGGCCTCCCAAAGTGCTGGGATTACAAGCGTGAGCCACCGCGCCCGGCCGACAAATGTTTCTTCTAACAACCCCACAATATCACCCCTTACCACAAAATCTTCCTTCAGCTTAATCGCTCCCACTTTAGGTTCCCACGCCGCCCCTAATCCTGCTCGAAGCAGCCCTTAGAAACATCGCCCATTATCTCTCCATACCATCCCCCCAAATTTTCGCCATCCCAACACTTTACCACTATTTCCTTTTATTTTTCTTATTAATATAAGAAGACAGGAATATCAGGCCTCTGAGCCCAAGCTAAGCCATCATATCCCCTGTGACCTGCACGTACACATCCAGATGGCCGGTTCCTGCCTTAACTGATGACATTCCACCACAAAAGAAGTATAAATGGCCGGTCCTTGCCTCAAGTGATGACATTACCTTGTGAAATTCCTTCTCCTGGCTCATCCTGGCTCAAAAAGCACCCCCACTGAGCACCTTGCGACCCCCACTCCTGCCCACCAGAGAACAAACCCCCTTTGACTGTAATTTTCCTTTACCTACCCAAATCCTATAAAACGGCCCCACTCTTGTCTCCCTTTGCTGACTCTCTTTTCGGACTCAGCCCGCCTGCACCCAGGTGAAATAAACAGCTATGTTGCTCACACAAAGCCTGTTTGGTGGTCTTTTCACACAGACGCGCATGAAAGGATGGGAGCCATTACAAGGTACTGAGCAGAGGACTGACTTGGTTCAACTTACATTTTAACAGCAACATTTGGCTGTGATGAGATGATACTGAACAATTCAAAAGCAGAAGTAGAGAGGCTATAGTATTAATATAGGTGAGAGATGTCAGGGGCTTGCACTAGAGTGGTGGTCATGGAAGTGATGAGGAGAAACACGAGTCTATAAATAGTTGAAGATGAAGGCTGTCTTAGTTAGCTGAGGCTGCAATAACAAAAATACCATATGCTGGGTGGCTTAAACAACCAAAAGTTATTTTTCACAGTTGTAGAGGCTGAGAAGCATAACATTAAGAAACTGACTAATTTGGCTCCTTGTGAGGACCCACTTCCTAGTTTGCAAGTGGATGCCTTCTTGCTATATCTCGGATGCCTTCTTGCTATATCTTCGCAAGGCAGAGAGAGAGAGAGAGAGCACATGCTCTGATCTCCTTCTCCCCTTATAAGGGCATCAATCCTATCATGGGGGCTCCACCCTTGCAACCTCATCTAAACCTGATTTACCTCCCATAGGCCCCCCCTTCACATTGAGGATTAGGGCTTCAATAGACATTTAGGTGGGATTGGGGAGACATAAATTCACTTCATAGCAAAGCCAACAGAATGTGAGGAGTCTAAATGTGGGGTATGAAAGAAAGAATAAGGATTTCAAGGTGATGGCCTGAACAAATGAAGAATGGGATTGTTATTCCTGAATTGGGAAAGATGGTGGATGGAACAAGTGTGGGCCAGGAGAGTTCAGTTTTGGATAAATTAAGTTTGAGAAGCCTTTAGCATATCCAAGTTGTAGCCTGATATGTGCTGTTTTGGTGGAGTATCAGAAGCAAAGGCATGACTACAGAGAGCTCAAGAGAGAAGTGAGAAGAGGAGCTGGGCATTGTAGATAATTCTTGCCAGGAGTTTTCTGTAAAGGGAAGAGAGAAATGGTGGGAAGCAAAAGTGGGCAGAGGGGTCAAGAGAGGATTTTTTTTTTTTTTTTTTTTTTGAGACAGAGTCTTGCTCTGTCACCCAGGCTGGAGTGCAGTGGGTGTGATCTCGGCTCACTGCAAGCTCCGCCTCCTTGTTCACGCCATTCTCCTACCTCAGCCTCCCGAGTAGCTAGGACTACAGGTGCCCATCACCATGCCTGGCTAATTAAAAAAGATGTTTTTTTTACTAGAGACAGGGTTTCACGGTGTTAGCCAGGATGGTCTCAAACTCCTGACCTCATGATCCGCCCACCTCGGCCTCCCAAAGTGCTGGGATTACAGGTGTGAGCCATTGTGCCTGGCCCAAGAGAGGACTTCTTTAAAGCTGAGAGAAGTAGCAGTTGAGTTGTGTGCTGATTGGAATGGTTCAATATTGAGAAACACTGATGATGCAGGTGAAAGGAATCAGAATGTGCCACCCCAAAATGGGCCACTTTTGCACAAAGATTATTTTAAGCTGAAGGCAACTGAGAATCAACAGATGCAGGAAAGTTTTCTGCCCTCCCCTTGTCAGCCTAAAAACAGGGCATACATTTCCCCTTGGGGAAGGTGCCCCCTCATGCCAGGATGACAAGGGCATACTTATCACTGGAGATGCAGAGTCAATACCAAAACAAGTGTGTATAACTAGACCTTACTAAGGCAACCCTTCTTTTCCATTAGTTTCCCCATAGATTTCTTAGTCACTTTTCTATAATTTGTAATCCCTTGAAGCCAAACCTCCTTTCTTTTGTTAAATTGGCATATAAGCCCCTGAATCTAACTGATTTTTGAGTTTCACATCTTTTCTGTGAACTCCTGGACATGGTAAATATTTAATAAAAATTGTACCTTTCCTTCTGTTAACCCCTCCCTTTTTAGTTTGATTCACCGGCCCCAGCCACTGAATCTAAGATAGTTTAAGAAAAAGTTTTTCCTCCCTGACTCGGAGCAAGAACAGAGATGAGTAAAAGATAAAGCATGCACAAAGAGAGAGACTTAGGAGGACACAATCCAGAAGAATGGGGTGCCATGGAGACCAGAAGAGAATTTCTAGAAGGTATCAACTCAAGGAGTTAAATGCTACTCAGAGGCCAAGCAAGATCAAGAGTGAAGACCGGCCAGGTGTGGTGGCTCACACCTGTAATCCCAGCACTTTGGGAGGCCAAGGCAGGTGGATCACAAGATCAGGAGATCGAGACCATCCTGGCTAACACGGTGAAACCCCTTCTCTACTAAAAATACAAAAACTTAGCCAGGCGTGATGGCGGGCGCCTGTAGTCCCAGCTACTTGGGAGGCTGAGGCAGGAGAATGGCGTGAACCCAAGAGGTGGAGCTTGCAGTGAGCCGAGATTGCATCACTGCACTCCAGCCTGGGCGACAGAGTGAGACTCCATCACAAAAAAAAAGGGGGGTGGGTAAAGACATATCCACTGAACCTGGGGACAAATATGTCTTTAGTAACCTCAGAGAGAGGAGCTTCCACAGAATAGTGGAAGTAGGCAAAGAATTGCTGAATTGATCCCTGAATAGGAGGTAAGGAAGTGAAAACAGATTGTGGATACTTCAAGAAGCTTGGCTGTAAATGGCAGGAGATAGATAGAATTCCACTACTGAGGGGCTGACATCAAGTCAGTGGTGTGTTGTCTGGTGTTTAATATGGGAAGGGACTTAGCATCTTTAATATTTGATGTGGTTTGGTTCTGCGTCCCCACCAAAATCTCATCTTGTAGCTCCCATAATTCCCATGTGTTGTGGGAGGGGCCCAGTGGGAGATGATTGAATCATGGCGTTGGGTCTTTCCCATGATATTCTCATGATAGTGAGTGGGTCTCATGAGATCTGATGGTTTTATTTTTTTATTTATTTATTTATTTATTTATTTTTTTTTTTTTTTTTTTTTTGATCTGATGGTTTTAAAAACAGGAGTTTCCCCACACAAGCTCTCTCTTTGCTTGCTGCCATCCATGTAAGATGTGACTTGCTCCTCGTTGCCTTCTACCATGATTGTGAAGCCTCCCCAGCCATGTGGAACTGTAAGTCCAATAAACCTCTTTCTTTTGTAAATTGCCCAGTCTCAGGTATGTCTTTATCAGCAGCATGAAAATAGCTAATACAATATTGATGGAAGATACCAACCAGGACACAGAGGCCAGAAATATACAAGATAAGTGATACTTACTGGAAATCAATTGATCCAAGACAAGGGAGGAAGGGAGGTGTTTAGAACACAAGTGGGAAGATGTGTCCTACATAAGGAGAGTGTGGCTTCTACTGGAATAGGTGTGAAAAGCCTAGTGCAAAGTCAGTACTGCCAGCTATCCCAGTAGCTATTTCCAAACCTACTTTTTAGGCTCAACTGCCCCTCAGGCAGCTACCCAACAGCTACCCAAAGGCCTCCCACCTTCATTGACCTCATTCCAACTACTTCCATTCTCTCTTTATTCTATTGTCCTATTTGAGGCCTGGTGTCCTTCAGTCTAGTACCCCTAATTAGCAAAATAGCTCTACTCATTTGCATTACTTATGCAGCATTTCCTAGAAAGTACTGAAGGTAATATGCTAATCAAAAGGACAGTCTTTAGATCCCAAAACGGAGGTAAAAGCACTATAAACTAATTAAACCTCATCTAGTCTGTGGCTCTATTGCTTAAATCCTGCTTTCCAAAGTAAACAAACAAAACCTATACAGAATGTTATTGCCAGAGGGAGTTCAGGAATCCCCTTCCACAGTCTGTATCATCCCTCCCCACCAACCTCAAATTCTTTTAGCCCAGAGGAGCTAAGTATTCCAAGACCACACAGCTTCCTGATAAGCAATAGTCAAGAACTTCAAGTTACCCTCCAAACTGTTAAAACTTCTTCACCACTTTTACTAGGGCAGTAGAGTGTATTGACAAGAAGACTGCAGTCCCAGGTCAAAAAGCTTGAATTTTTCTTTTTTTGTTGTTGTTGAAACAGCCTCACTCTGCCGCTCAGGCTGCAGTGGTGTGGTGCAATCTCAGCTCATTGCAACCTCCACTTCCTGGGTTCAAGAAATCCTCCTGCCTCGCCCTCCTGAGTAGCTGGGACTACAGGAGCATGACACCATGCCTGGCTAATTTTTGTATTTTTAGTACAGACGGGGTTTTGCCATGTTGGCCAGGCTGGTCTCAAACTCCTGACCCCAGGTGATCTGCTCACCTCAGCCTCCCAAAGTGCTGGGATTACAGGCATGAGTCACCATGTCTGGCCAAAAAGCTTGAATTTTTAGTTTTAAAATTTTAGTTTAAAATTGTACATTTATTTTAAGCATCATACAAATTTTGTACCATCCCCTATATTTCTGTGTTTTGTGTTGCTTTTAATGAACTCACTCTGATTTTGTGTAAAATTGAAACTCCTGGAGAAAGAATCATGTTTGTTTCAAGTTTCTTCTATCCCACTATTTCCATCTGAAAAAGCCAGCACTAGACAGTGTCACTCTTGATAATACCAGCCCATTTTGCATACTTATTTCTAAAAATTACTACTGAATGGAACTTGGGTCTACTTGCCTAGTGCACAAAAAAAAAGCCAAATAATGATACCAGGATTTGCTGCAAGAGAAAGTGAGGCATTTATTGCAGGGCATCAAGCAGGAAGAATCAGGCAGTTGATGATTAGGACACAAACTCCCCCGTGACTTACAAGGAATGGTTTTTAAAGGCAGGGGTATATTTCAAGAAAGTAGAAGTTACAGGGAAAATTATAGCTTGATACACAGTGGTTATACATTTGGCCCAAAAAGGGGGAGTATCTTTGTAACCACCCAATGGGTTCACCTTACCCATTGCCTTGACAGAGCCAATTTATCAAGACAGAGGAACTGCAATAGAGAAGAGCAATTCATGCAGAGCTGGCTGTGTAGGACACTGGAGTTTTATGATTACTAAAATCAGTCTCCTGAACATTTGGGGATGAGAGTTTTTAAGGATAATTTGGTAGGTGGGGGGCAGCCAGTGAGTCAAGAGTGCTGACTGATTGGATTGGAGATGAAATCATAGGGAGTCGAAGCTGCACTGAGTCAGTTCCTGGGTTGGGGGCCACAAGATGAGATGAACCAGTTTATTGATCTGGGTGGTACCAGCTGATCCATTGAGTGAAGAATCTGCAAAATATCTCAAACACTGATCTTAGGCTTTATAATAGTGATGTTATCCCCAGGAGTAATTTGGGAAGGGTCAGAATCTTGTAGCCTTCAGCTGCATGACTGCTAAACCATAATTTCTAATCTTTTGGCTAATTTGTTAGTCCTACAAAGGCAGTCTAGTCCCCAAGCAAGAAGGGGGTTTGTTTTGGGAAAGGGCTGTTATTGTCTTTGTTCTAAACTATAAACTGTAAACTAAATTCCTCCCAAAGTTAGTTCAGCCTATGACCAGGAATGAAAAAGGACAGCTTGCAGGTTAGAAGGGAGATGGATTTGGTTAAGTCAGTTCTCTTTCACTGTCTCAGTTATAATTTTGCAGTGGTGGTTTTACCTTGAAGTGAGAGCTTATAGGTCATAGGTAGATTCTTTGATTTGCAATTGGTTAAGGAAGCAAGGCTTTGTCTAAAAACTTGGGGTCAGCAGAAAGGAATGTTAAGATTTGGCCTATGGGTGTGACTCTCTCCAGGCTCCTTAGGGAAAAAAAAGACAGAACAAAGAATGGCAGTTGGAGTTAAGTCCTCAGTTCCCAATTTTCTGAGGTCTACACACAGCAGTCAACATTTTACATTTGGTGGGAGGGTCCAGATTTCTGAAAAACAACTCAAGAACATATGTTAAGATGTTAGCTTTTGTTTCTATAGGAAACCAAACATCATGTGACTGTAACTTAGTTCAGTGACTATTGTTTACGTTATTATTACCTTCTTGCTTAGTGGGTTATTCACTCACTTCCTTAATTGCTGGTGGCAGGGCAATCTAGGTGCCTAGAATTTCCCTTGAAGGAACTCAAATCTTTCTTTATTTTCATGCTTTGAAGGGGGTGGGGAAATCCAGCAGGTCCCTCTAAAGAGCTTCTGCTTCATCTCACAAGCAGTAACACAACAGTCTTTTATCACTGCTGTTTCTATATGTAATTCTTAACTCCCTATTCAATTATAAAATCCTGTATGCAGATGTACTGGATGCAATGTTTAGTCTTCCTAAGACTCTCATCTTTTTTTTTTTCTAAGACAGTCTTCTGCACCTTCAACCCATTCCACTTCCACATAGTTATGGTGGAAGCTGTCCTCTTAGTACAACATGGGCCACCTCAGGTCACAGCTGATTGACCTGAGTATCTCCTCCACTTCCATCCACACCATAGTTGATTGGTCCAGGGATAGGCACCTGAATTAGGTCAGACAAATCAGAGAATTTCTATAGGCTTGGAGGACCCAGAATGAGGAAGTCTTTTCTTTCCCATGGCCAAAGTAGAGAGAACACAATCAGGAAACATTGGTGGACATTTTTCTACCATATGGAGAATGAGCCCAACATACAATAAAAAGCAGATGTGAGATCTAAACAGAGACTACTGATCTTGCTGGAGTTCTACTTTAGTCTTCTCAAGGCTCAGCTGTGGCCCTTCCTTTCCCATGACTTGATATTTTATTCTGGGGCCAATAAACTCTTCCTTTGCTTAAGCAACTTTGACAAGGGTGTCTGTTACTTGCTACAGAAGGAATTAAATATAGTAGTTCTTCAGAAAGCCTGCGGTGCTGAACAAAGATCAGGGCATTAATAAGTCCTTGTTGATTGCCTCCTTGCCATTTATTGGCTAAAGTCTTGCTGAGAGATACCATCCTCAGAAAATATTGACTGCCATAGACTCCAACCAAGAGATGTAAACCAAGGCAATTCACACCTGCAGTACTTGGTGAAATTCAAGACCACTGACCAGCAGGGAGAAAGAAAGTGAACACAAATGAAGAAGCTTCTGTTGCGAGGGCAGACAGAGTGATGGCTTCATCCCAGAATAACACTGACAAGGGAAAAGGAGCAGGGAAATCATCTGGACCAAGGATCAGAAGACCTATACCTTCATCCTGGATCTACTGCTGGCTCCGTGTGGGACTTTGGAACAACCATGGAAATTTTCTGGGTTTGCGTTTTCACGTCTATGTGTGAGAAAGTTAGAGGAGAAAATCACCAATAAGCTTTTGAGATAGAAAAGCTGAGGCAGCCAGGCACAGTGGTTCACACCTGTAATCCCAGGACTTTGGGAGGCCGAGGTGGGTGGATCACCTGCTGGTCAGGAGTTCACAACCAGCCTGGCCAACATGGCGAAATCCTGTCTCTACTAAAAATACAAAAATTAGATGGGTGTGGTGGCGGGTGCCTGTAATTTCAGCTACTCGGGAGGCTGACGCTGGAGAATTGCTTGAACCCGGGAGGTGGAGGGTGCAGTGAGCCAAGATTGCACCATTGCACTCCAGCCTGGGTGACAGAGCAAGACTCCATTCCAAAAACAAAAAGGAAAAGAAAAGCCAAGACTTTCCCTCCTTCCATGTTCTGAATGTTGTGTCCACCCAAAATTCAGAGTGAAAACTAATCACCAAGCTGATAACATTAGAAGGCAGGGCCTTTGGGAGGTAATTAGGTAATGAGGGTTCTGTCCTTGTGAATGGGATTAGTGCCCTTATTGAAGAGCCCTAGAGAGCTGCTTTGCCCTTCCATCATGTGAGGACACATGAAAGGTGCCACCAATGAGGAACAGGCCCTCCCCAAGCATTGAATGTGCTGGTGTCTTGATCTTGAACTTCCCAACCTCCAGAACTGTAAGCAATAAATTTCTGTTGTTTATAAATTACCCAGTCTACAGTATTTTTTTTATAACAGCACAAATAGACTAAGACACTTCCCCTTTAGTCATGGGGTGCTCTAACACTAGTGCCTTCATCTTAAGGGAGTCATGGGCTCTCATCACAGTCTCTCCATGATGTGCCAAGTCCTGCAGGTAGCAGCCACGGATGCAGATCTACCATCTGGAAAGGGTCGAGAAGGTCACTGGGAAGGTCCTTCCTTAAATGGAGTCTTGGACATCACCAGTCTGGACCTGAGACTGTAGGAGAATCTAGGCTTCCAAATCAAGGCAGCAGAGTGACATGCCTGCAGGGACAGAGGACTGTGCCAGGTAGAAACAGGAGCCAAATGGAAAGCAAATGTCTGCTCCTGTTTGGTGTGTGATAATGAGGGCCTAGAAAACCTATATCTTCTGATTAAAAAAACACACACGTACACAAAACCAGAAATTGCATTGTCATATGAAATCTCATGGTTTTAAAATGTGAGTGTCAAAAACAAGCAAACCCACTGTGAGGGCAAAAACGACACAAAGGTAGCAAAAAAATATTTTTTGACTCAATTTGACTCATGACCTCTGCACAGTATGGTGTATATGTTCAATTATGACTCTGAGTCCCATAATACTTTATCGTATCAATCCAATAGCTGCCGATGTCCCATCTAGGGCCACTGCATAGTATCAGGATCAACATATTAGGATTGCCTGATTTGTGTAAACATAAAGTCTACAGCCTGATGGGTGGGGGTAGAAGAGCCAGCATGCACACTGGTCATATCCAGCAGGGTTTACCAAGTATAAGAGCCCTGAGCTTCCACGGCTTCATGACACTTGCTTCCACTGTCCTGGCACTTGAAGGTGCAGTCTCGGACTGGGAACTCTGGACCTCATCCAAGATCCCATCCTCAGCACTGTTCTAGGTGGCTTCTGAGTGAGAGAGCACCCAGAACTTCAAGCCACACCCACATGAGCCATCACAATACTCTGTATAAGGATTGGGGTGCTGTGGCCTCTTCTCTCCCAAAGGAATATGTATGTGCCTATGTTGTGGTATATCTTAAGAAAATGTTTGGTTTAGTCAGATTAGATAGTTTCATATTGGATAATCTTTTGTTATGTCCAATACTTTTATAATAAATTTGAATCATTTGGAAAGTCCACCACTAGTGGGTTTCCACTTATAAATACCAAAGCCATGCAGCAAATGTAACACGATCCACCGATGGCCTTAGACTTCCAAACTTAAACAATGAGCCTTCCAAAAATGACCAAGAATGTCACCCCAATTCCCAGTTTCTTGCTTTTTTTCTTCTTTTTCTCTCTCTTTTATGAACACAGCTCTATTTCCTGGCTGCTCCAAGGTCAGAAGACCCAAAAGAGTCCAAAGTCATTAACCAAAGTCTTTCTTGTGCAGGGAAAGTGGTAGCCTCATAAGGAGACCAAAAAGAAATGAAGTAGAAAGTCAGGGGTGGGGATGCTAGAATTAGGTCACTCATCTATATTTAATTCTGTTGGCTCTTTATGCAGCTTAACATTTAGTTTCCATTTACCTCTGTTCGTTTTGCTGATAAGGAAGCAAAATTCAGACATTTTAAGTGCCTAGAGGGGAAGCATCTTCCAGTCACCATTTTCGATAAACTTCTTGGACACACAGACACATACCTCAAGCTTAGTCCAGTGGAAAAAGACCTGAGATTTTCGCCACCTAAGTTCCCAGTGTTAGGGGCCCCCAGCTCTCATCATCTATCTTATTGGTTGTCCAGGTGCTTTGTTTTTTGCTTTGTCCTGCCTACAGCCAAGTTGGCACACTGTTACAGTTTCAGTTTGGGGAATGAGGGAGCGTGTGAAAGCAAACTTATGGGAAAGAGCATGTTGGAAGGAATCCTCTGGAAACTTACCCGGATTCCTAAAGGGGAGCCACTCCTGTCCTCTCCTCTGTGGTCAGGGAACACCCAAGGACATCAGCCTAGGCAGATAGTGAGCTGTACAACCTGTGGTCCCAATATTCCGTTTGAAAGGTGTTCTAGACTCTTTTTCTCAACCCAGGGCTGAACACCGTCTAAGAGATGCAGGGATGCATCAAACAAAGAAGTAAGGTAGGAGCCTTACAGCTCAGGAGACCCTAAAATTATCTCCACAGCTTGAAGGATGAAAGGGAGCATCATTCCTACTCTCGCAAGGACAAAAGGTGTCAATTGACACTGTTCAGTGTGGCCACCTTCTTATGAACCAAGGAGATAAGCAGTCCTAATTCTGTTTTGGTCTTTGGTCCCTTTGAGAATGGGATAAAATGTATGAAATTTCTCCTTGCACATACCTACCCATATGTATATAATTTTACATAAAAACTCAGGAGTTCCAGATGCCCCCTTTATCTCATCCATTTATCCCGAGCTGGGGAGCCTTTTATAGTAAAGATAATAATCATCATCTATAAAGCCACTTCTTCCCAAGCTTCCATTAACTAATATTCTCTGCCTTGACATCATTAGGTCAGTGCTAATTTCTTTATGCCTCTTTTCCCAGTTTTCTTCTATCATTACAAGACACTCAACATTCCCACACCACTCCTTATGTCCCAGACTGCAATCCTCATGCAGCTCAGGGGCAGCAGGAAAATGACCCCTGCTCACTCTGCCATTACCTAGCACTGTTGCCCAGCTTCATTTTTTCCAAAGTACTCAACACCACTTCATATCAGTTGTGTTTTACTTGTTTGACCCCATTAGATATAAAGGTACGGATTCCTGTCTGTTTGTGCACTGCTTTTTCGTAAGTACCTAAAAATGGTGCTTGACATGTAACAGGCACTTCATAAATGTTTTTTGAATGAAAACCTGATGACTGGAAAACTAACAGTTATTGAGCTCCTACTATGTGCCAGGCATGCAAGTACTTTTACATACACTATTTCATTTTATCTTTGCAACAGCCTAATGATGGAAGGACTATTATTACTTTAAGTTTACAGACAAGGAGGCTGAGACTTACAGAGGTTATGGAAGGTTCCCAAAGACACAGAGCCAGTGAATGGTGGAGCCAAGATTTAGACCCAACCATCTCACTCCAACATCTGTGCTCTTAAGTACTGAAGTCTTAATGTAGTTTGAAGTCATCACACGAAATATTCTAAATTATGGGTTATTCTGTATCACAGATGGGACGTCTTGACTTCTGTTTTCTTTCTTTTCCTGAGCTGTTTTCTGTTTCCCTAACAGATTAAGAAATAGGCCAGCTGTGGCAGGTCACACCTGTAATCCCAGCACTTTGGGAGGCTGAGGCGGGCAGATCACAAGGTCAGGAGATCGAGACCATCCTGGCCAATATGGTGAAACCCCGTCCTCTACTAAAAACACAAAAATTAGCTGGGTGTGGTGGCGTGCACCTGTAGTCCCAGCTACTTGGGAGGCTGAGGCAGGAGAATCGCTTGAACTTGGGAGACGGAGGTTGAAGTTTGCTGAGATTGTGCCACGGCAATCCAGCCTGGTGATAGAGCAAGACTCCGTTTCAAAAAAAAGAAGAAAGAAAGAAAGAAACCTTACCTGTTACCTGTTTCTCAGAAATACACACACACATACATACCCCATTTCCTTTCATAGCAAAATTGTAATGAGATTTGGAACACTGGACCTTGAATATTTTATTAGAACAAGGATCTCCATGAAACTACACACCATTACTCACTTTCTACCACCCCCACACAAACAATATCCATTTGATGGCAAGTCAGGTTGAAGAAACCCAGTGGTTGCAATTGAGCATTCCCAGCATGTTTGGAATATAAACCGAGGAGCCCAGCACACACTCAGAATGATGCATTGTGCCTGCGAGCCTGCAACAGCACATTCATTTCTCATTCATGAGGAGAATGGGACACTTCTAGAATGGGTCTGGGGCAGGTGACTGGGATTGGACCGAAAAGCAAGCAAGTTGTCAACTTGAAAGGACAGACTCACCTTCTAAAATAGAGTTCTCACTTCTCTAAGAGGCTGCTGGTGGGGTAGAGATGTGAGTGCCTAAATCGCCAAGCAGAAGAAAAAAATCGTGTATGCAAAATCTGCATTAACCTCCACATTCTCATATATACCAACCACGTATGTGCCAAGTAGTCATCCCTTGCTTATTTGTATTAGTGCGATTACTGAAGGTTCAAATTGAAATGAGCCCTTTCTCTTTTCCCCGAAGTCCTGGGAGGGCTTGAAAGGGCCACATTAAGATATTAAAAGTTTCTGATAAAATTCACTCATTTGGTATTCATAGACATGCCAAGAATTGAGAAAGAAAAGAGGAGAAAAGAAAAGAAAACCAGAGCTCTCATTCTCCTGGGGCTGTACTTAAAGTAGAGCAGTTATGCTTTCTAAGGAGCCTAATGTTAGGATATTAGTGCTGAATCAGAGCGAGAGCTGTCATGCTGCTGAGCCATCCAAAAGGACCAGAGATGCAGAAGTAGATGCCCCAAAGCATCTTAGCTACATCAAGTCTGATGACATTATTTTTTTAGTAGGACCTCAGAAGTTGTGTGCCTCTCACTGGTCCTAGAATCTGGGATGCTGGCTTAAATGCAGATTCCTGGGTCTCCTCCTGTGTTTAAGAAATTAGGATCTCTGAGAGTGGGGCCCAGGAATGTGCATATTAACAGCCTCCCCAAGAGATTCTGATGCTCACCTTCATTTGATCCCTGGCCTAGTGAGCACTGCTCTAGATCTCTAGGCCTATAATTGAGATTAAAAGGTTCAACTTGTTACTCTATATTCTTTTCACTTTGGTGATTTTTCTCATTGTGCTAGTTTAAAACCATCTATGTAGGAGTTAGTAGAGATTTTATTAAGAGCTTGGAATTCACAAATTAAAAAAAAAAAGGTAAAAATCTGCACTTAGTATTTACCACAACCTTGCACAAGTTATTTATTTCTTTAAGCCTCAGGCAAGTCGTGTTAGATGTGGAGTGATACTTACCTCTTGGTGTTGTTGAAGGAATTAAATGTGATAAAGCCTGTAAGGTGTTTAGTCCAGTGACTGGCATGAAATAAAATAATGATGAGGTGGCAGTTGTGGTGATACAGAGGCCCAGAGCTGGGGTGAGGGGGGCTGACAGATTCATGAGGAGTCCTGGTCTTCAGAATCTGAGACCTTGGCAAAATAAGACAAGAAAAGGGATGAGTAAGTTCATGTGAGGATGTTTGTCAAGGATGAAGAAAGCACCCTAGGTCCAGCAGCTCTACAAAATATATCCCTTAGAACAAATTCAGCCTGCTATCTGTTTGTAAATAAAGTTTTGTTAGCACACAGCCACACCTATTTGATTATATATGGTCTATGGCTACTTTTAAGCTACAATGGCCGGGTTGAGTTGCAAGACAGATGGTCTGGCCTACAGAGCCTAAAATATTTATTAGTTGGTCCTTTAAAGAAAAAAAGTCTGTCAATCCCTACCCTTAGTGAACTGCCAAGAGGGGCTTTTATTTTACACAGGAAGAGGGGCCCAAGAGAAGAAACTGAATCATGAGGAAGACAAAGGTGCCAGCTATGCTGTCTTGTGCTGCCCAGCAACACTCCACATACACACACTCACACACACAATACACCCCTCCATCACAACCCCCACGTGCCCGGGAGACTTCAAGGATTTGTCCAGTGTTCTCCTTCTGAGGGTTTCTCAGGACATCCATCTTCTAGCCTGGCCAAGGGGAAGGGGCATGAGGGTGAAAGCCACTGTACTTAAACCCAAGCCTGGCCCTGCCACTAGCCAGCTTTGCAACCCTGGGCAAGTCATTTTATCTTTCTGAGCTTCAAGGTCCTCATTTGTAAAATGAGGAGTTTGGAGTTGTTTGAACCATTTACTAATGCTACACATAGCCTAAGTTCAGGCCTCCATTGCAGGGGTTATCTGTCTCAGTGTATCCGTCAGAAATCAAGGAGTAGAGAGGTAAGAAGTTGATTTGGTTACTGGATATCTCTTGGTCCCTTTCCACACCAAGTTTCAGGCTTATACACTGGGAGTGGCATCTTTAATCTCTACCCGGTTTTGGACCTAGTGGCCAGTAAATGAATGTCGATTTATATTATAAACTGAATTATGTCACCTACCAGCACCCCCGCAAAATTCCTATCTTGAAGCCCTAACCTCTAATGTGATGGTACTTGGAGATACGGCTTTTAGGGAAGTAAGGTTAAATGAGGTTATAAGGGTGGTGTCCTAATCTGATGAAATTAGTGTCCTTACAAGAACAGAATACACTAGAGAGCCCTCTCTCTCTGTGAGAGCCATGTTAGAACAAAGCAAGAAGGTGGCCATCTACAACTCAGGAAGAGGGGACACAGCAGAAACTGAACATGCTGGAACCTTGGTCTCAGACTTTCAGCCTCCAGAACTGTGAGAAAAAAATTTCTGTTGTTTAAGCCACCCAACCTCTGGTATTCTGTTATGGCAACCTGAGAAGATTAATACAATTAGATTCCAGGTGTGGTGACTTTGTAACAAATAACATTTGCCCAATCCTTTGCTCAAAGGGCTTCTTCTACAGATGAGGATTAGAAAGAAGTAGCAGTAGACACTGAATATCATTATGGCCACCTGAATCTTTCCATCTCATATAATCTTTCTTTCGCTTGAAGGTTTATTTTTTTAAATGAGAAACAGGAAAAAAAAATGGACCTTGAAATCAAGAGGAATGCACTCTGATCCCTGCTCAATGGTATTGTGCAAATCAAGTCTAGCTTGAGAGTTTGGGGGTTGACCAAATCTTTGGTCAAAAACCTGATTCACCTTTAGATGTGTTACCTTGGTCAAGTTACTCAACCTTTCTGATGGACAGTTGCTTTATCTACAAAATGAGAGTAATATCAGTAATTTACCAGGTCATCGTGAGGATTAGATGCAGTAGAGCATGTAAAGAATCTAGCTAATAATGCCATGCAATCTAATAAATGTAGCATGTGAGAAGGCAGTTGTGCTAGTTATCTTTTGCTTTGTAACAAATTACCCTAAAACATAGTGACTTAAAACATAACTTAGTGACTTAAAACAAAAACTTATTATTTTATAGTTTCTTTGGGCCAAGAATCTATGCATGGCTTAGCTTACTGCCTCTTGTTCTAAGGTTTCTTACAAGGCTACAACTAATGTATTGGTCAGGGCAGCAATCTCACTCGAAGTCTTGACTGGGGGAGGATCTATTTACTCACATGGTTGTTGGCAGATTTGGTTTCTTGCTGTATTGAGGGCCTCATTGTCCTGTTGGCTCTCTCATATTCCTAGCCATGTTGCTTTCTCCATAGGGCAGTTCAAAACATGATAGCAAGCTTCCCAGAAAACTAATAAAAGAGAAAGAGTGTCCAAGATGGAAGCTATAGTTTTTTTGTAACTGAACCTTGAAAGTGATATCCTATGACCTTATACCACATTCTATTCATTAGAAATGAGTCACTAGGTCTAGCACATACTCAAGGGGATTGGCATTATCAAGGGTGTTACCAAGGGCATGAAGATCAGGAGGTGGGGATCCCTGAATGCCATCTTAGAGGCTGCTGACCACAGCAGGGTAAAGTGTGAAGAAGAGTAAAAAACATGCTCTGGAATAAGACTATACCCAATTCTCCTTATGAATGGGATTTCTCTACATGCTAAAATTTATTTTTAACTTTAAAATCAACACTCATGGCACATTTGTGGTCACTTGCAGGTATTCTTAGAGCAGCAAAAAATTTGAGTCACTCAACACAAGCATTCCTAGCTGAGGTGGGACAACAAAGTGATGCTCTGCTTTTTCATTTCAGCTCTCAGCCTGAGAACAAGTATCTCTTTTGTGGTCTATTTAGTGCCCCATTTTTTCTCATTTTTATGTTTTATGATGGTTATTTTGCTGTTTAAAATGGTCCCAAAGCATAGTGCTAAAGCGATCCTAAGTAGAAGGCTGCTGTATGCCTTACAGACAAAATATATGCATAAGAGAAGCATCATGTCGGGATGGGTCACAGTGCTGTTGCTGTAAGTTCAATGTTAATGAATCAAAAGTGTATATTGAATAAGATATTTTTAAACAAAACATAATTAAAACAAGGTTATATATTGATCAGAGGCTCAAAGGAATCTAACCCTGTATTTCCTGTAGGAGCAACTGTTTAGTATTTGCTAATTCAGTGCTCATAGCCACTTTATAGAACATAACTGCCACAAATAATGAGAATTGACTGTGTTTGGGTAAAATCAACTCCACCACTTGCCCAGCTGTGCCATCCTGGGAAAGCTTCTTAACCTCTCTGTGTTTTAGCTTTATTAAGAGAAAAATAGGGATACCATAGGACCTACAGCCAAGGGCTTTGGGGAGGATAAACTGATGTTCCTGGTACAGCAACTGGCACACAGCAAATACTTAATAAATAGGAGATATTATTATAATTATTATTGTCTGAGTTCAGTTTCTTCATGATCATCGCAAATTTTCTGGAAGTATACTTTCTTCTATTCTGGGACAGTATCTGGTGCAGAGTAGGCACTCATGAAAGACATTAAATGAAATAAAAATTCTCTGATCATATTAGGTGGAAGATCTAAAGCTGGAAGAAAGCAAATTCCTGTTCCTGGTCTCTGGATTTGATATTACCATTGTGGCTGGCAGGGGTGGGAGTGTGTGAAACATTATAAAAACTCTCTCATTAGAACCCACATCAAGACACTAAATCCATAGCATTGACAGACTGTTGACTCACCTCCCCCTGGAACCCAGAGAATGCCCAGCAGATGGAAATGTACCCAAGACGAAGAAGCCGTGGTATTTTCCCCATGTCACCAGGCGTGAAGCCAGAAGTGGATTTGGCAGTAGTATGCAATGGGATTAATCATCTGTAAATAAGTCACCTACATTGCCTTGGAGATGATTTTTTCATCTCTAAATGCCAAGTCATCACCATAAGAACTGAGGTGTGACATCCATACGGCCTCTGGGCTTGGTATCTGACCTTGCTTTTGCAAGTTGCTCTCCAAGCTGTCTTTCCTCAAAATGGAAAGCATTTGGGAGCTGTACACTACAGACTATCTCAGGGAGAGTGTGTAGGTGGATTTCAGGGGCTACAACCATTAGTCCTCTCTTAGGAAGCCAGAAGTTATCCAGGAGGGTTATTGGGGGCACAGCTAAAGGAGGTATGCATTGTATCCTGTTTCTTCATGGCATCCTGATGAAGCTGTGTGACTCAGAACCAGTTAATTTCTCTGAGATTTAGTTGTCCTCATTTGTGAAATAGCATCTATTTTGCAAAGCCTATGGAAACTCATCCAGATGAAGGAGAAACTTAAGCATATTCTTGGTGGAGTCGTATCGCCACCTACCCCTTCTTCTCAGGGTTTAGTAATAGCTACTAACAATAGCTAACTTTAATTGAGCACTTATAATGTCCCAGACATTATCTCATCTACTCTCCCCTTAACACTATTGTTATTTCCATTGTACAGATGAAGGAACTGAGACACAGAGATGTGAAGTAATGTTTCCAAAGTCACATAGCTAACAAGTGGGGGAGCAGGAATTTATCCCCAGCTCATCTGACTCCAGAGTCTGTGCTAACGTCTAGCAGCTTCCCTTGAAGATATCTGTATTTTAACAAGGGCATCTTGGAGACAACAAGATATATGCTGGAATTTCAGGTGGAACATTCGGCTAGCGAGAAAGACATCTGCAGAAAACAGGCCCTGCAGCACGCCTTACCCATGATTATCTTCCTCTACTTGAGAGCTGACCACAGTGCAATCAAACTAGAAGTCACGATTGAAAGCTGACTGCCTAAAGTGGGATTGGAAAATTAAACTCACTCATTATTTCTTCCTTCTTAAATAAAGGGCTATGATTAATTTGGTGTATTGAGCTGTGATTAACTCTGAGACTTTAGGGTCTCAGAGTTTAGGGGGCTGAAATGCAGAGGGCAGAAGCCCCCCAAATTCCACAGACCCTCTCCCACTCCCCAGCTTTATTTTTCAGCATCTGCTGGGCCTTGTCACTACTCTTCCCAACGATTTCTGAGCTAGCTACAGAAAACTCCTGTTTTACAGACAAGAAAGTGAAGGCAGAGCAGTTACACGACCTAACAAGATAGAAAACAAGTAATAGATATAACTGGTATTCATATCCAAGGCTGCCTGGCTTCAACATCAGACCTCTCTTTCCCGACATGGTCACCCCAGAAGGCTTCCCTGATGCTGCAAACCTATGCCTTGTGCCAAAAGGCTTCATGAGTCTGGCTGCTACTAGGTGGCAGCTGAAACTGTGGAGTGTGGAGTGTGGCTGTGGAGTGTGGCAGGTGACGGGTGTGCCACAAAAAACAAAATCCTCCTTGGAGACAGACAGAAGATGTGGCCTGGAACACCAGCTCACATGTATTAGGGGCTTAATGTGAGTCGGGTTGTAAGTTACCTTTTATCACACCAAGGAGAGATGGAACTTGAAAGATTCTTGTGCCAGAATTCCTACCTTGGATGTCAACCATAGTTTTGAAGAATGTTTCTTATTCACCTCAAAAAGGTCAACTTATAGGCCAGCACCACAAAAATCCCTTCAAACATGGAATATTTTTCAAGCATTAATACCTTGAGCTGGAAGCAATAGAGTTTTTTTTGTTTTTGTTTTTTTTTTAAAGACATATGACAGATCTGACACCCAACCCTAGGGCAATTTGGTGCCTAATGAACCAAAAATGGCTGCAGCAGCACACACTAGTGAAAGTAGAAATTAAAATAACATTCTGGAAGACAATTTAGCAATATGGATCAAAGAGATTAAAAATGTGTGTAGTCTTTTATCCAGCCATTCTGCTTTTAGGATTGTAGTCTAAGGAAACAATGAGATATATGCACAAATGAATTCATCACAGCATTATTTTTATTTTATTTTTCCATAAGTTATTGGGGTACAGGTGGTATTTGGTTACATGAGTAAGTTCTTTAGTGGTGATTTCTGAGATTTGGTGCACCCATCACCCAAGCAGTATACACGGCACTATACTTGTAGTATTTTATCCCTTGCTCCCCTCCCACCCTTTCCCCCAAGTCCCCAAAGCCCATTGTATCATTCTTATGCCTTTGCATCCTCATAGCTTAGCTCCCACATATCAGTGAGAACATATGATGTTTGCTTTGCCATTCCTGAGTTACTTCACTTAGAATAATAGTCTCCAATCTCATCCAGGTCACTGCAAATGCTGTCAATCCATTTCTTTTTATGGCTGCATAGTATTCATTGTGTGTGTGTATGTGTGTGTGTGTGTGTGTATGTATATATATGTGTGAATATATGTATATATGTGTATATGTTTATATATGTGTGTATATACATATGTTTGTGTATATATGTATATATGTGTATATATGTTTATATGTGTGTGTATATATGTGTGTATATACATATATGTTTGTGTATATATGTATATATGTGTATATATGTTTATATGTGTGTGTATATACCTATATGTTTATGTGTGTATATACATATATGTTTATATATGTGTGTGTATATACATGTTTATATATATATGTGTGTGTGTGTGTGTGTGTGTGTATACACACACACACACACACATATACTTCTTTATCCACTCATTGACTGATGGGCATTTGGGTTGCTTCCACGATTTTGCTATTGTGAATTCTGCCACTATAAACACGCCTGTGCAAGTATCTTTTTTGGATAATGACTTCTTTTCCTCTGAGTAGATACCTAGTAGTGGGATTGCTAGATCAAATGGTAGTTCTACTTTTAGTTCTTTAAGGAATCTCCACAGTGTTTTCCATACTGGCTGTACTAGTTAACATTCCCACCAGCAGTGTATAAGTGTTCCTGTTCACTGCCTCCACTCCAACATCTAATTTTTTTTATTTTTTTATTATGGTCATTCTTGCAGGAGTAAGGTGGTATTGCATTGTGGTTTTGATTTGCATTTCCCTGATCATTAGTGATATTGAGCATTTTTTTCATATGTTTGTTGACTATTTGTATATCTTCTTTCGAGAATTGTCTATGCTTAGACCACTTTTTGATGGGATTGTTTATTTTTTCTTACTGATCTGTTTGAGTTCGCTGTGGATTCTGGATATTAGTTCTTTGTCAGATGTATAGATTGTGAAGATTTCTCCCGCTGTGTGGGTTGTCTTTTTACTTTGCTGACTGTTCCTTTTGCTGCATCGCAGCATTATTTAAAAAAGAAAAATAATAGAAACAATCTACATGTTCATTAATAGGGGATTTATTATATTACCTATTGTGATTAAACTAGACAGGCGCTAAAAGCTCCTGACTTTCCCTCTCAATCTTGTTTCTCCTCCATGGCTCCCCATCTGGTTGACGACATCCTCATCCACGCAGGTGCACCAGGCAGAAACCTGGGTGCTCCTGAAGACCTCTCTATCCTTACTTCCCCTCCCCAATCAGCCACCAAGTCCTGTCTGATACAAATGCTAAAGAGATCTCAAAACTGTCTCTTTTTTCCTGTGCCCACTTGGCACAACTGGAGTCCAAACCATCAACCCCTGTCTCCTGGATACTCTTAGATGCCCAATATCCACCCAGAGTCCCCAGTTCTAATCTCTACATGCTTCTGTAGCTAGAGTTCTTTTTAAGAAAAATCTGATGATGTCTTCCTTGCTTTCCTATCAAAGCCTTTCCATTGTACTTGTGATAAAAGAATTCCATCACACGCCCAGCCAGAAAACCCCACAGCAGGGGTCAGCAAAGTTTTCTGGAAAGGGCCAGATAGTAAATATTTTAAGCTTTGTGGACCCTGCAGTCTCTGTAACAACTATTCATCACTGCCAGTGTGGTGTGAAAACAACCACAGACATTATATAAATGAGTGGGTGTGGCTCTGTTCCAATAAAATTTTATTTACAAAAACAGGTGGTGTGCTGGATTTGGCCCCTGGGTTATTGTTTGTCAACACTTGTCTTGTAGGATCTGGCTTCTATTTTTCTTTCTAATTTCCACAAGGCCGTTTCACCCCCATCTAGTCATTGTCTCCTCATCAGGACCTCAGGCAAGCTGTTCCCTTCACCAGCAATTTTCCTTTCTATTCCCAGCCTGGCCCTACTCTACCCCTCTCGGACTAACACATTCACCCCTGGCCAGCAGTTTCTCACTAGTCTAGTCTCAGCTTCAGAGTTTTTCTTTTAGGTGCACTCCCTACATCCAGGCTAGGTTAGGATGCCCCATTCTTCCCAAAGACTTGGTACTTGTTCTTTGCAAAGCTTGTGAAATTTGAGATTAAATAATTCTTAATGCAGTTGTGTGTTTATATGTCACTTCTGCTAGACCCAAAGTTCTATGAGATAAGGAATTATGCCAATTATTGAACACAACTATATTCTTAGTGCCTGGTATGGTGCCTGACACATACAAAACGAATTAAATATTTGTGGAAATGTTGACTGAATAAATGATCACAAAACTAGAAAGAAAAGGGCCAATACAGATATAATGAAATATTAGGAGATACATGTATAAGTGATTTTTATTTTTTTCTTATACTTTCTTCCATTTCTCAAATGTTTCACAAAAAGCATACATTATTAGTCTACTCAGAAAAATAATTAATGAATGGAGAGAGAGAGAGAGAGAGAGAGCCCTGCTTCTGTGTTCAAATAACCAGTGAAACAAGCCCATTTTTGGCACACCATACATGTTGAACTATCACTTTTCTCTGCTTGTCCAGAGCTGCCTAATAAGCCCCTCCACTTCCCTACATATTGCCTTTACCTGGTCATTTTTCATTTTCTATAGGTCACTTCCTCAGATCCCAGAGCATCTGTGTATCTGGGTACTGATGTGAGTTGAGCCATTTCTTCCATTCCTGTGGCAGATGGGCACTAGTGTACATACACCCACACAGCCTAATTGGCCATCTAGGGCTTTCCAATGCCAAGTTTAGGAAGGGGTTAAGAGATTAACTGCTGCCATGTGAAATGACAAGCACCCATAGTTTCGCAATGCAGAAGCTGTCCATGCAGATAGGAAGTGGGACAGCTAACTTATTTATTTCACTCACCAGTAGCTCAGCTTCCAACATCTGGTCATTTCCATGCTAGGCTGGTCTCCAAGTGGTACACGGGGGCAGCAGGCCACATGGCGACCATGTCCAATGTACTCATCCGATAATTCCCTCTGCATTCAAGAGGAAGCCAATGAAGATGAGACTAATTATTATCTCCAAATAGAGATAGCATTTTGGTCATCTTCCAAAAAAATCTATGTGGGTAGAATAAGGGGGAAGTCAATAATTGACAAAAATATGTGGGTTATGTAATGGATTATGGGCCTACAAAGAAGTAAAAGATCTATTACTGACTTTGATTTTTTAAAGTTCCAGATTAGATGGATATTCAACATAATCATATGGAAAGATAAGCAACAACACAAGGTAAGATAAATAGCAGCCGTAATTGTCAAACAAGTGATAGTGACAGTAAGTGACATGGCAGTCACACTCCTTCCAGTTCTGTGAAAGTCAAGGCCATTACTTCACATTCTTAAATTTCATGGCATATCAGAGTGTCATTGGCTATAAGTAACAGAAAATCCTGACTTAAGTAAGAAAGCAAGTATCATTTCTTATTTCAGAAGTCCAGAAGTAGGGCAGGGGTTGGTAACTTAGCAACTCACAAAGTTATCCTGAATCCTGCTTTTTCCATCTCTTCACTTGGCCATCCATGGTTGTTTCAACCTCATACTTGGAATTAAAATAGCTGCAGCAATTATAGGCATGACATTCCTTTCTTATGGCTTTCTGTTTGGAATGAGGAAACTCTTTTTGGAAATTCTTCAGCAGATTCCCCTAATGTTTCATTAGCTGGAGCTGGATCATTCACCCCATGAGCCAATCTCTGGCAAAGGGACCAAGACGACCCTTGGACCAATTAGATTCACCAGTGGAGCTAGGTGTAGGGTCAGCTTCTCCTGAAGCATGTGGTTGCATGGGAGATGGCTTTTGCTAGGAAGGAAAGAAAATGAATTCTAAGCAAGCAACCAGTACTGTCTACCACTCATGGATAATTTCAAGGTGAGAAACATTTTACACCTGCAGAATCTAGTATTGCAGTGACCTTTCCAGCTTCATCTCTCACTGTATACATCCCCATCACACACCCTAGACCAAGCAGACTGTAATTCTATTAGTTCTTTGAGAGCAATGTGCTTTCTCAAACCACTCTGGAATGAATTATTTCTGTTTCTCAACTTTAGGCTAATCATACATTGCTGTTTGCCCAGAATCGTCCTGGTTTACACTGGTTATCTTGGCATTATTACTAATAGTGACCCTTTTTCATAAGCCTTCCAATTTGGATAAGAACATGAAAAATATTTAGGAAAGGGAAGGGAGGTGTTTGGGATTGGTTGTGGATAGTCAAGGAGAGAAAGGAGTTTAGAATGACTCTCGGGAATCTGACTTGGGAGGTTGGGTAGGTAGAAATAGAAGTCATCAAAACAGGAATCAAAGAGGGGAGATTGTTTTGGAGGATATGTTAATGAGTTAAATTTTGGACTTAGGACATAGCTGGGTACAGATGACCAGGTAAACGTTAACTATGTAAGTTCAGAATTCAAGAGAGAAAGACATCATCTGGTGATAGAAATGTGTGAAATAGTATCACCCTGTAATCCCAGCACTTTGGGAGGTCAAGGTGGGTGGATCACATGAGGTCAGGAGTTTGAGACCAGCCTATCCAACATGGTGAAACCCTGTCTCTACGAAAAATACAAAAATTAGCTGGGTGTGGTGGCCTGTGCATGTGGTCCCCCCTACTTGGGAGGCTGAGGCATGAGAATCACTTGAACCTGGGTGGCAGAGGTTGCAGTGAGCCGAGATTGTGTCACTGCACTCTGGGCAACAGAGCAAGACTCTGTCTCCAAAAAAAAAAAAAAAAAAAAAGCAATATGTAAAATAGCATCTAGATACCTGAAGAAATAGTATCTAGGTACCTGAAGTCATGAATATGAAAGAGATGACCCAGAAGAGATGTGGAATTAGAATGCACCCATGGTAAGAGTCCTGGTAAGACCAACATTTAGAAGTTGTGCAAATGGAGTGGAAGCAGCAAAGGAGACTGGGAAAAACTGACCAGAGAGAAAATTGGGGAATCAGGAGAGTAGAGGCATGGAAGCCCAGGAAAATGAGAATTTCAAGAGGAAAGGAATGGTTGGTGAAGTCCCTAGTGTTACAGAGAGCTCAGATAAGGTAAAGATCAAAAAGAGTTTATTGACATCAGGAATTCATTGGCCACCTTTCCTGTAGCATTCAGAGAACAGCATAGAATTATATTATTTTAGTATGAAAGACGACATCATTAATGACCTAGTTTTTTATGATAAAATGCTCTTTTCATAAGGCTAGTTAAGATTTAGTGGCAGAGCCTAGACTGAAACTGCCAGCACTTGACTCATCATTCATGGAATTGGCCTATCACGTTGTGTTGTTCCTTTCTGTGTGCTGAAACTGTGGAGACTGGTGAAAGTGGGAAGCATGCAGGATCAACACAAATCAGTCTCCAACAATCTGGACTAACAATGTGACTTCCTCTTCTCCCCATCTCCGCTACTGCTGCCTTGACTGCAACCACGATCACAACACTCCTGGACTGCTGCAGTCGCCTCCTAACTGATCTCCCTACTACCTCCAGTCCATGTTCCTCACATCAGCAAATGCATCATAGTACATCTCTGCTTAAAACGCTTCAAGGATGTATATTTTTAAAGTATAATAAATAAATAAATAAATAAATATAATGGCGCTAATATTAACCCAGTGGAATTGTTGTGAAGATTAAATAAAATAAAAATTTAAAAGAAAAAAATGCTTCAAGGAAGCACCAAGGCAGTTCAAAGGGAGAAAGGAGCTGGCTCAGAAACAACTGGATAAACATCTGAAAAAAACAAGAACAACTAACCACTATAATGGCCAAAAATATAGTTCAAAATGAATCATAAGTCCAAACATAAAAGCTAAAAATGTGCTGTTTCTATTTTAAAAACTTAAGAAAGTCACTCACAACCTTGGGAAAGGCAAAACAAAAAGCACTAAGGATTAAAGAAAAAAATCAAGTGGACTTCATAAAAATTAAAAGCTTAATGCTCATCAGAAAACACAATTAAGAAAATGGAAGAGGCTGGGCGTGGTGGTTCACGCCTGTAATCCTAGCACTTTGGGAGGCCGAGGCTGGAGAATCATGAGGTCAGGGGGTCAAGACCAGCCTTGTCAACATAGTGAAACCCCATCTCTACTAAAAATACAAGAATTAGCCAGGCACAGTGGTGCAGGCCTGTAATCCCAGCTACTCGAGAGGCTGAGGCAGGAGAATCACTTGAACCTGGGAGGCGGGGGTTGCAGTGAGCCGAGATTACACCACTGCACTCTAGCCCCTGAGCAACAGAGCAAGACTCCGTCTCAGAAAAAAAAAAAAAAAAAAAAGAAGAAAAAGTCTTAGACTGGGGGAAAATGTTGATACATACATATAAAATATATATTATATATATTTATATTCCAGAATATATAAAATCATTTTACAAATCAATAATTAAAAGACCAAAACCTCAATTAAAGAAACTTTACAAAACACGTCACTAAAGAAGACATATGTAAGGACAGAAAGCAAATGAAAAGGTGCTCTAAGTCATTAATTATCAAGGAAAGGCAAATTAACATTTCAGTGAGATGTTATCTCATACCCATTAGGATGGCTAAAATCAAAAAGGACAGACAATCCTAATGTTGACAGGGGCTTTGGAAACCACTGGAACTCTAATACATTGCTGTTTGGAGGATAAAATGGCACATCTACTTTGGAATACTGTGGGAAGTTTTTTTATAAATATGCACCTATCCAAAAAAAAACAAAATTAGAAGACTTATACCATAAAATTTCAAGACTTACTATTGTAATCAAACAGTGTGATAATGGTGTAAGGATAGACATACACAAAAATGAGACAGAATAGAAGATCCAGAAATAGAATCACTACATACGGTAAACTGATTTTTGATAAAGGTGTGAAAGACATTTAATGAGGAGCAGGATAGTCTTTTCAATAAATGGTTCATGAACAAGTGAATATACCTTTACAAAAATGAACCTCACACCATATACAAAAATTAAAGTGGATCATAAACCTAATCATAAAACTAATATTATAAGACTTCTAGAAGAAAACCTTGTGACCTTAGGTTAGGGAAGGATTTCTTAGACAGGACATAGGCATTAACCATAAAAGGAAAAAAAAAAATGATAAATTAGACTTCAGCCAAATAAAAATAAATTGCTTTATAAAATATACCATTACAAAACTGAAAATACATGTCACAACTGGGAGAAAATATTGGCCAAATATATCTCTGGTAGGGAGATATGTTTGTATACAAAATATAGAAAGAATTTTCAAAACTCATTAACAAGAATGTAATTTTTTAATGTAAAAAGATTTAAGCAGACGTTTCCCCAATCTATGAGAATGATAAAAAAGCATATGAAAAGCTCTTCAATATCATCAGTCATTAGGACAATGCAAAATAAACCAAGTGAGAAAAATGGCAAAGTAAGCATCTTTGAAAATTCCTCTGTAAAAGCAATGAGAAAACTTGCAATAATGGTCAGGATTAACTCTTTCAGAATTCTAGGAATTAACCAAAGTCTTGTGTGAATCTGGGAAGCAGTTATTCAAGAAAAACAGGTGAACCTCATGAAGAACAATGAGCTTTGTGGCATTGTAAGTTGAGCTACTCCCATCCCCATTCTCCAGCTTCACTTTAGCCTTGAAAACTAACAGCCCCACATCACAGTGAAAACCAGCAACCTGGCAGCCACTGGAAGGGGCAGAATACGTAGGGTTAGAGCTCCTTTAAAATCCCACTCCCAAAGAATTGTCATTTGACCTGTCTGGTGGTTCCCTGGAAGACTTCAATAGCAGGCTGTATTTATTTGACCTGAGTAAGAGCGCAGCCAGTGCCTCCCTGGGGGCATTTGTCAGAGATGGTTACTGGCAGCCGCTTATCATCATGGCTGTCTGAGGTACTGGATAAAGCTTGGGCAAACAATTGATTAACCAAAGAGCCTAAAGGGAAAATCTGAGGAATGAGATGTCCACAGGGGCTCTGAAAAGCTCTGACATATTCCTGAATATCTAAGAAGCCATATGCATGGGACAGTGACAGGAAAGGCCTGAGAAGGCCCTAAGCTCTCACTTCTGGCTGACCATGAGGCTCCATGAAAGAGGAAATTGAGGGCTGAGGTGGAGCTGTCACCTGTCTTGCTAAGTGTTCAGAGCATGCTCCTGTATTCACACATAGCTGCTTTGCAAAAACTTGGTGACTTATTTGTTCTAGGCACTTAAGACAATATTTGCACAGTCATTAGCTGTCCAGTAAGCTAATTAACCTGTGACTTCAGTGGCCACCCTCAACAAAGAATGCAGATTTGATAGAATTAGGTCAGTAAAGTTCATTAAACAAACAATAACTACAACAGAAAGCAGCAACAACAACAAAAAACCCTAGAAAGGGGAGAGAAACTGATTTCCAGAGTTGCTGCATTATGTTATTTAAAATATACAGTTTTCAAAAAAATTATGAAATATGTAAAGAAATAAGAAAATATGACCCATATACAGGGAAAAAAAGCAATCAATAGAAACTCTCTGAAAAAGCACAGGCATTAGACTTACTAGACAAATAATTTAAATCAGTTATTTTAAATGTCTTTAAAGAACTAAAATATGCCATGTCCAAAAAACTAAAGGAAATTATGAGACTAATAGCTCACCAAATAGAGACTATCGCTAAGGAGATAGAAATTATGTAAAAGAACCAAATACAAGTTCTGGAGTAGAAAAGCATACTAGCTGAAGTGAAAATCCACCAGAGGGGCTCTACCACATATGTGAACTGGCTAAAGAAAGAATTAGCAAATATTAATTAGCATCTCGATAGGTCAATTGATAGGTCAATTGAAATGAGTCAGTCTGAAGAATAAAAAGAGAATGGAGGAAAATCAACAGAACATCAGAGACCCATGGAATAACACCAAGCATACCAAGAGATGCCGAATGGGAGTGGGGACAAGGTAGGTAAGGGGTAGAAAGAGTATTTGGAGAAATAATGGCCAAATTTTCCGTTTGATGAAAAAAAACAAACCAACAACAACATTAACCTGTATATCCAAGAAGCTCAACAAACTCCAAGTAAGATAAAGCCAAAGAGATTGACACCTAGACAAACCATAATCAAATTGTCAAAAGCCAAATCAAATAACATTCTGCTACACACTAACTTGAATGGTCAAATTTTATTTGATTTGATTTTATATTTTTAGTAGAGATGGGGTCTCACTATGTTGCTCAGGCTAGTCTCAAACTCCTAGGCTCAAGCAATCCTCCCTCCTTGGCCTCCCACAGACTGCTGTGATTACAGGCATGAGCCACTGTGCCCAGCCTGGAATTGTCAAAATTTAAAAAGGTTGTGAGGCCCCTGGAACTCTCCAGCATTGCTAGTGGAAATGTAAAATGAACAGCTACATTGGAATATATTTTTCACTTTCATATAAGTTAACATATACTTAGCACATAACTAAGCAACTTCACTCTTAAAAATCATATTTAAATGTTTATAGCAACTTTTTTCATAACAGCCCCAAACTGAAAACATCCTAAATGTGTATCAACTGATGAATGAATGGATGAACAAATGGTATCATATCCATACAATGGAATACTACTCAGCAATTCAAAGGAGTGAATTAGTAATATATGTATCAATATGGATAAATATCAAAAGCATTATAAGTAAAAGAAGTGAGACATAAAAGACAGTATAACATATGATTTCATTAATATATGAAAGTCTAGGAAATGTAAAACTGTGATGACAGAGAGCAAATCAATGACTGCCAAGGACAATGAGTAGGGGAAGGACATTGATTGCAAAGAGGCATGAGAAAATTTGGGGCATGATATAAAAGTTCCATATTATGATTGTGGTGATGGTTACACACTGCATGTATTTGTCAAAACTCATCAAATAATTTACTTAAAATAGGGTGAATTTTATTGTATGTAAATTATACCTCAATAAAGCTAATTAATTCAAAACATAAAAGGAAATAATAATATACCTACTCTGTGATCCAGCAATTCCACTCCTAGTTATTTACCTAGGAGAAGTCCTCAAAAAGACATATATAGAAATGTTTATAGCAGCTTTATTTACAATGGCCAAAACCTGGGGGCTGGGGGAAGCCCTTCAACAGAATGGATAAGCCAATTACGAACATTTATACAACAGAATGTTACTTAGCAATACAAAGGAATGAACAACTTGGATGAATCTCAAAAACACTATGCTGAGGGAAAGCGAGACACAAAGCAAATACGTAGTGTACGATTTTATTTATATGAAGTTAAGAATAGGCAAAACATATATATGGTGATGGAAATCAGAAGAGTGGTTGCCTATTGGGGGTGGTAATTGATTGGAAAAAGGCATAAGGGAACTTCCTGGGTTGATGGGAATATTCTATGTTGTGACTAGGGAATTTGTTGTAGGGCATATGGACTTATCACTCCTGGTAGAATGGCACACTTAAGCTCTGTACATTTCAGCATATGTAAATTTCATAAACTTCAAGTGATCCTCATTACACTTAGAATAAAATCCAGACTCTATGGAGACCTTCAAGGTTCCAGCCTGCCTTTCCAATTTACTTTGTTCCACACTATCTTTCCCTGACCATCCTCCAGGCACCTCAAGCTCACCCCAGTAATCACAGCCTTTGCATGTGTTATCTTCTTGGCCTGGGTGCTGTCCCCTGCTTCTTCACATGGCTGGGCCATCCTCATACTTCAGGTCTAAAACTAATGCCAGCCTGTCTGAGAGGCTTTTCTTGACTGCACCTGAAGTAGCCCTACTTGGTTGTCTTCGTCCTTAGTTTGTTTCTCTCATAGCATTTATTAATAATCCTTGCTATTTTTTGGTCAATCTACTTACTTTTGCCAGCCCACAGAAGGTAAGTTCCCACCTCCATAAATAGTATGGTTTAGTATTTTGTTGTTGTTGTTGTTGGAGGGTGAAGAGGATGGAGGTTTAAAATTTGTTTTAATTAAAAAGTGACACCCATCACTTTTTTCTCTAAACCTGTCTCAAACACTTTTCATCCCTGTTGGTCCTGACTTTCCAAATTAAACTAAAAGCTCCCAAAGCTAGGTGTTAGATCTATTTATTTCTAAATGGTACTCCCTAGACACTTACATGGTTTGCTTTGATTTGCTACAAAAGCCTTACCTGCCCCCAAATTGTTGAGCTCACCTGCTACTATGTCAGAATATCAGAATCTTCAACCTTAAGGGTCCCTTTCTGAGTCAAGACAAAATATCATTAGAAGACCCTGTGGAAATACAAATATACTCTCAGGGGTGGACTAAAATGTTGTCATTTAGGTATAATGATTGATATGATGTGAAGTTTATGTCCCCCTCAAAATTCATAGGTTGAAATTCTAGCTCCCAAGGTGATAGTATTAGAAGGTGGGGCATTTTGCAAGTTTCTACCCTCATGAATGGGATTGTTTCCTTATAAAAGAGGCCCAAAGAGGCTTGTTTGCCCCTTCCACCATGTGAGGACACAGTGAGAAGTCACCATCTATGAATCAGAAAGCAGGCCCTCACCAGACACTGAATCTGCCAGCATCTTGATCTTGGACTTCCCAGGCCCCAGAACTGTAAGAAAGGCATGTCTGTTGCTTATAAGCTACCCAGTCCATACTATTTTATTACAGTGGCCCAAACAGACTATGACGATTATTAATAACTCTCTTTTACTCTCAAACGTGTCCAATTTTGGATACTAAATTATAAGATCACCCTATCCATCAGGAAATCTCATTGACAGTGGCACAGAGGAGAAGTGAGCCTTGGTGAGGTCCAGGGGACAGCTGTGCTTGGAGGGGAGACAGGTATATAAAGCTAATAGGAGGTACCAGGTGTGCAACAGGAAGGCACAGGAATGGGAAATGGTGGACGACAAAAGGGACTCCAGAAAGGGAATAGGAGATGTTCTGGAACAGGAATCATGAAGACAAACTTTGCTACTTCACAATTTCATCGGGTGCCAGTTCAACCTGCAACACGCACAACCCATTTACCTTTCCTCGAGGCAAAAGTGATTAACTAGCACCAGACTTGTCCAGGAGAAAGTTAATACATTTTAATAATTTATATTCTGCCCATAATCCTTGTTTATTCTAGCAAAGGAGTTAGGGGCATCTATTTCAACACTTTAATTCTTTGAGTCATTTTCCAGTAGTAGCTGAAACTGTGCACAGGGTAAGCCCTGAGGGATGGGCTTAGGGGAAAATCCTCCATGGAGCTGGGTGAGCAATCGTTCTCAGGACAAAATGTTGGCTAGAGAATCCCAGTTTCTTGGTCCCTCAGGGAAAGTTAGTGCAATTCTCATTAATGCTTACCTCAAAGTTCCCTGACCTGACAATTCACAGTATCTCATAAGCAGAGCTGGTCTATAGGGAAAAACTCCTTTTCAGATTTATCTTTCTCCAAGCCTGGAAAAGATTCCCTTTTTTTCTGTCATCTGCTGTCATGGCTGTTGGCTGATGTAAAACTCAGGCTCATCACCAGGTAAAACGTTCACACGTTATTTCCAATCAAGGTCTGCCACAGAGAGGTTGAATTTGCCTTTTTCACCCATTCCCTGCCACAAGCCCAAAGAGCAAAGGCAATGTCACCACGAGCTGTTTGACACCATGCTCATCATATATCATGCCAAGGGGAGAAAAGAGTCATGGTCTCTGTGAACTGTAAAAACTTACACCAAAAATGTGGTCACTTGGCAGCTTTTTGGATTGCCTCACTTTTTCTCGCCAGCTGAGCTTTTCTTCAGAATTGTTTTCCAAGTGGCAGCTTGTGTTTATTCTACTGGGCTTTTGGAGAACTTAGGAAAAGGAAAAATCAACAAAGTGTGGTTATGCACATGGAAAACCATATGCTTCATAAAACTGCATATGTGCTGTGTTTAAGATGTAAAGGAAGATATGCAAAAAGCCACCTGCCAATTTCCCAATTCACCTCGATTAAAACACTCAGAAAGCCCGTGTTCATAGTCAAAACCTACAGTGATGCCTTAAATTTCACACATTGTTAAACCTGAAAGCTGAAAGTGCTATTCAAGGTTGCAAATACCAGTTCCCACAGGGCTGCAGGCAGGTAACAGAAATGAGTGAAGTGGGCCAGAAGGGATGGTCGGTGTAGAACTGGGAGTGAGGGCCTTGCCTTTAGACAATTGTTGCCAAACAAAAACACAAAGAAAGCTAGAAATCCACATTATTTTATGAATTTTCCTCAATTTTTCAATGTTAGTGAATTATTCAGCTTTAGTCTAAAACATTCTGTAAATAATACACTCCACTAAGATTTGATCCAAGGGCTTCCAGTGTGAGACTTCTATTCTAGAACAATTTCACTGTTAATTTTTTTTTTTTAAGACAGCTTCTCACTGCGTCACCCAGGCTGGAGTGCAGTGGCACAATCATGGCTCACTGCAACCTTGACCTCCCCAGGTGCATGCGATTCTCCTATTTCAGCCTCCCGAGTAGCTGGGACTACAGGTGTGTGCCAACAGGTCTGGCTAATTTTTGTATTTTTTTGGTAGAGACAGGGTCTTGGCACGTTGCCCAGGCTGGTCTCAAACTCCTGCGCTCAAGTGATCCACCCGCTTCTACCTCCCAAAGTGCTAGGATTACAGGCATGAGCCACCATGTCCAGCCTCATTCTTAATTAATAATAAAGAAGCTTGAGTAAACAAAGACACTTTCTCAAAGTCACACTGATTGTAAATACCAAAGGTGTCACCAGGGCTCAGCTCTTCTAACTTTTAGCCTGCTATTTTCCTCCTAATTCTGGTTTTGTACAACCTGCTTTAACTTGTAAGGTTTTATATACAGGTATTCAGATGGTCAATTTCATTGTGCTTTTGTCCCGATTGTTTTTCGTTTACGCTTCAAGATCCATTCTGCACCCTTCTTGATCTGTGTTTCAGGAGGCTGGCCTATGTAGACTAGGTCAAAGAACTTCTTTGCTCTCTGGCTTTTAGCTGAGTCTGGACAATGGGAGGTCCCAACAGGAGTTCAGAGGGAAGGTAGGTGGAAAGTGAAAATCGTGTGTTTATTCTCCTTGCTTCTTTCTCATTTCCTTCCATTAAGGGCTTCTCTGTGGGGCTTATTTCTCGGAGTTTCAGTAACGGCACCCTCTCCTTGCCCCTTCAGACTTGAGGGTAGTAATGGAGCAAACATTCATGATGTGGGTCTCCACACGATGCTCTGTCTGTCCGAGTGGGAGCTGCAAGTTAGTCCTGCCTCCTATCGGCCGTTTCCCTCCCACAGTTGGTAGTAGTGGCTCCCTGTGGTTAGGTCCAGGGCTCTATATTGTTCCTTGCTGGTTTCCCCAAACTCTGTGCACACGTTTGTAAACAGTCTCTTCATTAAAATCTCTTTGGTTACCCAGTGGAAGTAACATGACCACCACATGCTTTGCCTAATGAGAGTCTCCCTTAGTATTGAGAAACTTGTCTCCTGAGAAATCCCTCCGTGCTGGGCAAACCAACTTATGCATGAGTCCTATTTATATATTTCTTTTGAATTTTCTGCTTCTTGTATCATACTACTTCTTCTATCTTTAATAATTTTAAATGCTCTTATTTTATAGTCTCATAAAGATATTTCTATTATTTTGAATCTTTGAGGTGCTAATTATCCTTTTGAAGCATTTAGTATCTTCCTTATGATGGTAAATTTCCGGGTGTGAGTCCTTCATGCCCTGATTTGTAAAAATGTCCCAACAATGCAGTTTCACAATTTCCCCTATTATATCCTAGGGGTTTCATAGACTTAAGCAATCTATGCTAACTTATCACTGGTATACATTTAGATACCGTGCCCGTATGTGGCCCAGACCTGGGGTTTTGATTTTTTGGACACAGCTTCTTTTTCTTTTTTTTTTTTTTTTTTAACTGGGGTTCTAGATGGGTGGCAAGCTTACTTGCTTCTTTCCTGGACTCAGATGTGGAGTTTTTGTAGTCACCATCCCACGGACAATGCAACTTTTCAAGGCTCATGGCTTTATGCTGAAGCTCAGTTCTATTTTCCCTACCTAGCAAGGGCTTGAGGCCACATTTCCTGTACCCCAGTGGGTGTTAAATCCCCAACCTTCAGCTCTTAGGGCTTATATCTGGGTCAGAAAATTTTGCTGAAATACCAACTCTCCGTCACTGCCCTGGCTTTGATTTCTCTCTTCAATTCTTGTACCTGGGGATTTTTTTTCTTTTATGCCAGAGTATTTTTAAAAATTCTATTTCTACTTTTTATTCATCCTTTGTACAAGTTTGCTCTGCCATATTATCAGAACCAAAGATCACTTTGAAACACTGAAGTTCATGTCCAGCATAAAGTTGAGGTAAACTATGTGTTCCTGCTTCTGTCTTGCATAGTCACTAACAAAATTCAGCTGACAAATTAAGGCCAAAATAGAGCGAGTCTGAGGGGCCCAGACTTGGATACCTAACGGAGTGTGAGTCACTTCGGATATTAATCTAGCCTCATTTACAGTGATTGGCACCAGGAGGCAAGGTGGAAATGAAATATTCATTGCCCATTCAATATTACCTAATTTGTATGTCTAAGTGTTGACAAAAGAGAAGCCTTTGCTGTCTACTTTATGAGTAATTGTAAATTAATATGCAACCCTGCACCCATTCCAGGGAGAAGAGAATCACTTGGATTTGCCAACTGTTCAACAGCACGGCCTGGTTTTATCTGCAGATGTCACCCATCCCACCTCCCACTGTTGGAAACCAGCAGGAACAGAGAGACTTCCTAAGAGAAGTGCCTTTGGATAATGTCATAGAATCTTGAATCTAAGAATCTTAAATAATCCAGATCAAAAGTAACATTAAATATTATGTTTTAACTTAATAAATGAGGAAGATGAGGCACAGCTTGTATTTCAGGTACAGATATTTCCTCAAATTCTTCCAAGCACTTTTGCAGCACTGCCAAACATTGTCATTTTGCTCCTGCAATTATTTTCTTGTTATGAGGCTTGCTGATATATTTTTTTCACTTGAAAAGTTGTATGGAACAGATCTTTGGATGTTCAATACCTACACAGATATAGTAGGCAGGACTGGCGTGCTATATCCATCACCATGACTTACAGCCCAAACATGGCTGCTTTTTCTTCATTTGCTTAATACATTGGGCCCTGAGTTCTTCATGTGCTTAATACATTGGCCTGAGGTTTCCTAGGGCTCGGTTAGAAAGGAAATGCTCAGGGCTTTGACACATTGCAAATGTCAACTTGAAGTTCCAGACACTTCTCCAAGCACGTAGGCTGTCAGCATAAAAACCAGGGCCCCATAGCACAAAGCAGGCGTCTCCACCATTCCCCAGCCTGGGGCCCTCCCTAGGGAGATTGAACTCAAGTTCAAGGCTGGGAGTGGGAAGCCATCTCTGAATCTAATTTCTTTATTTAATAAAAAGACCAGAGGCCAGTGGAAGAGGATCTCAGAGGAATAAGGCTATGTGGGGGTTAACCACAAGGGAAAAGCATTAATGTAATTGGAAAGAAGAAAATGGTGGTAATAAAACTAGCAAGTATCGTCTATGCCCTTCTCATTCATTATCTTATTTCATCATTACCCCCAAAAAAGCTGTGAGTTAAGTACCATTATTAATCCCATTTTACATATGAAAAAACAAAGGCACAAGCAGCTCAGCAGCAGGTCACATAGCTGGTAAGTGGCAGAACCAGAGTTTGATTCAGACATTCCTACTCTAGAGACTTCAGTCTTAACCACTATGCCTGCTGTCATAGATTCCAAGGAGCATCGTAATTCAAACGTAATGCTTATATGTTCCTTTTGCATTTTCTTAAGTCTGCTCCCTTCTCTTATAGATGTAGGTTTTATTAATAACAATAGTTTCTAAATTTCCCTATATAAAAAAGCAGCAGGGTAAATATTTTACATGAATACATTTTCTTATTTACTCTCACAACCCTATGAGGCATTATTAACTGCTGAAAAAGCTGAGACTGAAGGTTATTAGCCCAAGGTCATACAAGTAGTAAATGGCAGAGACTAGATTTAAACCCAAACCTTCTAATTTCAAAGTCTGAGCTCTCATTACTATGACAGTGAATCTCAAATTTCATACCCGGAGAATCTTTTAGGAAAGCAAACTCCAGGCCTCTATTCACAGATTCTGAATAGTAGGTCTGGATAAAGCCCTGGAATCTAAATTCTTAAGAAAGAGAAAAAAAAAAAAACCTCCCTGGATGACCCTGATGCCAATTGCTTGAGGATTCTGCCTTACCAAACCCTCCCCACCACATTATCACTGTGACTACAATAGGTCAAGCATTAACTGATCAGTTGTATTTTAGCTGTATTTATGCTGTTGCTCACTGAATTTGCTCACTATATTGCAGGTTTCTCTTTCTCCTCTCCCTGCATATCACCCTGAGTATCAAGGCGACTGTGTTAGTTGGGACATTTCTCATTGCAAGTGACAAAATCCAATTAAAATCAACTTAAGTAAAAGAGGGAATTTACTGGCTCATTGGACTGAAACAGCCAGGGGCAAATCTACCTTCAGGCATCATGTTCAAGGAATTCATCTCTCTCTATGTCTCAGTTTGGTTTTCCTTTATGCCTTCATTTTCAGGCCCAGGATCCCCTCAAGAGTTGATGGCCACCTGCAGCTTCAAGCTCATATCCATGTCGTTTAGTGACTCTAAAGAAAAGAGACAGTCTCATTCTCAATTGTTCTGGCAAAAATCCTGATAGGCTGATTTTCATTAGGCTGTCTTAAGTTCTCATTCTTGAACCAAACACTGTGGCTAGAGGGTGTAGAATATTCTGGTTGGCTGAACATTAGTCAAGTGCCCACTTGACTAATGGGTGAGAAGGTCAGCCTGACCATCACCACGTGGATTGAGAATGGCAGACAGGCGGTTCTCCAAAGGGGAGAGGTGAAAGGAATAGAAGGAAAGGATAACAAGCAGGGAAAACTACCAAAGTCCAGCACACTGGAGCAAGATGTCTAATTCCTGGAGCAGAGATGGCCATGTTACAATTTATTCTCCTCCCAGATGATGACCTAGCAGGATATTCCCATATCCTAACTGAATTAGGCTAGCTTGGGGACCCTGAGACCCTGCACTAGCAAAACAAAACTCGGCTTTTTACAAACATTGTAGAACACACCATAGAATTTTAGGGTTGAAAAGGATCTTATCGATCTCCAGTCCAGCCATTTAATTTTGACATTTTAAAAAATCAACAGAATTAACCATTTTGAGTCAAAATTCAATAAACCATTCACTGAGCACATAAGCAAAGAGTGAGCGTGTTCGTTTGTGGAAGTATCACTAGAAGGTTTTGGAGTCTTGGGTTCTGGTTGCAGATGAAGGAGGCAAGTCCCTTCAGCAATTTGGTACCTATCTTTCTCCATCTCAGTGATGTACTATTAGAGTCAGGAGTAGAACCCAAGTCCCCAAGTCTAGGACTCTTTCTTTCAACTCTGCAGTACCTTGTGGGAGGTATCTCCTTTTCTTACCTTGGTTGTATCTTCTTCCCTCTTCACTAAAATTTATGCTTTCCACCCATCAAAAGTTTGCATCACTCCTTCAGCCAGCCTTTAGTGACTGCCCTCCGAACACCTAATTGTAGTGGGGAAGTAGTAATAGATGAGACATGGTTGGTGCCCTCAAATTTACAACATGGGTCTCAAGCTTCTTGAAAACTACCACTTTCCTGCTAGCTCACCCCTTTCTGCATTTTTCCCTAGAGTCTCAACAGTTTAGAGCCCTCTGCAGCCTCTCTCATTGCTCCAAATCTCCTCCTCCTCAGGGATGTTGTGTGGACACAGACTGACTGCTCACTCTCCCACCCCACGGGCTTTGAATAACCTCTCTCGGAGCTCATTCTGCACCATGGACACTGTCTGTTAAAATTTAATGGCAAGTTAGTTAAAAAATGACGCATTTTACTGGCAATTCAAATCAGGTTATTGGGCACCATCTGCCTTTCTTCAAATTAATGGGAAGAAGAAATGGATCCTTTAGGCTTTGTTTATTTTTAGATTATCACAAAGGAACCCAGAAGGCTGCCTCTAGATCATGTTAATCCCCACTGTAAATGAAGCCAAAATATCGGGGAGAGACAGGGGGTGGTAATAAGTGAACATAAACAGGTCTCCATTCACATGCAGAGATTATGGGAAAAGCAGAGAAAAGTGTTCCTGTCTTCCTGTCTTCATCTTGTCATTCCCCTTTCTGGACCAACTGAGGAAAAAAGCCAAAAGAATTATAACCCCAAGGAGGTAGCTGATTGAGACTGCCAGAGTAACATAAGTGTGGCCAGAACATCCTCTCTTCTGCAGCCCCTATCAAATTCAGGCCAAGCTGGTGGTTATGTTTCACCTTTGACTTCAGTTCTGGAGGCAGATGGAACTCCAGAGACCTGGAAAATCCTAGACAGATCAAGTTTGAACTTGATCGAGAAATTCCCTCCACACGGTACCCCTCTCTCAGGCCGACTTTCTAAAACTCTTCCCCTCACAGGCACTGGCCCTGGAAGGCTCCAGTTAAAAAGCAAACAGGTTACCCAGGAGATGAAAACAAGTAACTCATTATCAACTGCTATCCCATCTGCACAGGTTCCCGAGCAGATGGCTGCACTGCCCTCTGAGGGAAGAGCACTGGGCTGAGAAGGGCGGACAGGCTACAGGATCGAACATGAGCCTCCTGGGAGCTAATACGTAGGAAATTGGGAAGTTTCGGGTGGGAGAGAGAGATAAAGACATGGCACCTAGGTCCTAGGGGGCTTGGAAGCAAGGATGGCGTATTGCCCAGAAAAGAGGAAAAGAAAGTGATGGAGAGCTGGAGAAGTCACAGAAAAGGGCAAGGTGATTTCAAATGCAATGTTTGCTACCCTCCAGTATTTTTTCTAAAGTGTGTTGTCTCAGACTGGAAGGAACACCAGAGCATTTGATTTTTCCATCCTTGATACAGTCATAGGTATTTCTGGGGCGGGGGATAGGGGGCGGGGGAAATGGAGGAGGATGTTTATTTTGACAATTTCCAGCAGCAATTATTTCATTTGGGAGCATTTTTTGCAATAGGCTTTAATGCATAATTGTCAAGCTCCTATCGATGTCCTGTCAGCACCTCATAATTATAAAAGTATTTCATCATTAAATGCACTTGAGAAATGCTGAAATCCATACCCTCATTCCTTCTGTTTCAAGTGGTCTTGTTTGCACACACCCAGTAATGGAGAATGCTGTGCCACCAGCAGTGGCAGCTCATTTTGCTGTTGGAAAACTCCACTGGGTAGAGTATTCTCCTTATGTCAAATCCAGGTGGTTCTCAAACTTCAGTGCACATAAGAATCAGCGTAGATTTGTGAAACTTGCCTTGCTGGGTCCTACGCTCAGAGTTTCTGACTCAGTAGATGTAGCGTGGGGGTCTGAGAATTTGCACAGGTGACTTAATCCCATCCATCTCCCTGTAATTTCCACTCTCTCTTTCCTGTAATTCCCACTCTGTCTTCCCTGTAATTCCCAGAATGACCCAGCAAGTCTAATTCCCTTTCCAGTGTGCAGAACTTCAAACACTTAAGCCCAGCTCCCCACTGAAATATAAAATCACAAGGGTAGGGATAGGGCCAGTAATGGTTTCCTTGCCTTCTTCCCAGTGGCTTCAGTGGTGTTGACAACAGTGTGCACACAATGAAAATCTGTTGAGTGCCTGGCACAGAGTCACTGCTATATAATTGTTGCTTGTTATTATTACTTCTGAGGAATAGAAACCTCACAAGACAGAGCTTCCTTCCAGAGGGCTCCAAGATAAGCTGCAAATGCACTCTTACCCTGTCTTCTATGTTTCTAAACCTCAGTAGGGCCTAGAGTCAGACAAAGAGTGTACTTTTGCTTTGGGTAAGGGATTTCTAGATTTTTTCATGTGCAGACTTGGCAGGGCTGATGTTACTTTTATCTCTTTAGAGAATGGGCTTACAAAAAGAGTGACATGGTGGATATTTTCACCCAAGAATTCTCTTACCAAGTGGAAGGAAGTAATGGAATAATGAAACTCAGCAATCGGATGGGAAATGGAAGAGTAAAACCAGTCTCCCGTAGTGGATGTGCTCCAGACGTCCTGGTAGTAATTTACCCTCATATTAAAACCCCATAACTGGAAAAGAGCACAAAAGTGGGCATGACAAGGGCCTAGTGCAAGAGCAGTAGGTTCTTACTCCTGGCTTTTCCAAGGGAATGGATGTTTCTCTGATCTATTTCATCATTATTACCATTCCCACCTTGGGCATGGTGTCCCTCCAGCGATGAAGCAGTTTTGTACATGTAGCTGGCCTCCTTGCCTCCCCAAACCCCTGCGGGGCCAAACAGCTGCAGTTTAAGGGAGAAGAAATAAAAAGCCTTTGAAATGAATCATCCTAAAAGCAACTCATTTTTTGTTTGAGGGCGTAAGTGGGGTATTTGAGAGCTGACTGGAAAACTTCCTTTTCAGAGCCCTTCCTGGCCTCAGGAACAAGTTTTTCCTAAGCCATCCCAAGCAATTGTCTCAGCAAAGAGACAAAACCAGAAGACACTATTTCTATAATTACTACTAATTACAATCTTATGATTCCATTTAATCTCCACATAAGAAGTTCACCAATTGAAGAACAACAGCATTGATCCCCTGTGCCTGAGCCAATTAGATATTTTGGGTCAATCCAGAATGGCTACCCAGCCTTTGCCAGGATGAATTTGTGTTTAGAATTTTATTTTTATAGCCTCCAAGGCATCCCAGATTTTAAAGGGACACTGGAAACCATCCATTTTTGCATGCCTGCTCCAGCAAGATCTGCATATTTCAAAAATCATTAAGAAGTTAATACTGAAGCCCATTTTACTTTTCTCCCCAATAACAAGATTTTTTTTAACATTGAAGTGTTTAGATTTCCCTGAGAAAAATAAAAATGATTTCTTAATACCCTGGAATCTTAATCCAGATAGTCTAGGAGAAAAGAGATTACAAGTGACATCTCAATTTCAGGCACCTCATTAGTCAGGGACTTGATTTCCGATGATTGCTCTGCTAATTGACTCGGAGCTGACTGCTCCTCTCTGGGGAAAGAACTCCATGAATCCTGCTTCCAGACCTCCAGGGGTTTGCAGACTCTTGCCTTTCACCATCTGAGGGTCCCTGGGCCTCGAGAGAAATCACAGAAGCAGTGGAGTCTCTGTCATTTACCTACTCTGAAATCCGAGGCAGGTTATTTATCCTCTGACCCTCCTTTTCCTTGGAGTATAGAATGAAGAAAATGCTGCCAGCCTGAAAATTTGCTGTAAGGATGAGAGCATGTGTTACTCTAGGGCCGGGCACAGAGTCAGTGCCTAAAAAAAAATCGTTTGTTTCTTCAACCAAAAGTTAAGCACAAGAATGGACATGCAACATCCAGGCCCTGTTTTCCTGTCCATTATAATCTGATGGGGAAAACAGATACGAATCAAATAATCCCTCAAATTATTTACAAACAGAGATAAGTACAATAAAGGGAAGGAATGCAATTTTGTGAGAATTTCAGCAGAGCAACTGCTAGCTTGGTGGAGATGGGAGAGAGACTGAGGTCAGGGCAGCGAGGAGGAAAGATGAAGGAAGCAACATTTGAACCGAGCTCTGAGAGATAAGAGGGTGGGGAGGAATCCACATTGCAGACACTGGGAACGGCAGGATCAGGGAAAGAGGCCATTGGAGAGAGCAAGGGGCAGCATGGCAGAAATGGGGCTGGATTAATCACCAGCAATTTTCCATAAGTTATTGGCAAGCTTTATTCCATGTAGGCATACAGCAAAGTCCTTGATCAAATGACAAAGTTTTCCAAGTATATCTTAAGAAAAAACTTTTAATCTTGCTATGAAATAAGACTTGACAGAAATACTTCCTGATTAGGTTACTGATTTCTCTGAAAAGATGCTTAATTTATGTGAAAGGAGAAAAAAAGGAAAAAATATATAATTACATATAGCTATATAATTATATGTAGTACATAGCTAGAAAATGAATAAATGAATGCATTATAATTTGTAATAAGGAGAAGTAAACTTGGAGTTGACAAATGATCTGAGATAGAGGCTCAACCCTGATCACTATTAGCTATATTATCTTAAGCAAATGTGTTATTATTTACTCAGAGTTTTCTCTGTGACAGGCACTGTGCTAAGTGCTTACCCAACATGTACCATTGAATTGTTGCAGCCAGCCAGTGAACTACCCAAAGTCCTCCTTATCATCATCATTATTATTATCTCCACCTCACAGAAGAGACAGAGGCTTCAAAAAATTAAGTGACATGCCCACTTGTACATGTGTAATACATAATAAACTTGGCATCTGAATCCCAGACACTGCCTCCAGAATCTGCATTCTAACAATCACAGCATCATTTGCTCTGTGCAGCCAGAAAGTGGTTCTGAAGATGAAACAGTCACAGAAGACCTTTGTAAAACCCTCAGGGCCTCACTGGCAGAGGCCGCCAGAATAAACAGCTCTGCCTTCTTGCCATGAGACCAGACCCTTTCAGGTTCACTCTGACTCCATTCCAACTATCCAATCTGGGTCTTCAGAAGGAGTTTCCTTAGTAGGCTCCTTCACCTGTCCAGGGACCCATGCGTCCACTGTAATTACTGCCAAAGTACCATATGTATGTGCACAGGGCATTTTTTCTTGAGGTTGGTTACCCAAAATGTTTATGAGCTTCTGGGAAGAGGAATCTTCTCTCAAAATTCTGATTCAATAGAGTTGACTCAAAACAATAAGGGACTGGGAAGTTCAGGAGAGATTTTTAATTCAGTCTGGTCTCAAACAGGAGTCACTTGCTCACTAAATGCTTTAGGTGGGCCCATGATGTGTCAGTCCAGAGGTCCAGCCACAGCTGGAATCCTTTAAGAATTATTTCAGGTTTACTCAAAACAAAACAAAATGAAAAACCACTTCCTTACTCCTTCTTTGTACATTTAGGAATTAAATAACTTGCAGGAAAAAAATTCTAAAACACATTAAACTCTGAACAATCTGTATCCTTCAAGTTCTGTACAGCTTTTGCCAATGTATATTGAAAATGCTTTCGCAGAATTGCAATTAGTATGTACCTTCCCCTTCACACTGGTTTTCACAAATGATACTTCACATAAACATTCTTGTGCATCAGCATGGCCCAGGTTCTTGTTATTTTAATAACCTGATAGTATTCCATTCTGTTAACATCTCTTGAATGCATTTAAGTTAAAAAAAGAAACTCAATTTCTGATCTTTGACACTTTGATTTTTGCTTTAACATTTAAAAAACTGATATGAAAAATGCTAACAATGCATGACTTAAGGGTTTCAGAGGATAGGCTTTGGAATCCAACAGACATGTACTTTGGATATGGGTAGAATCCCGTTTCTACCTCTTACAAGTTATTTGACCTTCAGCAAATCACTCAAGCTGTCTGAGCCCTAGTTTCCTCATTGTAAAACAGGGATAATAGCAATATCTTCCTCTTCAAATTGTTGCAAGATTAAGCAACATAACATGCTTAAAGTGCTTTGCAGAGTGCTTGGTACATGCTAAAAGCTTGGTAAATGATAGTTCTTGGCATAATGGACAGGAAATAGAGAGTTGGACTCACCTAAGGCATTTTCTTTAAAAGGGGTGAAAACGTTATTTTTCCAAGGTTATAAAGAAAGGAAATCAGGGGAAATAAGGAAGTATCTGAATTGACCACAAGTTGGTGTCAATTTACTTGCCAATTCCAAATTTGGGTGTCTGAAATGAACATTTTCAGTCCTAAAATGAGGATAGCATCCTGGGGCTCGTGAACACGAATAAATATATTCAGAGAATAAATACACTCTACATGTCTCTGGCATGATGCCTCTGTTCAGCCTCAACACTGCCCACCCTTCTGCAAAGCAGGTCCTTCCACACCAAGTCAGCCCTCCACCACCACCACCATCAAGGAGAATTTTCTGTCACCTTCGCCAACCGATTGTCTGAACACGTAAGCTAGACAGAACCATGGTAATTCTCTCTTGTCCAACTCATTTGCTTTATAGATCAGAAAATGGGAGGCTTAGGCAGATGAAATGAATTTCCAAGTTTGCATATCTACTTAAGGGCAGAACTGGTATGTACAGAACCTGGTCACTTCTAATCATCAACGCACAGATTTTCTATCGGTCATTTGTTTTTCACCTTGATGATATTTTATTGACCCATGAATCTTCTAGACTCCTATTTACTTGATCTTTCTTTTTTTTTTTTTACTAAAAATAAATGTAAAAGGAAATGTTACATAACTAAACATTAATAGATAAAAAACAGTATTACTAATTAAATGAAAAAAAGATAGTCATAAAATAAACAGCAGACCTACAATTAAATTCTAGTTGAAATGCAATGATCTACCAAAGGATCAGAGGTGGAAGCAAATGCTCTCATCCACAACAAAAGAAATTAGCAAGGGTTCAAGAGGGGCTGCACAAGGATAGACAACCAGCAGTCTAAGATTCCATCAAACAAAAAGCCCATCAAAGTTTTCTTTAAGAGGATAGAAAAGGAATGAAAAAGGAATAACTGCATTGGCTTGGTAGGACAGGTGTGAATTTGTGAAGTACTAGCCTGTGACATCCTGTCTCTCCTACACCATCTCTTACCTGTCACCCATCAGGGAATAGTTCCTGAAACTTTGTGTTTTGAGGTTAATTCTAGGATCCCACAAATCTCTTTATTTCTTTGCTTCCTTTTACACTCTGAAAGCTCTGTTTAAACCCTCAATCTTCGTAAGTAAAGTTGTTCACAGTTTCATTCGCAGATAATCTTAGCTGTGGTTTAGCTTTGTGCATAGGCATTATCTTATTTAATCTCAACAATATCTTTTTAAGTGGAAACGACTGCAATCTCCATGTGAGGACTGACACACAGAGAAATTACTGAAATTGTGTATGTCTTCAGCTGGTAGCTTGGAGTTGCCTGATTCCATACTCTATGCTCTAAATCACTGTGATACACTACTTTCCAGTCTAACTTCAGTTGATTTATTAATAATTTGCTTCAAAAATATTTACTGAATATTTCATATGATCCCATCAATGGACTCCGCATATAGGAATGAGCAAAGATTGATATAATTTAGTCCTTGTCCTTGACTTTTATATGTCATTAATACGTTCAACAAATACTTATTGACCTACTACCAAGTTGTAATCTTGATGAAGAACCAAGAGATATCCATCTGAAAAAAATGCACAAATAAACAATATAATAAAATACCAAAATGTACAGAGCAACTGGTAAGAGTTATGAGCAGGTCAGGAAGGAGATGGAGTGTTGTGGTCTAGCATTACTGCGGAGGGCTACCTAGAAGACACGACCCTTGAAAGGAGGGAGGACATTGCAGGCAAAAGTACAAAGCAAGCAAAGTGACAGAGGAGACACCCAGCATTGAGTGACAGAGACTCCTCTTCTTAATACCTGATCAATTGGCAACAACAACAAAACAAATAAAACACCCACCCAAAGGGCAGCAGGGTCTCACATTTCTTAGCTATAATTTTCAGAGATCAATGATAGTAAACTCTGTGAGGCAAAAGTTCCTCCATTCTTAAGAGTGGCATTGGGTAGAAGGGGAGCTTTCACCAAAGATGCTTTAGGTTTCAACTGTGTGCCTGAGAAAGCCCTGCAATTGGCATGGCCTAGAATATCAACACAGGGGCAGGAAGCTTTCAGTTAGCTTCAATGCGGCAGAGGGTGAGGAAGAAAAAACATACTTATTAGGATTGTTGGTCTCGGAAGCTTTGAGGTACACCAGCGAGGTAGGAGCTTAGAAAATAAGGTTAGCTCCTCGCAGTTAAGTGCCAAGTGCTGTGAATGACTTGGGGCTGGCTCATTATGGACCTATTTCAGCTAATCCTCCACAGGCAACAATCCTCCTCTTTTCTGGGACTGGGGAAGCCTGGGGAAAAACCATTCCTTTTCTAGTCAGGCTTGAGGGGGGAGAGCCATCTTTCTTTAATAAATCTCCAAGCTCAGAGGATTCTTCTTACTGTAGCTAGTGCTAGAAAATGTAGAGTTTGCAGGTTTCTGAAGTGTTCAACACCCATTCTGCCCCTTCCTGATTACACAACAACAATAATAACATGTCTATTAGCCTATCCATTTTCTCTATTAGATGTTAAGTTTCTAGAACGTTACCCATACAATCACTTACCCGTGCATTAATCCAATCAATAACCGAGTGGCTCAATGTACTCACCTCTATTTTAGCACCTATACACTTTATTGTACTTATTTCTATCGGAATCTGGCCCTTACCTGCATCTCCAGCCTCATCTCCCACTACCCAGCACTTAACACTGTAAGGTCCAGCCGCATTGACTCTTCTTCCTAGACAGTGAGCTGGGCCTCCTCTCTCCCACCGTAAGGCATTCACATGTGCTGACTCTTCTGCATGGGCATGGAACAAATATTCTTTTCCACCTTCCTCCATCATCTGATTAGCTTCTACTCACCCTTCAATCTCAAGTCTCGCCCCGCCCTCCCAAGCCCAACTCCCACGCTAGGCCAACTTTTTAAATCCTAGGCAACTGAACATGTGTAGTCTGTAAGCACAATGAGGCAAGGGATCTTGTCTGATTTTGCTTCCCACCAACTAGCATGGTGCCTGGCCTGAAGTAAGCATTCAGTATGTGTTTGTGGTTTGAATAAATGAATAAATGAACAAATGTGGTCCTTTCCCTCGGGGCTCTGTTAGATCCTTCGGGGCCACGATAGCATCTCATATTCTTAGGGCCTTTGCCCCATGCCTGGCATATGAGCACTTAGTAAATGTTTGTTGAATGTGAAACTTCCATGTGCAAGTCTCCACTTTAAAGTACTGTGAAGGGCCACAAATAAAAAGTTACATGAACAACAAAAAGCCAAGCACATAAACATACGGTCCCAAATCTCAGAGAGTTTTCAGCAAAATACAGGAAAGGGGACAAGTACATGATAATCATAACGGTGAAAAGAAAAAAGGGCACAGAAGGAGTACAGACAAACAGCACAGGAGTACAGACAAACGGCACAGAAGGAGTACAGACAAACGGCTAAGGAAGTTCTGAGAAAGGGTACGGACAGGTTTTAGGGAGGAAGCCCTGAGCCCAGCAGCTATTCTAGTCTTTATCTGGAAGCCACGTGTCCAGTGCTCTGTTGGGAAGCACTGTTCCTGGGTCAAACATGAGTAGGGGAGGTGCCCACCTACCACCACTTCACTTTTGAAGCCTTTCTCTATTTCATGAAGGTTCAATGCAGGGCACACAATTTAAAAGCCCGCAGGGGCCGAGAAACTAAGATAACCAAAAGGTGCAGGTTTACTGTGGCCAATTCCAAAGCACATTTCCTGCCTGACAAGCAGAGGCAGCTGTTACTCAACTACTGTCAGTTGTTGTCCTACGAGAATACCAGCCCTGTGTAGTGATTTTTACTCCCCAAGAAAATAAAGAGATCCAGATTCTGAAATGAAATCTTCCAGTTTTTAAATGTTGGCAACTAATTCAACTTTTAGGCTCAAAAAACATTCTTTAGGTCTGTGGATTGCATCCAGACTGCAGACCTCATCCAGTCATGAACAGCTGGCTTACAACCTCTGGCCTAAGCAGATTAGACCTGTGAAAAATTAAAGCCACCATTTTGCAGCCATGTGATTAGCAAATGTTAACAAATCTGATCAAATCAGATGTTGCCAAGGAAGTGGAGCAACAGGAACGCTCATATTCAGCTCCTGGGAATGATGATTGGAACAGCTGCTCTGGAATGCAAATTGGCATTATCTTGTAAAGATAAGGAAATGCATATCTCATTACCTAGCAATTCCATTTTTGGCATATTCTCTAGGGAAATTGTTGCAAATGTGCACAAAGAAACATATATAAAGAACATACAAGAATGTTCATAGCTGCGTTGTTTATTATGGCAAGAAACTAAAAACAAATCAAATGCCAATTAAAAGATTAAATAAGCTTTGGCATAATCATAGAACAGAATAAAAATAACTAAAGTGCTACCAATTAACATGGATCTGGTGTCTTCAAGGGTCAGGTATACCCTTCTAAGTAAGATCTTTCTTCTAAGGTCTCTAAGATCTTCTCATCTCTAATGTGAAACAATCCTAGATATTACTAACCCATTGTTAGTGTAACCTTTATTCATTCAGAAACTATTTACAGACCATCCATATGCCAGATATTCTGCTAGATGCCGAGGATGCTGTGACAAACCAGATATTGCCCCTGTCCTTACAGTGTGGTAGAAGAGACAACGTTAAACAATCAAATAAACAAATAGAGATGTATAAATGGTGAAAAGAACAGGATGCTATGAGAACACAATGGAGGAGGAACATAGCTTAGAGGGAATAGGGAGGAATATAAAGGGTTACAAAAGTCCTCTCTGTAGAAGGGACAATTAAGTTGAGGTCTGTGAAGTTAGCCAGGAAAGGAGAAAAGAACATACCAGGTAGAGGGAATAGCCCTGCAAGGACTCTGAGCATGCAAACAGCTCAACCTGCTCAGAGGGATGGAGAGGAGCTCAGTGTGGCTGCAGCATGGTGCATTCACACTGGAAAGCTTGTTTGCAATAAGGGAAAAGTCTGAGTTCATCCTTCCACCCAATTTTCAAGATGGTTGGCAAGCAAGCCAGAATGATGTACGAAATCTAAATGTCAAAATAAAACAAACTGGATTTAACCCACAGGCTTTCACTATATTAACAAGACATTCTACTAAATTACCAATCAGTTAGAAGGAAGAGAATATTAAGCTCAAATGTTCCCCTTCTGCCCACGCTGAAGTACCAGAGGTTAAGTCCAGACACTCAGAGGATCAGAGTTCATTACCCAAAATATCTTCAGATATTAAAGCTAGACAAATTCATGTGAGCTACTCATCTCCACACAAGAAAGTATTATAACCATTCAATGATGGCTTTTCTTGTGGTTTCCAATTCACAAATTGTTTCCTCTCTACACCATTTCCATATATCTATATATGGGTGTATGTGTGTGTATATGTACTCACACATACACATATACCACATAGACACACAAATATTTCAGAATCTAACTTAAAAGTTTTCTGTCCTTGCTGTTTGATCCTTGGTGCCTTGGCCAGAAACCCCAACTAAGCATAGCTCGTATGCTACAGTTAAACTTTTTAAAATCTTCATCTCTTAGGTAATTATGAATGGGACAGCAACAGGGACTCCTGCAATGGCCCACCAGAGGCTTCACAATTGGCACCAACACTTTTTAGGAACAGGCAAGCAGTATTTTAAATTCAATAATGGTTTTTGCCAAAAGCCCTCTATAACTAATTTTGCAGTCTGAGTCCACAAGACCTATTTAGTGTTTGGCTAAATCTCATGGAACATCTTGTTTCCCTTCAGTTTTTCATTAGTTTGGATTAAAAATAAAAAAGCTAACAAACATGGCTTGCATGAATATTTCCAAATTACACCACACCAGCATTTTCAGAGGTGACCTCACTCCCTTTTCTCCTCATCTGAGACCCCTTAATATCCACAGTCAGTTTGGCAATGCCATCTCCATGCCCTGGAAGAATGTGACCTGACCTTGCTCCCAGCAAAAGATGTGGAGAATGGCTTGTTCCTTACCACACAGGCACTTCGTTTTTATAGTTGCTGTCATCTTTGCAGCTTTTTGATTTGTCAAGAGCTCAGGAAGGAGCATAACCTCACACCAAACAGGTCCCACTTTAAGAGCTCTAAATGAAACTAGCAAGCAAAGAGGGGTGGGGTTCAGGAGATGCATGCAGAATAAAAGCGTCCTAGAACTACGGGCAGATGAATTATCTTGCAGGATCCACAACTGAGACAGGTGTCTGCAAAATTTTCCATGAAAAATGGTTGAAAATACTGCATAATCTGCTTTTATGATTTAAGTGCAAGTGATTGTGCTAGGCACTAGTGTTACTTTGAATGAAGAGGTGAGTTATTGCTTGCAATTATTCACCACCCACATTCACCCATTGCCGTGTAACTTGTGCTTTCTGGGGATTACTTTGGGCTTGGCCACGTGTCAAGCTTTGGTCAATACAATTAGAACAGGCACGATATGAGCCACATGTAGGCAGAAGCTTTAAGAGGCATTGCCAGTTTCTGTAGATGTTTTGCTTCTCCCCCTCTTTCCTGAGAACTGCATGTCCCAGACAAAGGCTGTTCTCTCCACCAGACTTAGAATGAGAAGACACATGGAGCAGAATGCTGCCCAGAACAGAACCACAGCTGACCTGCAGAGGAGCATGAGTGTTATAGGGATGAAACAATAAACGATTGTTGCTGAAAGCCTCTGAGATGATTGGGTATTAGGTTAGCAAGCCTGATTAATGCACTTATTAATGCAGCAAAAAAGACTTGTTCCCTTCTCTTATGGACCTGATGGTCTAGCCAGGGGAGGCACACAATAAACATATAAGCCAACTAATAATTATTGTAACTACTTATTTTTACATTAGGCAACATCTAATTATGTAATATCTCTTCCATTTACACCAAATCCTCTTCCTCATCCAACCACATGTGGCCCTGAGCCTGCTTTCTTCTGGCTATATTCTCTGAATTGACAACTCCATCTATTCCTATAACTTCCAGAAGCACCTCTCTTCAAATGCCCCTCAAATCTACTTCTGTGGATGACATCCAGACAGAAGACCTCAACCATCCAGGCACAGCTGGCTTACGACCTCTGGCCTAAACAGACAAGACTTGTGAAAAATTAAAACCACCATTTTGCACCCACAAGATTAGCAAATGTTAAAAAATCTGATCAAATCAAATGTTGCCAAGGAAGTAGAACAACAGGAACACTCATACTTGGCTCTGGGGAGTGACAATTGGAACAGCTGCTCTAGAAAACAAATTGGCATTATCATAAAAATATAAAGATATGCATAGCTTATTACCTAGCAATTCAATTTCTGCGCATATTCTCTAGTGAAATTGTTGCTATTGTTGTACACATGCCAGATCCATATTTCCAACAGACAGCTGGGTATCATGTCTGCAGGACCATTTGTAAACCTCCACTCACCATGACCAGAACTAAATACATCTATTATCTCTCATGGTTTTTGTGGGCCAGAAATTCAGGAAGTGCTCAGCTGGATGGTTCTTCCCTAGGGTCTATTAATGAGGCTGGTGCTGAAACAGTGAGAGGGGCTGCACGTGTTGGGTCTGTTCAAGGCATTCTCTGTCTCTCTTTCTCTCTCTCTCTCTCTCCCTCTCTGTCTCTCTATCTATCTATCTATCTCCAAGTGTGGTCACAAGGCCTCCCTTTGTGGCCTCTCCATGGATGGAAAGTTTGGGCTTCCTTGCAGCATGGTAGCCTCTGGACTGTCAGGCTGTTTACATGATGACTGAAGGTTCAAGGGTGAAATTGTTCCAGACAGCAAGACAGAAGCTAAGTCACTTCCTGTGACTTTCCATCAGAAGTCATGTAATATCACTTCCACCATGTTCTCTTGGTTACCCACAAATGATTAGCCCTCTCTGAACCAAGAGCAGTGGAACCTGACTTTATGATGTGATGGGAAAGAAGATCCTTTTGTAGCTATCTGTGGATGATACAATTTGCCACACCATCCATCAGATCTTCCTCCCTGCTTCTTTTCTGTGACTGGGACCAAATCCTGACATTTTACTTCCACAGTTGTTCTCTCCTTTCCATTCTCATAATACTCTCTTTAAGAGCCGGTTTAAATAACTTTCAGTATGGGTTAGTGGTGATGTTAGCTGACTCTCACTCCAATTTCTCTTCTTTCCTCTTTACTGCTACCCAGTCTTCCTTCCTAAAGCAACTCCTGATCCTTCACACATCTGCAGAGGGGATGACACATAGTAGGTGCTCTTTAAAGATCGGATTTTCCTGAAAATCTTTGAGGACTCTCCTTTATCTGTTTGGTTAGAGACAAAATCCTTGGTCTGTAATTAAAAGATGTCTATAATATTCATTCATTTGTTCAATAAATATTTATTGAGCATCCACTCTGTGCCAGACATTGTGCTAGGAACTGGGGATAAAACAGAGACCAAGAAGAATAAGCTTCCTGCCTTCACAGAGCTTCTGTGTAGTGGGGAAAAGGGAAACATTCACTCATTCATTCAAAAAATATTTAACATGTTGCACATACAACTGCCCATTCTAGGTGGGAAGGCTTTAATCAATATAACATTAATATGTCCACATTGTGCCTTACTGGACACAACAAATTTAATTTCCTGCTTCTTTTTCTCTTGAAATATACACTCCAAATAAACTAGACTATCAATTTATTCCCTTTTTATTTGCAGAAAGTTTCCATTTCTACATTTTAATTTATGTTGGCTTCTTTGTCTGAAAGTCTCCTTGTTCCTCTCCAATCTTCAAATCTATCTCACATCCTGTATACTATAAGAAATGTTCCACTCTGCTCTCCAATTCAGTGTGGATTCTTCCTCCTTTATATCTTCACAGTGTACAGTCTGCATCTTTCTCAGGCTACTCCTTATGTTCTACTTTGTGTGACAGACAATATATGTGAGTCTTGGCTTCACTACCAGACCACTAAGCCCTTAAGAGAAAGGACTGCTCCCTATTAATCTTTAATGGTCTTTGTTACCTATACTTACTTATGGTGCATACTCAATATTTATCCAATTAGTGGAAAGCCTGGGAACAAACTTGAGAAAATACCAATATATTCTTCTGTTTTAAAACAGGAAATATTCTCAGAGTTGTTTGGTTATAAGTTCTTAAAAATCCAACTCAATTTGGCTTCAGCAAAAAAAGTGGAATATATTGGCGACATAATAGAGAAGCCCCTTGGTAGTTCCATGTCGTTGGGAATCCCTTCTTTCTCTCTGTTGGTACTGCTTGCCACCATGTTGCTTATTCCTAGACAGGGTCTCAGGTGGCCCACCAGGCTTCTATCCTATGAGCTTAGCAACCCGTAACTTACTCTTTGCTAAGGTCCAGGATCAAATGTCATTGACTCAGCTGAGGTCACATACATAACCCTGCACCAATCACTGTGGCCCAGGAATGTGGCCCTCTGTACCTAGAAGTACATCCTAGAGGAGACAGAGGAGAGGTGAATTGTCAAGTAGTGCTGTGAGAAAAGCAATCTGATGGGCATGTGAAGGGTGGACTGATGGCAATGCCAGACGAAAGAGGGAAGTCTAAAACGGCATTTGAACTCTGAGATAGGAACCTCAGTTCACCCTTTTCAGGAAAGATCAGCCAAAGCAAAGGAACAGCAAGCATTCTATCAGACCTAAGATGCAAGTTCACAGGCAGCCTTTGGACAGCACTTACCCTCAGGCCCACAGGCTGTGAGGAAATCATTGGATGGACAATAGAATAGGAGTCAGGAAACTTGAGTTATCTCCTTGGCTCTGTGACTTACTCTCTACATGACCTTGGGCAATTCACTTAACCTTTCTGAACCTCAGGTTCCTCATTTCTAAAATAAGTCAGGAGGGCTGCGTGGTCACTGACTTCCTTTTCCATCTGACATTCTGCACTGCTATTTCTGATCTGAGTATAACTGATCCTTCCTTCATAACAGCTCTGGAATTTACTTCTCCCTGTCTAGTGGACTAGGTCTTTACAGAGTCATTAAGGGTATGACCTCTTTTGCTTACCAGCTGTGGGATTGTGGGTAAATTACCTAATCTCTCTTTGCCTTAGTTTCTTTATCTATAAAATGGGGATAATAATAGTCCCTGCCTGTTTGAGTTGTTGTAAGGATTAAATTAAATGAATGTATGCAAAGTGCTTGGGACAGTATGAGGCGAATTTTAAGTACCACATAACTGTTAGGTACTATCAGAATTATTCACTGTGTTAATTTATGGCTTCTCTTAGGACAAGAGGCTGTTGAAGCCAGGGCATGGAAAGATGGACAGTATTTGACAGATACATTTCTTTGGCCATGTAAATAATTCAGAAATGGTCACAATGATAGTCTCCTTCGGGCTTGAGGAAGGAAAGCAGTGCATTGTGGGTGTGGTGGGCATATTTTTTTCAGAACTTTAAATTAAACTATATAATTTCACAAGTCTGATTATACTTATCAGGCAAGCAGAAATGACCATTTGAAATAAAACCTGCCTGCCCTACATTCTTGCCATAATTATGGATACATTTCATTTGCCTAAATCCATAGTCCTGTCCCTTCAACTAACACTGTAACCGCTGAAGCAAAAACATCACTTATGTTCACCCAGAACCAGTTATATTGTGCCCTCCCTCCCTGAGAACTGCTTTCTACATGCTGCAGGGACAGCAGAGTACTTAGGGACACACACACACACACACACACACTCACACACTTTTTTGTTGTTCCAAAGGCTGAAGTTTCACCAGTTTCAGACTCCAACAAATTCCAAATGAGTCATTTCCCCAAATCCTCCTTGTCAAGTCTTGCCTCTTAGTGCCAACATCCTCTGTGCAGAAAATAAAATAAAACAAGAAGCCATGAAATTGATGTACCTGGCTGGCTTCTAGAAACAACCTCCTTTCATTTACTAGAGTTACTAGGAATTGCTTCCAAAGCCTAGGTACTTATGGTAGGGTCTTTCTCCTCAGTCTTGAGGCTAAGTTCAAAGGAGGTGTGACCTAACTTGGCTCTGAATGCTCAGGGCTTCAGTCACAATAGCAACACACACCTGTGCTTCTGTTTCCCAAGGGCTTTCATTTCTATTACTATATCTGTTTCTCACAACAACCCTGTGGGTAGATATGATTATGATTGCCATTTTATGAACTAGGTAACTGAGGTTCAGAGAAGGAAAATGATTTCACTAAAGGCAAAACAAGTTCATGTTTCAGCAAGACCAAAAACCTGTGTCTCCTCCTATGACATCTACCTCTATGATTTTTCCCAAGAACAACAAATAGGATTTTCCTCATATGCCATTTCTCTTGTCTATTGGTGGTGGCTGGCCAAAGATCTAGCATTGAAAAAGATTATAAGATCACACATAGGGTTGTGATTGATTAGCAGTGTCTAATACAGTACGGGATAAGAAAGTGGTAGCCTATGCACCAGGGGTCTGCCCTACATGGTATCATGATATCTAGATTCCTTAACCTTCTTCTTATATTTCAGCAATCTATCGATCATTATGTCTTAGAAGTATAAGAAGTATATATTTTAGTTGCAAGTAAGCTGAAATACACTTAAACCAAAAAAAGGAGAATGTATTATATAAGAGCATGGAGGTGTCTCTTGAAACCCGGGGATAGGAAGTGCTGACAGTCATCTCCATGGACTGAAACCAAGAAATGAAATGTCATCAGAAACCCAGGCAGAATCTGTCACTTACCTTCTGTCTTATTCTAACTCTTCTGTCCCCCCATTCACCCCACTCCTTCTCTTTATTTTCTTTCTTTCTCTCTCCTCTAACTCTCTCCAGAGACACATGTTCATTTTTATCTGCATCTCTCTGACCACTTGCTCCATCCTTCTTTCTCTGTAGATTGGTTTTCTTTCTTTCTCCAGGCACATGGGACAAGATCAAGAGCTGCACATGCTGATGGAAATACATTTGTGAGTTGCAAATGTAATTGTAACTTTTGTATCTAGTAGCCACATTTAAAAGAAGCCAAATAAAGTAAAATTAATATTAGAAATATATTTTAATCTATATATTTATAATATCATTTAACATGTAACTTAATATAAAAAATTTAATGAGATAGCATTCTGAATTTTTTTTTTTTTTTTTTTTTTTTTGAGACAGAGTCTCGCTGTCACCCAGGCTGGAGTGCAGTGGCGCGATCTCGGCTCACTGCAGGCTCCGCCCCTCGGGGTTCACGCCATTCTCCTGCCTCAGCCTCCGGAGTAGCTGGGACTACAGGCGCCTGCCACCTCGCCCGGCTAATTTTTTTTTGTATTTTTAGTAGAGACGGGGTTTCACTGTGTTAGCCAGGATGGTCTCAATCTCCTGAACTCGTGATCTGCCCGCCTCGGCCTCTCAAAGTGCTGGGATTACAGGCATGAGCCACCACGCCCGGCCAGCATTCTGAATTTTTTCTTTATAGTAAGTCTTTGAAATCCAATGTGTAGTTTACGTTTATAGCATATTTCAATTTGGATTGGTCACATTTCAGATGGCCAGTGTCTAGTGGCTGCCAAACCAGACAGCACAGATCTAGAGTTCGATGTCTTTTTTTTTTTCTAGCAGCCAGCAGGGAAAGGTCTGGCATCTCTGAATCTCCCTGTCAAGCTTTCAGGACATAATCTGATTGGCTCATATTGAGTCATTTGTTCATACCTCATCCCGTCAGCCTTGGCTAGTGTCTTAGTCTATTTTGTGCTGCTATGACAGAATACCTGAGACTGGGTAATTTATAAAGATTAGAGATTAATTTCTCATAGTTCTGTAGGCTGGGAAGTCCAAGGTCAAAGAGATCAAATCTGATGAGGGCATTCTTGCTGCATCATTCCATGGCAGAAGGTGAAAGAGAAGAGAGACAAAGAAAGAGAAAAAATGGGCAAAACTCATGCTTACTATCGGGATCCCACTCCCACATTAACGACACTAATCCATTCATGAGGCAGAGCCTCATGACCTAATCACTTCTTGAAGATCCCCCCTCCCAACACCGTTGCACTGGGGATTAAGTTTCCAACACATGAATTTTGGGCGACACATTCACACCACAGCCACCTGGAAGGCAAGGATCCCATTTTATAGACATGGCAGCCAAAGGACAGGACTGTTCTCAGAGACAAAGATGGAGGACTTGCCTGAGCCTAAAAGACATGTAACACAGTGTTTACAAAAGACTTTTTAGGAAGAACCATCTAGTGTCACCTGCATTCTCTGGAAGATTCCAGAGGTTCTCCATAATCTTGCATTTGGGGGAATATAAAAAGGTTTCACAGGGCAAGAACAACCCAAGAAGAATAGTGTGCTGCCACCTGGGCAAGATAAATCAAGCATGCATTTCTAATTCAAGAAAGACCCAGAGCTGCCCAGAAAGAAGACACAATGCAGGATAAACTCAGTGGTGGATCAGAAGTTTGAGGTGGAGGCTCACTTCCACAAGTTCAAGACTCATCTCCTAGAATTAAGTTAATCCAGGAAGGACAATCCCATGCCGCTTGGGAACCTGCTCTGGCCCTCTGGCCCCCTCCAGGTCTCAGGAGAGAATATTTTTTATGCCATTTGCCAACACCAAGAGCTCCCCTTTATACAGACACATTTCAGTTACACAAACAATTTTTGTGGGAACATCCAGTAATCTCTAGCTTTGTTTATGGAAGCTCTTCAATATGAAGAAGGCTTAAGTCCTTAATGAGAGCAGAGGAAACAGCTGTTCTCTCTTCCTCAGGACACTGGGGCTTCAAAAAGAGTGTTATGCCACTTACTTAGTGAGCCACAACCTGTTTATGAGGTGGACTGTGTTGACTGTCTGTCACAGCTCCTCACCAAACACTTGCTCTTAGCCCTCAGGTAATGGGAGTGACAGAGAAAAATGGCTGCATGGAAGACGGATGCACGGCAGCTACTCTGAGCACAGCTAATGCTGGGAAGAGTGGAAAGGCAAGAAGCTAAAATTCCTGGGAGCCCGTTTCTTTGGCTGAGGCAGAGTCATTAGGTCAATATTTCTCATTCTCAAAGTGTAGAGCAAGGATCACGGTTTTCCACGGCCTAGAAGATAGGATCTAGCCCCTGCCTACCTCTCTGCCCTCATCTTGCAGTTTGCTTTATTCCAAAACTGGTCTCCTTTTTTTTTTTTTTTTTGAGATGGAGTCTCACACTGTCATCCAGGCTATAGTACAGTGGCACCGTCTCGGCTCACTGCAACCTGCACCTCCCGGGTTCAAGCAATTCTCCTGCCTCAGCCTCCCAAGTAGCTGGGATTACAGGCACCTGCCACCACACCCAGCTAATTTTTTTGTATTTTTAGTAGAGACAGAGTTTCACTATGTTGGCCAGGCTGGTCTCGAACTCCTGACCTTGTGATCCGCCTGCCTCAGCCTCCCCAAGTGCTGGGATTACAGGCGTGAGCCACCGCACCCAGCCCCCACAACTGGTCTCCCTTCTATTCTTTGAACATGACAATCTTTCAGAATATTTGCCTGGGACCCTCTTCCCCAGCTCTTTGCATGACTTGCCTATTCTCATAGTTCAAGAATCAACTCAAGTGTCCTTTCTTCACTTAGGCCTCCCTTGACCCAGTCTCCCAGCTCCATGCATAAAGTAGTCTCTTACCCCTTCAGGCCATCCTTCAACGCATCACCTACTTCATCACACTTTTTCCAAGTTGCAATCATCTTCTTTATTCATCTGTTTCTTCATCTTCTCCACTGGAATGTAAATTCCCTGAGAATAAGGACACATCTAGCTTATTAACTTCTGAACTGCAGGGTCCCAAATGGTGCCTGCTACATAAGAGGATCTCAGGAAATACTTGTTGAATATATAAACCAGCTCTCCGGAGTGCCCAGGCCCACTAAATCACATTCTCTAAGAGCAGAGCGTGAAATCTGTTTTGTTTTGTTTTGTTTTGTTTTGTTTGAGATGGAGTCTTGCTCTGTTCCAGGCTGGAGTGCAACAGCGTGATCTTAACTCATTGCAACCTCCGCCTCCCAGATTCAAGCTATTCTCCTGCCTCAACCTCCCGAGTAGCTGGGATTATTACAGGCGTCTGCCACCACGCCCGGTTAATTTTTGCATTTTTAGTAGAGACGGGGTTTCGCTATGTTGGCCAGGCTGGTCTCAAACTCCTGAACTCATGATCTTCCTGCCTCGGCCTCCTAAAGTGTTGGGATTACAGGCATGAGCCACCGCACCTGGCCCTGAAATCTGTGTTTTTCACGAGTGCCTCAGATGATTTGTACACATCCTGGGGGGTGAGAAGTGTACTATTTTTACCTGCCTTGTCAAGAGCCCTGCTTTCACTCTTATCCTAACCTAAAGGCTGTGTCCTGACAGAGACTATGAGGCAAATTAGAGGGAACTTAAGGCTCCTCCAACTTGGTGGCTCAGTTTGCTCTTCCTAGGACTATTCATTGAACAATGACGCATTAGGGGTGTGAGCCGATGAGCTCAGTGAGGCCAAGAACCATGTGAGTCTTCCTCATTGCTTATCACTGGCATGCAGCATAGCACCTGCCATATAGACAGCCCACAATCAACATAAGCAAATGAATGGGCACTGACATGAGTGTCAGGCAGTGTGTGAGATACCAAGTGTGGCAAATGTGCATAAAACTACAAGATGCTCAAAGTCAAGGGGGAAGGCAAAAGTGAAAAATTTAACCTTAGAACATAAGCTAAATGTCCAAGGTTCTGTGGGCTTCATAGTAAAGGTAAAATTCAAGCTACATGTCGTTTTATTTCTTCCGCATGCCCTGGGTAAGTCTGATAACCTCTGATGTCAATTATCTGCAAATAAAATAGTTTCTTTTTCTTGAGATATAGTAGAGAACAGCAGGTTGTTTTTTGGCTCCGTAGTTTTCTTAATAATTGTGCAAAATGAAGCAAGCCTTTCTAGGCCTCAGCTTCCTGCTTTTGTACCAACTTTACAGGGCTGTCTGGAGAATCAGATCAATTCATACACATAAAAAGCCTAGCTTGAGACATAGCAAGCACTCAAAATATGTTATTACCATGTAGTTTTAACACCCTCTAAACACTGTATCTAGCCCTCTTTTCAATGCACATTAAGAAAAAAATGCCTTTTTAAAAATGTATTTTACTAATAGCTAATGCAAAAGGAAGTATCAGTTCCAGGCTCTGTCCAAGTTAATACAAATCCCAGGTTAGTGGAGTCTGAAATTAATTGCCTTTTTTCTCCTTGTGACATTACAATTTAGAATGTAAGTATTTTCTCCCTAGATGGGAGAGGAATTTCACTGTTACATCACAGAGAGCAGTATCCTCATGGCTGCTGAAGTTTTTGTGAAAAAAATCGTATTATAATAAAATGGGCAAGGCAAGATCTTTTGTTATATGAAACTTCAACTACAGTAGAGAAATGTCAGATGGGTAGATTATTGTCCATGCCTTGGAGAGGGTTTGAATCCCATGAAATGAGGGGAGGGTCAGTGGGGTTTGTTGATAATGCTCCATTAGCTAGTATATCTATGGACTTTGTGGTTACAGAAACTACACACCCTGGCTTGCCCATGACAGTCCCAGTTAATGCCCATCATTGTTGTTGAATTAATAGTAACACTTTCTTGCATTCTCAAAACTGTGCCAGTTTGGGTGACAAATTAGATTGTCACCTACTTATGGGTTTTCCTGTCTCTCCAGCAGAGAACCCAAGGCCCAACCTGGAGTAGTAATAATGAACATTATATTTGCACAGCCCTTGATATATACTGGGCACTGTGTTGAACATCCACCATGCATTATTTCATTTATTCTTCCCAACAAGGCTTAGATAAGACTTCTAGAAGACATGGGCAGAGAAAAGATTCCACTGTACCCGTCAACTATATTCAACATAAGAACAACTATACATGCTAAATTAAAATATTTAAAATCCGCGTGCATTTTTGCTTCTTTCCCGATGTGTCATTACAAAATTCGGAACTCAAGTATCAAAGCTGAACTTTTCACATTTTCCTTCTCTTTCTTGCTAGGGCCTGAAGCACATACTTGCTCTACCTGTGTTCACAGATCTAGAACTGCTCACAATAACCCAGCGAGGTGATGTGATTGCATCCATTTTACAGATAAGATACCTGAGGTTTAGAGGAATCATCCCACTGTCATATGCTAGTTCCTCAGTTTTAAAACATCATGCTTAGTCCCCTTCACATTTTAACATTTCTGGAATAAAGATAATCTCACAACAGAAGAACATTTTTAGTGTAGAATTTCTCTCCTGACCCATTTTTATGACTTTAATCATGTATCCTATACCAGACAGCTTCTTAGGCTACAGGACACATAAGAACAGAGAGCTGACCTTCAAACCTGCTCCATCTGACTTCTTATCTGTAATCACTGTGCCACACCGCCTTGAATCAATCTTTATTAAATGTCATTATAAATAAAGAGAAAAATTTTTAGCAAAACTTAAATGGCTGTGCATAGAGATCAAATGAAGAAGAATCCTTACCTCTATGGTTTTTCAGCTTTTCAGCTTCTTTTTAATATTCTGTATGACTGACAGGGGTGGGAACTGGGGAGTGAGGGTTGGGGGTGAGAAGGTAAATCACCAAAAACGTAAGGAGAGGGAAGTAGAAAAACCAAGGCATTGGGGCAAGGGTCCCCAGATTAACTTTTCTGATCTCACTTTGCAGGGAACAGACATTGCATTGTAATTCCTGGTAGACTAGGTCTTACCTGATTTTGACCCTGCTTAACTATTCTGAGCCTCAGTTTCATCATCTGTAAAATGGATATAATTAGAGTTGTTGTAGATACAACTCGAACCAGGTTGGGGATTCTTCCTGTCCTTCCTCTAGAGCATTAGAGGAAGTATTACAAGAAAGGCACTTAGAACAGTGCCTGGCACACAAAAGTCCTTAAGAAGTGTTACCCATTATTATCTGTCATCCCTTCAACCTCCTTTGAGGCCACCACCCATTCCCTCCATCATCCACCGACACACAATTCCCAGCCATGTTAGTTTTCTTCCAGTTATTCTGACTAGCCAAGCTCTTTACCTCTTCAGAGTCTTCACACATGTTGTCCCTTCCTCCTGGCATGCTTTTCCAGAATTCCATCTTTGAAGAGCCAATTCACGTTCATGCTGGAGTCTTAGCTAAATTATCACCTCTTAAGAGAGGCCTTCCCTGATTCTCTCCAAATACAGTCTTACTCTGTCTCTTTCTATTGTATATCTTTGCTTACTCCCTTCCTATCCACTGGAATCTAAAATGGTCTCATTCATTCATTAGCACAGGTACTTATCACCTGCCACTACCAAACCGGGAATATACAGTCTTGCTATTCTTGTGTCCCTGCACCTAACACGTGCCATGCCTGGCATGATAGAGGCTCAATAGAGATTTGTTGAATTGCATTTCCCGAACTTAATAAATGAAAGCCTCAGAATCTAAATCCAGGTCAGTTTATAGCCAGAGGCTCTACATAGAAAGGGAAATGGTTTGTTTTATTAATGGTTTTCTCTCCCACAGGAACCTCCGTTCATCAAGAGCCTGGAGCCTATGACTCGGCATTCCATCCCAGGTGCCTCTTGTGTTTATCTCCCAGTGTGTATGCTTCATAGTAGGATTAGGTTTTCATGCTCATGTATTTAATGATTTGGGTTCATCTGTGACACTCTCAGGGGACTAGGCACCTTCCCATGGACCTTTGCTTGAATGTAATGAAACCTGCCTCAGAAAGCCCTCATTACCTGTGCTGTTTGGGGGAGCCACAGCTTTATTGAAGGTATCACCACATTGCTTCCTGAATCGAACATTTTCAAACCAGATGCTGGTGGGATTTAGGGGACTCGAATCAGGTTGAGGATTTTTCCTGTCCTTAGCGGGGACAGAGTGCAGGGTTATCGACTTCCTTGTTCATTAGAGTCACCTCCAGATCTCAGTTAAAAATGCACATTCCCAGCATCCTACCCCATGAGAGTCTGAGTCAATAGAACTTTTATTACAGATAATAAAAGTTCTATTGTGATATTTATTCAGAGGACCTTTTTTAGCTTCCCATGTGATTGATGCTGGGACAAGCAGCTTAACATACATTATTTGGTTTAATCCAACTAACAATTCTATGATGTAGGCATCACATTTATCCCTCTTCATAGATAAACTGGATATAAGAAAAGTTAAATACTTTCCCCCAGGTTCTACAGCTCATGAGTGGGGCTCCAAAGTCTCGCTACTCCAAGTATGGTCTATGGACCCGCAGGTTTGGCATCCCCTGGAAGGTTGTTAGAAATGCAGGCTCTTGGGCTGAGCATAGTGGCTCACACCTGTAATCTCAGCACTTTGCAAGGCCGAGGGAGGTGGATCACTTGAGGTCAGGAGTTCGAGGCCAGCCTGGCCAACGTGGCAAAACCCTGTCTCTACTAAAAAAAAAAAAAAAAAAAAAAAAAAATATATATATATATATATATATATATATATATATAAAGCTGAGCGTGGTGATGCATGCCTGTAATCCCAGCTACTCAAGAGGCTGAGGCATGAGAGGCAGAAAAATCGCTTGAACCCAGGAGGCAGAGGTTACAGTGAGGCGAGATTGGGCCACTGCACTCCAGCCTGGGCAACAGAGGGAGACTCCGTCTCAAATTAAAAAAAAAAAATAAATGCAGACTCTTGGGCCCCACCTCAGACCTCTTGAATCTGAATCTGCATTTTAACAAGATCCTCAGCTGACTGACATGCACGTTCAAGTTTGAGAACCCTACCCTAGTGTTTCTGACTCAAAGCTGGGGTTCTTTCTCTCCTCTCTTGTCCATTGGTTTTCAAACACGAGTTCCCACAAGAATCACCTGAGATCCATATTAAACAGGTAGTTACTTATCGAAGTTCCACCGTCAGATGTTGTGATTTAGTAGTTCCAGGATGAGGCACAGGAATCTGTATTTTTAACCAACAGCCCAAATGGTTCTAATGTGGGAGGTCTGAGGATCACACTTTGAGAAACACAAGATAGAAAATGCATTGGCCTCGCTTTTCCTATCTGTTGAGAATAAAATAAGATATTTTAAAAATGAGCTTCTAGCTTATAAAGACTCTGCTTTTAGTGGCTGGGTGTAGTGGCTCATGCCTGTAATCCCAACAATTTGGGAGGCCAAGGCGGGTGGATCACTTGAGGTCAGGAGTTCAAGACCAGCCTGGCCAACATGGTGAAACCCTGTCTCTACTAAAAATACAAAAATTAGCTGGGCGTGGTGGCATGCGCCTATAATCCCAGTTACTTGGGAGGCTGAGGCAGGAGAACTGCTTGAACCCGGGAGGTGGAGGTTGCAGTGAGCTGAGATTGTCCCACTGCACTCCAGCCTGAGCAACAGAGTGAGACTTCTGGAGGCAGGAGAATCACTTGAACCCGGGAGGTGGAGATCACAGTGAGCTGAGATCGCACCACTGCACTCCAGCCTGGGTGACAGAGTGAGACTCTGTCTCAAAAAAAAAAAAAAAAAAGACTCTGCTTTTAAGATCAGTTCCCACATTTGTAACGAGGAGAGGAGGGAAAATAGACCCCTCTAAACCTTGAAACTTGGAGGTTGGCCAGGCACCATAATTCCAGCTACTCAGGGGGCTGAGGCAGGAGGATCACTTGAGGCCAGGAGGTTGAAGCTGGGCTACATAGTGGGACCCTGTCTCTAAAAAAAAAAGTTTTAAAAAAATAGCTGATTTTAGTGGTGGATACTGTTAGTCCCAGCTACTCAGGAGGCTGAGGCTGCAGTAAGGTATGACTGCACCATTGCACTCCAAAATGGGCAACATAGTGAGACCCTGTCTCTAAAAGAAGTTAAAATGAAGATTAGCTGAGCACAGTGGTGCATACCCGCAGTCTCAGCTACTCAGGAGGCTGAGGTGGGAGTATCACTCGAGCTCAGGCATTTGGGGCTGAGTGAGCTGTGATTGTGCCACTGCATTCCAGCCTGGGTGACAGATCCAGATCCTGTCTCAAAAAAAAAAAATAATAATAATTTTAATAATAAAACAAAAAAGAAAATCAGAGGTGGAGAAACTTTAAAGATAACTTGTCCATGATCACGTGGCTCATTGGTGGCAGAGCTAAAGCAGTATCCAGGACTGCTGGTTCTTAACATTAAAACACAAATCGCCAAGCATGAAGCTCAGTAGCAGCAGAAGAAGAACAAGTGGCAATTATAAAGCTCTATATGTAACTCAATTAAATCACATAACAGCCCATAAGGTAGGTACTATTATTCTCTTTACACTAATGAGGAAAGTGAGGCACAGGGAAGGGAAATCACCTTCTTACCTAGTAAGTGGTAGAGTCAGGATTCGAACCCAGGCTGGCTTTGGCATTCAGATTTTTAAGGCACTTAGTAAGCAAAGAATAAATAACGGATGAATGAATGAGTGGATGAATAAAATATCAAATGATTGCAAACTGTTCTGGAATACCCTATCAGGTTTTATCCTTCTCTTTGTCTCAAAACCAATGGATTGAAGTGGAAATGCATCACATTCCTGTTAGCATCTGTTTAAAGGGCACAGGAGCTGGAGTCAGACATACCTGAATTCAAACGCAGCTTTTATGCTCATTAGCTGTATAACTTTGGGAGAGTCACAAAAATCTACTTAAACCTTAGTTTTCTAATATGTAGAAGAGATGCAAGGATAGTGGCCATCTCCTAGGGTTGTTGTAATGAAAATAAAACAAAGTCATTAAAAGGAACGATTATTTTAAACACTGCCACATATTTTTGCTGCCATGTTTGGCTTTCAAATAAGCTTGATGTTGTCTTAATAATTGTAAAGCCCCCTGAGGGCAAGGCACTGTTCCTTGAACTTCTTTATCTCTAGGATCCCCTGCTGACTGTATTAATGAGACCTTACTCACTGATAGGGATCAGCCTCGTTGACTGTTGCTGTGTTTACATACCAAGAGAGGGAAGAAATGCTTCTTCAAGGCACAGTTTCTCTGACCCATCCCTCACCCAGTTTCTCCTTTTACAGAGAGAACGCAGGAATGCACAGAGAAACTTCTATGAACAGCAGAAGATGAACTTTGTTTTAGAGAAAAGTTACCTTGAAAAATAATTGAACAAGGCATCAACAGCAGACTTCCCCACCCTGGTTTGTGACCTTGGGCAAACTGGTTTGTCGCTCTGGGTATCTATTTCTCTTCCTGTAGAATAAGCAGGACAATTGTTCAGGTCTCTAAGGGTTCTTGCCTGTATTAACATTCTAATTCTTCGAGTCCTTATTCAATGATTCTCAAATTCCCCACCTACCCCTCTTAAGCTTCACTATGGGACATTGACAGGAAAGAACAAGACTCTCATCAAATGAGAAGTGCATAAAAATTATTAGGTATTATAACATCCATAAAACCATTAGAGCTACTATCTATTGAACACCTACTGTATGTCACCTGCCATATTCACGCTTGCACACATAACCTTTTCAACAACCCTTGGTGGTGGATATTATTGCTCTGATGTTACAAATAGGGAAACTAAGCTCAGAGCATTTAAGATACAAGCCCAAGGTCACATACCTAGTAAGTGGCATGGGTGGGATTTGAATCCATTTTTTTGTGATCCAGGTTACATTACTGGTTTAAAAAGTAAAAGCAAAATGGTAAATGATTTGTATAATATACTACAATTTAGCCAAGAAAAGTGAAGTGGTGAGTACAACTCACACAACCACAGGAAACATTGTATATCTATATCTATATCTATGCAATAGAAAAACTGTAAAAATGTTAAGTGGTTACTTATAGTGGGAGTGAGGAAATTGAGTGGAGATGGCAGAGACTTCTTTTAACATATCTTGTTTTAAAAAGTACTCCCTAAATATCCAAAGTAAAATGAAACGAAACAGAAATTTGTAACCAGTCATTGACATAACCACATAGAGAAGAACTTCTCAAAGTGCTTTAAAGTGCTTCAGCTCTGCTTTAAAGCACAGTTATGTGACTGTACATCCCTACTAAGATATAGCATAAGAAAAAAAAAAAGAACTGGAGAAAACAAATTATTTATAATAATTATACTAATGGTGGTAGTATTGTATTGTTAGCCTGAGATGGCTGTGAATGTAGTTTGGGATAAATCAAATGAATCATTTTGTGGGTGTCATTGAAAACCAGGAATTTCAACATGGGAGAAAGGAAATATATATATATAAGATAGATGATGGTAGCTAAAATCCTGGAATTCTGAATTTCAATAAAAACCACTTGTATGATGCATATCAGTACAGGAAAGGCCTAGCAACAGCAGTCCAGAAGCACTGAGCACTCCTTGTGCCTAGATTGCTATCTCTAAATACCACTTCTCGCTAAGAGAAGTCCAGGATCCTTGGCAAAGTGACTCATTTCATGTCTGGGGCAGGTAATGTGCAAAATGAGCCTGGAGAATCTACCACATCACAAAGCAAGGAAGCTATCAAAAATTACTGGGATTCTGTCAAATGAACTCAGGAGCCAATATGAAGAGACTCCTGCTGGCCAAAAATGAGATAATTTGAGAATTTATAACTTACAAATGATATCTAGTATGTTTAAATCCATGATATTTAAAAACATCTATAGTCACCCTTAGAAGTTGCTGCAGAACCAGCTCATTATTTAGAGAACTGGTGAAAAAAAAAAAAAAGAAGGTAAAGAGTAAATAATTGAAATTAATCATGTTTCTCTATGAGAATTATGCCTCAGCATAATCACAAGAGAAAGTTTCTCTGTATAGAAGTATTCTACCTAATTACCAAAAAAAGGCAGAATATAGAATTAGTCTATCACCATTTTGCATTTCCTAATGAATTAATGCACCTAAGCAACGACCAGTGACTGCTCACATTTCAGAGAGAGACAATCAAATACAGTGCGCCTTCTGCTAGATAAAGAGAGCACCACCGATGAAGTAGCCTTGCCAAAAGAAATTAATTGTGAATTTAATCAAAATTCAACATCCAACTACCGATTGACAGAAAGCACAGGGGACCGGGAATCTATTAAATATCACCACAAAGATGTCATCAGCAAGATCAAGATGTGGGAAACTGCAGGACAACCCACCCAGTATCTTTTCCAAAATACTGGTGAGGAAAATTATTTAAAGAGAGAAATGAGACAGAACCTGTAGATCACAAGGGACCTAACAGATGCAGTAATCAATTACAATGTATGGGCCTTGTGTGGACCCTGATTCAAATGAACGAACAAAAACAGATAACAACAACTTTTTATAAGACAAGTAGGGAAAAGTGGACAAACATCTATTAATTTTTTGATGATATCAAATAATCATATCATAATATACGATACATCATAATTACAAATCCATTTATAATTATTAATATTTTTAAGTGTGATAATGCCATGACTGTGCTTTTTTTTAAGAGCTTTTAGAAAATAAAACTAAGATATTTACCTATGAAGTGATATGCTGTCTAGGATTTGCTTCATAGTAATGCAGGGGGACAGAGGTTGGGGAAATAGATGAAATAAGACTGGCCATGAGCTGATAATTGTTGGAGCTGATGGTAAAATGGTAACTTTTACTAGTTTACTTATAGATAAGTTTGATATTTTCTCCAATAGAAACGGCAAAACCAAAACTCTCACAACGCCACTGATGGAGACTCCTAGATGCATGGCCCTTGTTTGTGTGGCCACCTTGGGACAGCATAGGCTGATAAAGAAACCATGGTCTCCTCTCCTTGATCCTGTTCACAGCCATTGATCTCCAGAGTCATGGTCTCTCTCCTCCCCCGGGGTACGAGCAGTGCAAAATGAGAGGCCTGAGAGCAAGCACCAACATTATATTCTCAGCTGCAGAAATCAATATTCCTCTTCAGAGCCTGAGATGGGAGAAGGCGCCTGGCACCTGGCCTGAACTGCAGCTCTGAGCGCATAAAGCGAGTTGTGTTGGCCTCACTTTCTTTGCCTTTCCTTGAGAGTGCTACAGATTCCCTTTCAGAGCTCAGATGCCCGCAGGTTGGTGTAGAGTACTTACAGATTTCCACAGGCTCCCAGGGCCAGAGGGGCTGACAGGCGTGGAACTGGCCACAGCATAGGGCCATTTCTTTCCCAGTCTTGATGGATCTCCTCAGAGTTTTCTCCATCTCCATATGCATCACCACCACCTGTGTGGTCTACTGCAGAGTGTCCTAGCCAATCTCCCTCCTCCTTTCATTCTCTGCTCCTCCCAACTACTACCTAGCCCTCCGAACCATTTGATTCTCCACATTGTAGTCAAAGTGACTTTTTCAGAGCCCAAAACTTATTAAACCAACCTGCTCTGGCTTCAAACCCATTGCTCTGAGGCTGAAGACTCAGATACTCAATGTGGCTTCAAAGATCTATACCATCTACCCTTTGCTGGCCTTATCCCACACCACAACCCTCCATTTTCTTTGTTCTCCAGCCCCTTGTCTTTCTTGTCACAGAGTTTTTCTCATGCCATCATTTATTCATTCAGCAAGTATTAGTCAAGGATCTGCCATGTGCTAGGCATACATAAACTTAAATAACTTTACTGATTCTTCAGATGTCAGCCCTAGTCCTCCTTTATCAGGTAACTCTCCTCTAACATTCTTGATTATGGCTTTGTCCCCCTGTTTTATGCTCTTCTGGCATTAAGCATATCCCTTTGTAGTCCTTCTACTTACACTTTTAGTGGTGTGGATAATTGATTTCTTCTTCCCACCACTAAACTATAAGCTCATGAGAGCAAAGATTATGTATGATTCTGTTCACCATTCATATCCCTAGGCACCCAGCACTGTGCCTGGCACATAGTAGATTTTGGTAGAATAAAGCTGGCTGTAAATTTTTTTCAACTCATCATCAAAGGATGGAGTCTATTTTGCCTCCCCTTGAATCTGGGGTGGCTCCATGACTTGTTTTGATCACTAGAATACTACAGAAATGACACTGTGCAACTCCTGAGGCTGGGCCTTAAAAGACCTGTAACCTCTGCCTCTGCCTTGGCCACTTGCAGAGTTTATTTTAGGAATCTAGCAGACATCCTGTGAGGAAGCCCAAACAGCTATGTGGAGGGACTCACATGAGAGAGAAACAAGGCCCTTGTTTGAACAACTGGTCTCTAAGTGCCCCACCCAACACCATGAGAAGAAGAATCTCCCATTTAACCCATAAGGTCTTGAAAAATTGATTATTGTTTTAGTACACCAAGTTTTGGAATGCTTTGTTAGCAACCACAGGTCAGCAAAAAAAAAAAAAAAAAAAAAAAAAAAAAAAAAAAAAAAAAAAAAAAAAAAAAATAGAGGTTCAAAAAAATACATGGAAAATCAATAAATAGTCCGTTGTTCTTTGAGTCTTATTCAGTCCGCAGTGCATACATGGAACCTCTACATAATGTTAGAGCCCTGGAAGAGCGTGGTCATAAAATGTGGAAGTCTTCATGGAAGGACTGGAAAAACTATTCAGTCAAAAGCCCAGAACTGAAGAGATCCCACCCACTGGGAAAACACCAATGTAAGGCAAGCAAAGCAGATGGACTGCCATTCGGATGTTCTATGGGGAGCCCTGGGACTCAGCAAAACCACACTCTGCTCTCCCAGGGCTCTCTGCAGGCCCCTGCCAGCCTGCCCCTGGTACCTCTGAGATATGAGGTCCCTTCCATGAGGGAGCAGTCATCCCCAGGTAGGAATTATTTGCTTAAACTCTGGAATTAGCTGATGAGGGTTCAAATCCCAGTTTTCCCACCAGTTTTTAAAGGAATATTGTACCTTGTCATTCAGAACTTTACCAAGGATGGATCGCCATTTGAAAAAATCAGTTCACTATTAGCACCACTGCTGATAGTGTTTACTTCATTCTCTCAGCACACAGGTGTCCATCGGCAACTGGAGCTGCTGCATTCAAGGTGGTTTTACATAATAAGTAAACACATTGATTATTTTGCTTCTAGAATATTGAGGTCTGAACATTTCCTTATTGAAATACACATTATTTTATTATAAATTATTTTTCTTTTACATTTTCTTTATAATAAAGATGAGTATTATACATATTTCAAAGTACATTCTAAATGGGTTATATTATGTTTGCATTTCATTTCACATTAAAGAGAGTTTAAAAATATCAATCATGAAAGGGTACTTTAAATGTAATGGGGTTGGGAATACTCTTGTATTGGAACCTCAGCTGCCTGGCTGTGAGTCACTCATCCTTTCAAATTCTACATCTGTACAAACAGATATAGCATCAGTGCCTGCCTCATAGAGTTGCTATGTGGATCAAATGATAGCATTGGGCTCATGAATGTAACTATCATGATGATTATTACAATTATTACTATAACTAATAATACCAGCATTATCTTCACAGCTTTGTCTAACTGAAACTTGACCTCAGCTCAGTAAATAAGGGCCTTTGTGAACTGACCCCACCCACATCACACCACTAGGGACCCTGTGATCCAACCACACATAATAGCTTGCAATCCCCTGGGTGTTCTGTGCAGTTTCAAGGCCCTAGACTGTGTCATGCTGTTCTCTCTGCCTAGAAGGGTCTTTTGTGTGGCCCCAACCCCTCCCCAATCTTCCTTCAATACTCAGACCAGCTAGCACCTCTTCCAGGAAAGCTTTTCCACCCACCAATCTGACGTCACCGCCCCTCCTTGACCCTCCTGGAGCACACGATGTTTCCTGCACCACTCATAGCTATATTGTAATTATTAGTTGATTTATCCACCTCCCATACTAGACTGTGAATTCCCTGAGAGCAGAGAAGATATTGTTTATGTCTTTAAATTCTGGCACAGCAGCTGGTGCTCAGTAAAATATCTGTTGATTGTTTGAATGAAGTGTGTGAGTGAGTGAGTGAATGAGTGAATGCTACCGCCTCCCTAGAAACCCACTCAAGAGCTAGGAGGCAGCAGGACCAGGCCTGAAATTCGGGTCTTTACACATCCATCCCAGGTGCCTTCCTGTAGTAACCTGGCTCACTACAGTGGTCTGCCCTGATCAACACTGCAGAATACATGATTTTCTTTCTAGGAAGTCTGACCTCCAATTTCAGAATTCCCAGATGTCTCGGGCACAGTATTACCTTTGGAACCATGAGGAGGAGTATACCAATGTAAAAAATGAGAGGGTCTGGGACGTGGCAAAGGCTCTCAGGAATTGTACATCCACTGGTTTATAATACACAGGTAGAGCATCTCTAGTCCAAAAATTTGATATCAAAATGCTCCAAAATTCAAAACCTTTTGAGCATCGACAGGATGTTCAAAGGAGTATTTCAGATTTTTTATTTGGGGATTAAGGATGCTCAGTCAGTAAGGGTAATTCAAATACAGTTGATTCTAAACAACACAGGTTTGAACTGCATGGGTCCACTTATATAAGGGTTTTGTGTGTGTGTGTGTGTGTGTGTGTGTGTATGTGTGTGTGTTTGAAACGGAGTCTCACTCTGTGGCCCAGGATGGAATGTAGTGGTGAGATCTTGGCTCACTGCAACCTCTGCCTCCCAAGTTCAAGTGATTCTCCTGCCTCAGCCTCCCGAGTAGCTGGGATTACAGGCGCACGCCACCCAGCCCGGCTAATTTTTGTATTTTTAGTAGAGACGGGGTTTTACCATGTTGGTCAGGCTGGTCTCGAACTCCTGACCTCAGGCGATCCACCCGCCTCGGCCTCCCAAAGTGCTGGGATTACAGGCGTGAGCTACCACACCTAGCCACAAGGATTTTTTTTTTTTTTTTTAAACCAAATGCTATTGAGAATACAGTATCATGGAATTCTCTCTTCCCAGGGGTTGCCTAATGGGCCAGGAGTCAGGTTGTCAGGTGACTGGTCAGTAGCAACCAACTAACTCCATAGTGAAGAGGTTTGCAGTCTCGGGTCCAAATTTTGGGACCACTGGCAGAGTGGACTTGTGCATACTGGCTTCCTCAGGTCCAGATGCTCCTTTCCAATGTTCATATTCCAGCGTGTCCAGCACCCATTTTATATTCCTGCCTCAGTTCGTACCTGAGGAAGTAGACAGAGCATAGGACTAGGAGTACAAGGACCCAGTTCTAGACCTGGTCCTGCTATTAACCATCTGGTGGCCTTGGGGAAGTCACATAACCACTTAGGAGACCAGATTTCCCATTTGTAAAATGATTGCACTCCAATGTATGCCAAGGTTGCTTCTAACCCTTAGTATTTTATGACCTTGCTACTCAAAGCAATGTCCTCAGACCAGTAGCATCAACATCACTTGAGTCCTTGTTAGAAATGCAAAACCTCGGCCGGGTGGGGTGGCTCATGCCTGTAATCCCAGCACTTTGGGAGGCCGAAGCAGGCGGATCACAAGGTCTGGAGATAGAGATCATTCTGGCTAACACAGTGAAACCCCGTCTCTACTAAAAATACAAAAAATTAGCCGGCGTAGTGGCAGGCGCCTGTAGTCCCAGCTAGTCAGGAGGCTGAGGCAGGAGAATGGCGTGAACCTGGGAGGCGGAGCTTGCAGTGAGCCGAGATCGCGCCACTGCACTCCAGCCTGGGCAGCAGAGCAAGACTCCATCTCACAAAAAAAAAAAAAAAAAAAAGAAATGCAAAACCTCAGGTCTCACCCCAGACCTCTTGAAGTAGAATGTACGTTTCACAAAACTCCCAAAGGATTCCCATACACCTCATGCTGTATGTATCTATTCTGTGCTCTGTGTTACCACTTGTTTAACAGCTGGGCTGAGTCTCTCTCCTCCTTCCAGAAAAGTACTTTTGAATTTAGATAAGAGCTGCTTCCACCTAGCAGACTAATGTCACCCAGAGAAGGAGGAGGGATAGCTTTTTGGATAAGGTTTATTCAACTCCTACCACCTAAGTAAACTCCAAATCAGAGTCTTTCTGTCCTTTTCTACCTTCCTTTCTTCCTCCTTTATCCCTTTCTTTCCTTCTTTTTTCTCTTCTTTTCTTCTATTATTTTCCACTAGAAAAATGGAGAGAGGAAAGAAAAGATCCTGCCATTTTCCAACAAAAGAATTTATCTGCTCCTGTTTCTCCAGCAGCCTTGGTCCCCCTGGGATAATCACTGCGTGTGTGGCCCAAGACCTGCCTACCAGCGCAGCCCCCTGGATGAAGGGAGCAGTCAGCTGAGGAGGTAGAAGAGGCTTTGGAAGTGGGAGAAGGGGAAGCCAGTGAGAGCAGCACTGATAGGGCTCTGCAGGGAGCCAGGCCCCACTGAGCGTGCTTCTAAAAACAAACATTCTGGATGGCTTTTCCTCTTCTCTTGCCAAAATTTTCCTTCTGGGAATGGGGCCACAGGACTGTTGCCCCCATCCTCAGGCAGCCACAGGGGAGATTCAGAGCCCAAAGCTACCCCCTGCTACACGCTGCTGGTATGCCCAGACCCTGATAGATGATGAATGTCTGCTTGTCTTACGAGAAGTCAAAAATTAACATGTGATCTTCCCAGTCCTCCCCCTATCTGAAAAAAGGATTGTGGCTTCTCTTGCTGAGTTTTTTCCTCTTCTGCACCCTTTCAGGGAGGCTTCTGCCATTGTCAGATGGGTTCTTTGGAAAAGGAAAAGAGGAGAAGAGGCCCAAGGACTGGTGATTATGAAAGAAGGCATCTTTTTAGCTGAGTTTTAAGGAAAAAGCATGAGAATAGTTAAATTATGTGAGGGTTGTTGATGAGAGAGAAAAAAATTGATAAAGTATCTTTATAAATTGGTAGTTCCCAAAGTAGGGTTCCAAGACCACTATAATAGCATCATTGTGGTTTGGGAATTTGCAAATTCTCAGGCCCCACCCCAGACCTACTGAATTAGATACCCTGGCAATGGGATCCAGAAATTCCTTTTCATATGCTTTCCAAATGATTTTGATAGCTGCTGAAGTTTGAGAACTGTGCTATAGACTACTATTTTCATAGTGCATGAGAATGGGAGGTAACAGGCAACCTACAGAATGGGAGAAAATTTTTGCAATCTACTCATCTGACAAAGGGCTAATATCCAGAATCTACAAAGAACTCAAACAAATTTATAAGAAAAAAACAAACAACTGCATCAACAAGTGGGAAAAGGATGTGAACAGACACTTCCAAAAGAAGACATTTATGCAGCCAAAAGACACATGAAAAAATGCTCATCATCACTGGCCATCAGAGAAATGCAAATCAAAACCACAATGAGATACCATCTCACACCAGCTAGAATGGAGATCATTAAAAAGTCAGGAAACAACAGGTGCTGGAGAGGATGTGGAGAAACAGGAACACTTTTACACTGTTGGTGGGACTGTAAACTAGTTCAACCATTGTGGAAGACAGTGTGGCAATTCCTCAAGGATCTAGAACTAGAAATACTATACGACCCAGCCATCCCATTACTGGGTATATACCCAAAGGATTATAAATCATGCTGCTATAAAGACACATGCACATGTATGTTTATTGCAGCACTATTCACAATAGCAAAGACTAGGAACCAACCCAAATGTCCATCAATGATAGACCGGATTAAGAAAATGTGGCACATATACACCATGGAATACTATGCAGCCATAAAAATGATGAGTTCATGTCCTTTGTAGGGACATGGGTGAAGCTGGAAACCATCATTCTGAGCAAACTATCACAAGGACAGAAAACCAAACACTGCATGTTCTCACTCATAGGTGGGAATTGAACAATGAGAACACTTGGACACAGGATGGGGAACATCACACACCGGGGCCTGCTGTGGGGTGGGGGGAGGGGGGAGGTAGCATTAGGAGATATACCTAATGTAAATGACGAGTTAATAGGTGCAGCACACCAACATGGCACATGTATACATATGTAACAAACCTGCACATTGTGCACATGTACCCTGGAACTTAAAGTATAATTAAAAAAAAAAGAGAGAATGGGAGGTAAAAAACTAGAGTTCATTTGAAATAATTCGACTCTTTCTGTGCATACTCTGGCTCTAAGACTGGAAGCTGTACATCACCAACGGGACAGGGTTGCACCTTTCTTACTGGTGTTTATTGCCTGGAAGGGTGGTCTGATGCCGTGGATGTTGCCTTGCTCTTGTGCAGAATCACCCTGCAAGAGCCAGTCATCTGTCCCTGAGCACGTCAGCACTGCTGCTTTGAAAACAAATCACAGGATGTAAATAAAGTGGAAGGACCCGTCTTTCATCCTTGGGGGTTTGTTCTCAAGAACTGACATTCTCAAAGCCCTATTTTCATTCAATAATAAACAGTACATTCAATTTCTGCCCCAGACTGCAACTCTACCTTAAACTATAACCAGAACTGGACAGAGGCTGGAGGACTGGAAAGAAAATATATTCTTGTGATTCAAGGTTTCCTAGATCCCACCAGTCTATAAATACAGAGGGGTTTCAGAACAAACCCAGATATTTCGGTTTTGACTCTGCCTTGTTCAGAGAGGGCTGCAGCATCCCGAGCCTACTGCCCGTGTCTCATGAGATGCTCATAAATTGGGCTGACAATTACCATGTGTCATCTGTTCTACAAGGGGTGTCTTTTGCTGGGCATTGCCCTACCCAGTAAGTTCTGACTCACTTAATAGGTTTGGAAATAGTTTAGCAAATTTTTAATGGCCTCATAATATTCCACCACAAGAATGTACCATACTTGGAATACTCAACCCCCCAGTTATGGCCCTTTCCCATTTTTCCCTCTCACAAACAACGCTGCAATGAACATTCTAGTATCAATAATCTGATGTACTTCTGTGAATGTATAAGTAAATTAAACTCTTGCCCATGGGTCAAAGGGTAGATGCATTTATAATTGATTGACATTACCAAAATGCACAGCTAAAATATTGCATCCAGTTATCTGCACAGTAACTGAATAAAAGCCTTTGTTTCCTCATTCATTTGTCAATACTGAGTACAGTCAGCCCTCCATATCTGCAGGTTCTGTATCAATGCATTCAACCAACCTCAGATTGAAGATATTTTAAAACACAAATACGAATAGCAATACAAAAAATATACAAAAATGCAGTATAACCAATTTTTACATAGCATTTACATTGCATTAGCTATTATAAATAATCTAGACATGATTTGAAGTACACAGGAGGACGTGTGTGGGTTACATGCAAATACTACGCCATTTTATATGAGGGACTTAAGCATCTTTAGGTTCTGGTAACTGGAGGGTCCTGGAGCCAAAGTCTTGAGAATCTCAAGGGATGACTATTATCACATATTTTAAATTTTTGCCAATCTGATAGGTGAAAAATGGCACCTCGTTGTCTGGATTTGCATGTCTTTAATTTGATGAAACTGGAACATATTTTCATTCATTTATTGAATATTTGCATTCGTTTTTCTGGGAACTGCCTTTCATATCCTTTGCCCATGTTTTGGTTGGCCTGTTCATATTTATTCTTATTGGTTTGTGTAAGCTCTTTGTGAAATAAGGAAATTATCTCTGTCTGTTTTGTGTGTTACAAATATCGTGTACCACTTTATCATTTGTCTTTTGACTTTGTGGAATTCGCTTCCACAAAGACATTTTAATTTTATGTAGTCACATTTATTAATATTTTGCTTTATGAAGACTGGTGTGATGGGGGAAGAATACGCAATGAGGTTACCCACTTCAGATGGTATTTGCCTGTCCCTTTGTCCTTTCTGAAGTCAGAGACTTGGAGTTGACACAAGGCTGAAACAAGAGTGGGAGGAAGGTTGTACTGGTCCACCTGCTTGAAAGGCTATGACTGGTGCTGGGTCAGCCACTTTCATAGACCCAGAGCAACACTCATTTCACTTTTCACTTTTGGTGCAAAAGACAGTGGGGTTGGTCCATGCTCCTTTACCCTCATAGAGAATTATCTTTCTGGGGCCTCATTACTCTTTCTACAATCTGACCTTGGTGGGGGTCACCCACCAAACAAATGTCATAACTGAATCTCCAAGAGAACAAGTTGAAGTTGCTGTCTTTTTCCTCCCAGGAGGCCACTGTGCTCCTAAAAGTATAGGTGCAAATATCCCATCCATCTCTCCCCAGCATAAAGGAAGGTCCCCTCTTACTACTAATGGAGGAGTAAGACACAAGTCCCTAATTCAACAAAAATGTCCTGGTACAAAATTAATGAACCCACTGATCACCCCTTAAACCTTCCAGAGGAATATGTCAACTTAATTGAATCTCTTCCTGGTGGCACTTCAAAAAATATAAAAAGGGAGGTGACAAACATTCAAGTTCTGTGGGAAAGGACACTTGTGGGCAGGGTGGAGGGGAGATGGTCAGCGCATGGGCACATCTACCCTGCCCCGGGTTCTGCCCCAGGGTCAGCTCCCCTAACTGCTCTCCACTGCCCAGCACAGCCCTGCCTCTAAAAATGCCATTTTAATTTGACTTTTTTTTTTTTTTTTGAGATGGAGTTTCATTCTGTCGCCAGGCTGGAGTGCAGTGGCGTAGTCTCGGCTCACTGCAACCTCTGCCTCCCGGGTTGAAGTGATTCTCCTGCCTCAGCCTCCCCAGTAGCTGGGATTACAGGCATGCACCACCACACTTAGCTAATTTTTGTATTTTTAGTAGAGATGGGGTTTTACCGTGTTGGCCAGGATGGTCTCGATCTCTTGACCTCATGATCCACCTGCCTCGGCCTCCCAAAGTGCTGGGATTACAGGCATGAGCCACTGCACCCGGCCTAATTTGATTTTTAAAATCACACCTATGGCAGTAGCTGTCAGCCGAGAGGTGCACCAGGTGCTGCAGCTGTTCAGATCCCCGATGGTTTGTCAGAATGGAGTTGGTGAGTTGGGAACTCTACTCTACTGCTTTTGGGTGAACAGAAAGGGGGCAATAGAGTTATCAAAGATGGAAAGCTGGCATAACTCACATCCTGCTCATAACCCTGTGCCCATACCCCAGGAAATGGGTATGAATTTTGCTTCTCAACTCAGTGAGAAGAAACGCTGCATTACTTCAAGTCCAATGAAATCTAACTCTTAAGTCCTCACTCACAGGTTGGTGGGAAATTCAGTTTCATTTATGATTTTGAGAGCCCTTCTAGCCCCTGAATTCATACCAGAATCCAGGATCTTATTTGGAGATGAGGTAACAGAAGAAGAGTCATCCTGAGCGAGCTCACTGCTGACACGCCAATGGTTGAAACCCATGGCCCTTTGAAACACGCTGCTCACTCCTGTGCGCTGCTGAGTGTTGCCTGGAAGCTACGTTCCAACTGTGCTCTGAGATCCCACAGCTTTCTGAGGGTGCTGAGTGCGGATGGAGTGTGGGGCCCTGTCAACTAGAGGACTTGCTCAAACCTGGCCGTTTCCTCAGTTGTGGTGGTTTTAAAACACGTCTGCAAACCCTCAGTCCTTCCTCTCATTAAGAGGTGAAGCCTAATTCCTTTCCCTTTGAGTATGGCCAATCCTTGGTGTCATGGGCTAAACTGTGTCCTTCCCCTCCTCTCAGATTCATATATTGAAACCCCCAGTACCTTCAGAATGTGACTGTATTTGGAGGTAGGGCCTTTCAAGAGGTAATTAAGTTAAAATAAGACCATTAGGGTGGAGCCCTAATCCAATTTAACTGCTGTCCTCGTGTAAGAAGAGGAGATTAGGACACAGACACACACTTGGAAGCCCACATGAAGACACAGGGAGAAGATGACCATCCAGAAGTTAAGGAGAGCAGCTTCAGAAAAAAAGCAACCCTTCCAACACCTTGATCTCAGACTTCTGGCCTCCAGAACAGAAAACAAATTTCTGCTGTCCAAGCCGCCTACTCAGCGGTGCTTTGTTATGGCAGCCCAGCAAACTAATGCCCTTGGGGACTCACTTCTATTGAATAGAATGCAGCCAAAATGATGCTGCCTGGCTTCTCAGGCTAAGTCAGAAAAAGGGTGATAGAGCTTCTGCCTAGTTCTCTCCCAAGACACCCACCCTTGGAACCAGGCCACCACACAGTGAGGAGGAAGCCCAGACCCCACAGAGAGGTGTAGGTGTTCTGGCTGGCAACCCCAGCCAGGGCCCCAGCTCTGACAGCCAGTATTAATTGCCAGGTATGTGAGTGAGCAAACCATGAGAGGAGTCCAGCCCTGGCCTTCCAGCCGCCCCAGCTGAGTTGAGAGAGAGACATGCTGTTCCTGCAGCATCCTGGCCAAACTGCCAATTCGTGAGTAAAATAACTGTTGTTGTTTTAAGTCAGGGCATTTTTTAAAGCAGCAGTGGATAAAAAGAACACCCGTCTTGAGGTATCAACAGCTTCTTCTGCTTCTCTAACCTTAAGGAACATTTTCTGTCTCCTCCTCCCCGTTTGGAAAGATCCCATATAATGTCCCCTCCATTTGTCTTCAGTTATACAATATTGGCTTCTCTTGCCAAGGGGTAAGGGTGGGGGGAAAAGAGGTTTATGCCAACCAGTGTTTCTTACGAATTTACACTAATACAGTAATTTGAGTGTTCCCCATACAACAGGCTTTTATGTCAGGTGGCAGGTGAGGTCTGTAAAAGTAAGCAGATTAGTGCATTTTTATACAGTGGTGATGAATAAGTGCAGGTCCCCATTGCCGCCTCTGCTCATGCTTCATGCCAACCTTGAGTTTACATTCAGCACTCTGCCACATCCCTCCAAAAAACCCAATTCCCAAAGCACTGGAGATTAATGCAGACATCACTGAAAGTTGAATTGGAAAGTGGAGAGACGGGCACATTTCCCACTACACAAGAAAACTTTTGGAGTCTACCATAGACATCACCACCTTTTCTTTCTAGTCTTCCCACCATCTATCCCCTCCCCACAGGTGCCCTATCACCTCCACCAGAGAGGTTCCACCTCCCTTCCCTAACTTGCTACACTCAGCCTAATAAAAAATCCTGGGCAGCCAAACAGGAACAGCTTATTGTTCCTGAAGCATGCCCCAAAGGCTTTCAGCTCATTCCAACACACTTCCAAACTCATTTTAGTGTTGTTACTCATGTTACTTGTTTCTGTTTCTTTCTCTTGGAGCTCAAGGAAATTGGCAAGAGTCGCACTGTTTTCTCTTCTCTTTGCTGTGCTGAAGAATGCGACCATGGCAGCCCTCCTCTAAAATTCCCATGCCAAAGTCAACAATGAGGTGGAGAACCTAGAGCCAGGCACCCTGTGCCTGCTGTCCCAATCTTGTGGCAATGGCCTTATCTGCAAATGGCACGCAGCACATAACTCTAAAACAGCAACAAGACAAGGCAAGTGCAAAAGGAAATGCTCCCAGTGTGCCCATCATCATTTTTCTTGCTAGATGGAGGGTATTGGAGTCTATTCCTCATCTCAGAGGTGGGCAAACTGTGGAAATCAAACCAGTGGGTAACACCAGGGATGTAGGTTAGTGGAAGTCAGCCGACTCTCAGAGAGGCAATTACGTAATAATTATAACATTGTTATGTAACAATTATAAAGGGGACTTCCAGACCACTTCTTCTGAGACAGACATCATGCCAAGTGCTTTATACAGTATCCCAATTAATACTCAGAACAACCTTACGAGGCAGGTACCATTATTATTCACATTTCACACATGGATGGCAAAACTGAGGCTCAAAGGTCCTAAGTGCCTTATCCAGGACTACAGAGCTAATGAGGACAGCTGACTAATGAGCAAATGAAGACAGTCCTCTTGTCTCCTAGTCAGTATCAAAGGAATATCAAAGGAATCTGGTCTGAGAAGGCCCAAAAGAAGAGCTGCCTTTTTTTGAGCATGTGCTAACCTTTGAGGAAAGGTCTCTGTGAGGAATATGTGCTCTGTGAGGAATATGTGCTTATCATCCTCATGGAATGAATGAAATGGGTTCAGTAGATGAGTGGGAAGCAATAAGCTTAATAGGATGGATGGAATCGAGAGGGTAGGTAAGTCTGGGAGGTCTGTGAGTCATCTGCATAGGATTGGCAGGTTGCTTTTAAGGTTTCCATTTTTCAGTGGTCACTCTTCTATTTAATATTCAACTAGCAATAGTCTGAACCTCTCCCTTTCCACTGGACCACACCAGTATGAGGCATCTTCAGTTTCCTTCCCCGGTTTTAGTGTCACTCCCTGAAGAATGCTTACTGCTTTGTCCAAATCCCTTCAGGTGACTTTTTGTCATCTTTAGACACTGGGGCTTTGTTTATCCTGCTTTGCCTCAAGTTGGACATTCGAGAACATCTAATGCACAACACCAAAGTTGGCACTTTGGTCAACTTCCCAAAGCTGACACTGAGTTCTACCCCTGAGTGGGGCATGAGGGCCAGGCCCACCTTTTTATACAATACTAGGGGAAGTGATGGTGCCCTTGGCTGACACTGTTTGAATGCAGCAGCCCCAATGAAAGTGTCCATCTCCCACATTACCACACACACACCAGCACTAGGTATTAACATCTTCAACAAGTGAAAAATTGATTGCTTTTAAATTCACATTGCAAAACAAATCTTTTACACTGCAAAGCACAAAACAAGTTCAAGTCCAACATATAACATTAGTTAGAAGGCACACAATCTACATAATGACAATGTTAGGGTTGTCAGGACAAAGACCTTTTTTAAGTACTTGCTAAGTACCAGGTACTCTGATAAACATTATATACTTTAATGACCACCCTATGAGGTAGCTATAGTTACTGTCTTGTTTACAGACAAGGAAGCAGAGGCACAGAGAAACAAAGTAATTTAACTTGCTCCAGGACTTAGAAAATCAGTAACAGAGCCAAGACTGCCCCACTAAGGCAGTGGAGCATCCAAGAGGGACATGTTTGGTGGGCCATAGTCCCTCCTCTGTCAACCACTTTCAGGTGATTCAGGCATATTATGTCCTTCTCCCAGCCTCTGCTACTCATCGTTAAAGTGTTGGAGACTCACCTGGTTGCTGTGAAGACCAAATGGGAACGGGAGGAGGAAAGAGATAAAGAGGAGAGGAAAAGAAGAGAGAGGGAGAGGGAAGGGGAGGGGAAGGAAGGTCAATATCTTTGAATAACAGTAGCATAAGCTGTAAAAACATCCAACACTGATTATTTCCACCAAAGACATTTCTTCACTAAATTCTGGGCAAGCCAGGCCACTGACTATGGATGGGGAACCTAAACCTGGTCACTTCCCATTCCTGGGCACCCTCTCTGCAAAAAGAACAGAGTTGATTATCCCTAAAGAGTCCCTAGAGCTAAAGAATGTGTCATAATGGGGGACCTAGCCAAGTGGAGTGACTCATGCCTATAATCCCAGCACTTTGGGAGGCCGAAGCAGGGGGATTGCTTCAACCCAGGAGTTTGAGAACAGCCTAGGTAACATAGTGAGACCTCATCTCTACTAAATTTTTTTAATTAGCTGAGCATGTGACCTGTAGTCCCAGCTACTCAGGAAGCTGACACAGAAGGATTGCTGGAGCCCAGGAGTTCAAGTTTGCGGTGAGCTATGATTGCACCATTGCACTTCAGCCTGGGCAACAGAGTAAGACCCTGTCTCTAAAAAAAAAAGAAAACTGAGTTGACTCATGCCTTCTTCCTGTTCCCATCACCTGCCAAGCAGCAGATGGGTCAGTAGCCGCCAGCGACACCTGCAGGCGGCGGGAAGCCCTGCAGCTGCTCAGGACGAAGGCTCAGGACTCCATGGTGTTATTAACACTTCATTGAGTTGAGGGAAGGTCTTTGATTTTCTTTAAATCGAAAGTCTGGGGGAGAGTTTGTGTTTGTTAAACAATCTCATGCATCAAGAAGTATAATTCCCAGGAATTTCCACTCTGCTACCTGTTTCGTGAAATGCAGCAAGGAATTTTGTACTGTTCTCTCACAGACACATTCAGGACTGATCTAAATTTCACATGCAGCAAGCAGTGGCCTTCGTTTCATTTTTTAAGAGTAGTATGAAGATATTCCATGTCCCTCAACAAAATCGTCTCTTTCCTAAGCCTGTTGAGAAAGATTTACTTGCTATTATCAATTAATTCCTTTGGACTGGGCTCTGATCTCTTTTTGAAGAGCATTTTGAAAATGCAAACTTTGTGATAGAGATAATCCATTAAGTCTCTATCCCATAGTATAAATGACCATCAGGCTGCTCATTTTAATTATTCACTCTATAAATCTGGGGAAAACACCTCGATTCTCTGTGACTGTTTTCTCAGCTGTGAAGTGGAAATAATGGTGACTGTAAAGATTAGCTGATGCAGCTCACATTAAAGGCACAATGCCTGGCACAGTCAACATGGAAGCGATGGAAGGCATGGTGGTGGGAGTCATAGTAGCAGCAGCAGGAGAGGAGTTATTGTCCACACCAGAAGAGATGAGGAGAAGTAAGACCAGTCAGTACCTGGAAGGGAAAAGGAGTGCTAAAAGGAAAGAAGAAAGAAGACAAAAGTCACCAACTGGGACATTTTGCTGAGAGCTGATCCTGGTGACCACATGGCAAATACAGACAACCAGGACGACTGCTACCAACTCAGCAGGAGTTAGGTTCCAGGCACCTCAGCTCAGACACTGAATTCATTCTCTCTGAATCTTTGTAAGAACTCGATGAAGTAGATTCTACTTATAGCTGTCATTTACAGTTGAGAAAACTGAGCCTCAGGGAGTTAGGGCAACTTGCCTTAAAGGCATACAGCAAAAAGGCAACAGAACCAGGATCCAAACCATCTCTGTCTGGCTCCAAAGCCTAAATGGCAAACTCAGAACCACTGCCCTAGGAACCATAGGCAACATCAAGCAGCTTCATTTCTGCCTATTCCCTGGCCCAGGAGGCTGCAGCGACAGGGTGGGGTGGGGGGTGGTTGTGGGGGTACAGTGCACGTAGCTCTTCTCTCTTCGGAGTCTGGAGATTATAACCTTGCAGCAAGCAGACAAGCCCTAGACCAGGCAGGGCTAGATCTGAAGCCCTGCTATCTGCTTCATTTCATCAGGCTGCTGGCGGCCGAGCACAGGAAATTAAAAGCAACTCATAGATCATAGAGCGTGGCACCCAGTGATCTCAGACAGAATCCATCCCCTTCCCTCCCACTTTTCCTTGTGCAAGGGAATCAGGCTGCCATAGTCGTCAGGGCCCTGGAGGCAAACAAGGAGACCCTGCCCTCGGAGGGTTCCGAGTCTGGGGAGGTAGGCCCTTTACAGTGGGGGTGTGTGCAGGGGTGTGTGTGTGCATGTGTGTGTGTGTGTGTGTGTGTGTGTGTGTGTGTTCTGGAAGGAGACACAGGAAACGGTGGTGGCCTCTGAGAGGGAAACTGGGGTCAGAGGCAAAGGAACGCCCAACTTTTCCATTTATATCAGTTTGTGTGCTTGAACTTTTTACCATGTGTCTATGTTAACTATTTTTACAAACAATACATCTTTTAATGATGAAATAAAATACGGGTCTACATAGAGGATAGACTCCTAACCCACGGAGAAGGGCAAGATTAGAAACAATTTCTGTCAGGTGATACTCTTGAGTTCTAAGGAGCAAAATCAATAGGTAACGAAGAAAGAAGAGGGAACTCCAGATAAAGGGAGCTCAAGCAAAGGCTTGGAGGTATGGGGGCGCCAGGGCAGTAGCTTGGTGTATGGGAAAGGGCCTAGCACTGGAAGATAAAGGACTGGACTCTCAGCCCTTCTCCTTCCTCCTTCATCTGTCAGCGACACACCACAGCACTGCTTAGTTAACTGTAGACCTATTGTGAAATTAATTGTAGAGGTGGGGAGTCATTTCACCTGCTCCACTCTTATGTGTCAGCAGCAACATCTCACAGCTGAGGTACCCTGTGAGCATGGGCATCTGCTAATTCTGCTTGCCTGGCATCCCTTCTTCTGAGTTTTTGGCAAAAGTACCCCCTTTCCTTCCTTGGTCAAGTATCCTCTTATTCTCCTATGTGGTCCCAAGAAGATGGCCGGTCAATCTCCACACCCTTACTCCATGCTACCCCAACCAAGGAGGGTGGGGATGTGACCCAGACTCAGGCCATAGAACTTCTGTTCCTAAGGTTTGAACTTGGTGGAAGCCTCCTTAGCATGGCAAACCGCTGGGCCAATTCTTCCCCATGGGGTTGCCCTGAAGTGGGGTCTACTTGTTCCTGCTTATTGGGACCTGACTATTCAACTTCCCCTTCGGTTCTACGTGCCACCCAGAATCCTCCCAATAGAACACTTCGTTGGCTTTTTAGCCTATCAATTTCTGTTATTTACTACCAAAGAAGTCTGGTGAGTGCCTTTGTTCTTTGAGAGTCAAATAAAAATGTGGTTTTAGACCCCAACCTACACACGATGAACGACCCTCACCCTTCTGGAGAGTTCCTATTCTCTTGCCTTATTTCACTTGTTTCCAGTGAGTTATTTTAGTTTATCGATGGTCTCACCATCCTCTGTGGGCTGTCTTTACCAATTAAAAAAAAAAAAAAAAAACAACTCAGCAACTTTCTTCAACTTTTCTCTGTTCTACCCCTCCCAAATAAAACCCACTTATACAAGGTGGGGTGTCTGTCTCTGTGTGTGTGTGTGTGTGTGTGTGTGTAGCAGTCTTTGATAAAGAGTAAAAAAGGTTTATAGAACTCACACACACAAAAAAGTAAAATAAAAAGTTAGACAACCCTGTTCTTAAAAAGTTTAGCCAATGGAAACTTCAAATTCTAGTTTCTCTCTGCCAGAGCCTCTCTGCATCTATTTCTTCTCTTTCTTGAAACCCCCTCATCTAAGCTACCTATGTTATGCAAAAAAAAAAAAAAAAAATTCTCTCTTTATCACTTTGTCTCCTACCAACTTTGCCCTCAGGATTTCAAGGCAGTCTTCTCCCAAAAGAGAATTCTGGGGCTGGCCCACTACAATGGATTTCTGCAGACAGAAGATTAGAACAAGGCCAAATGATCAGTTGTGGCATCTTTCAGTCATAAGTTCAATGATTCTGGGCACAGTAAGAATGCCAATCTTTCTTTCTACTTTAATTCACATTCAATTAGATGGAGCAATAATCTCTGCAAGCCTCTTTCACAGGGGATGTTCATTTCTCTCCAGAGGCAAGGAGCCCTCTAAGGGAAGGAAGTCATCGAAATTAGAGCCACAGGCTGCTGAGGACAGGGCCAGGGACCAGCAGAGATTCTGGACAAGGTGACTGTCTGGTTGGCACCTGGGCTCTTCCCCTGCTGAATCTTTCTCTTGCAACTTTGTGTGTATATGCCTGGTCACCATACAGTCAGGATCCTGAGGGTGTGAGATCTGCATGGTATTTGCTTTTCATGGTGCCCACCCAAGCAATGATTGGCACTAGATACACAGTGGGTCACATGCTTGTAGAATTAGCTTGTAGAATTACCATATCCACTCCCAGAACCCAGAACATATCCACTCCCAGAATTAGCATATGCTTGTAGAATTAGCATATCCACTCCCAGAACTCACACTTCTCATAATCATTCATTCAACAAACCATATTAAATTACTTCTCTGTGCTAAGCAACGGGGACAAAAGCAAAATAAGTCCCAGCCCCTGTCCACAACAGTCTAAGAATCTAGTAGAGGATGGAAAGAAAGAGGCAATTATTCAAACGTAAGACAAGTACTGGGTCATGTATCCACTCGTCAAATGGCTATTGAGCATTTTCTATGTATTAGGCTTTGTCAATTACCTGGGATTCAAGGGAAATAAGGCACATCTCTGTTAAAAAAAAAAAAAAAAAAAAAACTATGAGTTTGATTGTGTGTTGGGTGTCTAGAGGACAGGAAAAGTGGACAGGAGAAAATTCCCCAGCACCTAACACAGTGCCAAGCACAAAGAGTCATTCAGCAAATATTTACTGAATGAGAGTTGACTAAAACAAATAATTACAGAACATGATACAGACTATGACAGAAGCAAAAGTGGGCTGTGGCTATTTGGAAATCAGAGCATCTTTTAAAAGGGAGACGGCATCTGAACCTTGCCGAGTAGGAATGTTCCAGAAGTAAGAGAGAAGACTAGGGTTTCAAGAACAAGGACCAGCACCTATGAAGGCTCTGAGGCACAGACCACTGTGACCTGTGGAGAAGTGGTGAGTGGAGAAGGAGCATGGGTTTGGTGGGGATGGTAGGGAATGGCCAGTAATGGGATTGGAAAAATAAGCCTAAGGCTACATCCCTGAGGGATTTATGACATATGAACATTGGAGAAGCAAGTGGACAGCTGCTGCTCCTCTGTATCTGCACTTTCACAACAGAAAGTAGAAGGCACCTCTCACCTACCTGATAATAGAGGAGGTGAGAATGTAGGCTTTAGAAATAAGTGGACCCTGGGTTCAAATCCCAGCACTGCTACCTTTGAACAGTGAGCTGTTGGGCAAGTAACTGAGCCTCTCTGCACCTCAATAGTTTCGTCTCCAAAACAAGTACCATGATATCCACCCCAGGGGAGTGTTGCAAAGCAATAAATAAGGTAAGGTATGTAAAATCTTGAATAGAGTGCCTGGCTTACAGTGACTATTTTGAAAGCATTGTTTTATTATTGTTATTACTGTAATAATTATTATTCCTGTCATTCTATTTGGAATAATGTTACTTCTCATCCATCCTTTACTGCCTATAAAAAAAAGTTAAATTTGAAGCCAATCTTTTCCATATTGGTTATCTCCACAGAGCAAATGAATTTAGAGCCATTACTTGATGGTGAGTGGGGATTACTCAGGTTGGAAGGAACCTCCAATTGCATGTGGCCCGACAAACCTCCTCAATTTACCACTGAGGAGCCTGAGGCCCAGGTACCAAAGGCTGGCCCCTGGCCCCACAACAGCTTACAGAGAGAACTGGGCTAACCCCTAGGCCTTCAGGCCCCAATCCAGACCCTCCAGATACAGCTTACTGTCTCCCATTTAACCCTGTTGCCATGTTAACAAGGTCAACATTAAAATCTACTGCAAATGCTAACCTCTCAGACACAAATCAGAGGGCCCCACCTGCCTCACTGGGCCCACAGAGGTTGGTTTGCTTTCTTCACACTCTCTGTAGCATCCACAGGCTGCTGCTCAAGTCTGAGAAGAGACTCTGCCCTGGAGCCCTGGAAGAGGAGACGAGAGGCCCCTCCCAGCCAGGGTCAGCTTACAGTGGCAACAGGGCCTGGGGCACGGCCAGAGCCAGGCTGACACTAGAATGCTGTTGCTTCCCCATGCTCTTATCCCCAGCAGAGGCGGCGTCAGGCTGTGGCCGGCCTCACCATAGCAAGGGGCATGTTTCTCACCAGAAGGCCTCGCAGGGTCACTTTGGAGTCGGCCCCCTTTCTGTCATTTGCTTCAGGCTCCCACAGTTTCCTAGAACTGCCCCCTTGGTCAGGGTCAAGGCTCTCTTCTGGAAAAGAAGCTCAAGGGGAGACCCTCGGCAGGAAGGAGACCAGCATTTTCTGGAACTCCCCCAGTAGCTCTTCAAACCCCTCACTGAAGAATTTAATGGGAGGACTCATGTGGCCTGAACAAGCCAAGTGAAGCACTTGTTTGCTATTCTGTTCCCTTTGTGAGACTCAGAGTACCTGCCATACCCACAGTCAAATTTAAATAAATATTTAACAAAAGGGGTTATTTTCTACACCATGAGAAAAAGAGGTGATTTTCTACACCAGAAGTTACTATTCTGTACTCACAGCTGGCCAGACCATGGGTGAGGTTCCTAACCCACAGGTAGCCAAGATGCTGGCCCACGTGGGAACCGTGGTCTACCCAGTAGGACTCTCCTGTGCTGGATGGTACTGACCCACTGAGCCAATCAGATTCTCTCTCATGCCTTACTGTGTTCTCCAAATACATATCCAGACCTTCCATGTGCCAATCACTATGCTAGGTTCCAGTGATACATAGAAGGGGCTCTGTAACCCCAGACCTCTGTGCTCTTAGAAGGAGCTCAATATGGGAATCCATTCCTTATTAGCAACTTAAACTAACTGTTGGGATTTTGTTGTAACATATACACAACTCTCATTTATAATGTAACAGTTACTTTCTGATGAATTTATTAGAACCCTCAAATTCAAGGAACAGAAACCTAACCCAATCTGGCATAAAGAAAAATCAGAATTTACTGGCTCATATCCATAAATGCCAGGACTAGAGCTGTCCTCAGGAATTTGAATGATGATATTGTCCCTCCCTCTCTCCTTCCTCTCCCATCCCATCTCACTCCATATCTCAGATCTCTGCCTCTCTCCATCTGTTGGACTCATTCTTTCCTCACATAGCAGAGCTTTATTCACACAGAAGAAGACGTAGCATGGGCAGCTCCAGGCTTCATCAACCTAGATTAGCAACTCCCAAGGAAACAAAGATTTCTCTCTCCTAGCACTCAGATATAAAATTCAAGGGAAGAATACCAATGAACCAAACTTAGGTCATGTGGCCATCATGAAGCCAATCACTGTGGCAAGATGCATGAGATCCCATGATTGGTCAAGCCTTGGTCACATGACACAGCTTACCCACCAGAACCACATGGTGCGAACGGACAGCTCCCCCCAGGAAGGAGGGTGCCTTTCCATGGAAAGGGAGTAGATGCTGAACAGGATGGAGGGGAGGAGGCAGAGAGAGATGTCTGTTACACCAGAAGGAATAAAAGGAAAAACTATTGTTTTCCAAAAGAAAAGGTAGAAAAGGACTTTACCAAAGAGTAGTTTTGGGATTGTTTCTAATGGCCAGCTTTATTGGAATACAGAAGACATTGATATGCTTTAAACAATTTAATCAGTGGCAATTTTCATAAGATATACAGAAGGGGTGAGTCAGCACAGAACTAATACAGTGACAAAGGACAAACCAAATATCTTTGAGGGAGGAAGAGAACTCACATGCATTGAACATTTATTGGGTGCAGTACCTTGTTATGAAACTCTGTTGCTATCCTATGAGGCAGGCACTATTGTTTCCCTCCATTTACAGGAGCAGAAACTCATGCTCAGAGAAGTGTCCAAAAAAAAAAAAAAACTAAAAAAACCAAAAAAGCCTCACTGATAGTCCCACGACTAGTAAGTGCGGAGCTGGGATGTGATTCCAAAGCTCATGCTCTTTCTACAAATTAGGTCTGCCTTCCAAAGGCAAAATGCAGCCCTGCTGAAAGGTGGAGGGGTGAACAATGAGTCTCTCCTCTATTTATAGACAGAACAAAACCAGACAGCCCAAAAGGGCAGAAGTGCCAAGAAGGAAAATAGTTTTTCTGGGTCCTTTTTGAGGACATTTTTTACTCCCAAAATGGAGATGGTGCCGGAAAGTAAGATTGCCCATCACGGACTGCTGCAGCAGCCAGGACAATGCAGCCAAGAAAGGACAATGGATTCAGCACCCAGGGGTCATTAGTGGCCTTCAAGAGGCTGCTTCAACAGAGGAGTGTGTCCAGATCTGATATTTAAAGCAGTTTACAGCAAGCAACTGGTCGAGAAATCGAGGCTTCTAAAGTAGACCTACTCGTTCAAGAATAGCAGCAAATACAATGATATCTGCATGTTTTAAAATTACAGGGAAGTGATGAATCAAGAGGAAAGGTTAAAAAAATCAGACTTTAATAAAAATGAGTGCTTATTTTGCAGATAGAAAAGTGCAAGAAAGACATGCCATTAAAGACAGATAAAAATCCGAATTAACTGGACCAGCTGAGACTCTGGACTGGGAAAACATGAGTCTGAACCACTACAGGGTTCTCGGGGAGTTGTGTCTTTCCTGACACACTATTTGTTCACCCTTTTCTTTGGGCAACAGATACCACTCCTGACCACATGGGTTGTCCTATAAATGGTCTGGCCACTTGTGATACTTCATTCCACTGGAAACAGAAGTCAGTTGACCTGATGTGACTCAAACTAAGCCAGCCAGTCTGTCTCTCTGGGATTGGTGTATGGGCACTGGAAAAGCAGTCTTCTCTCTCCACTAGATTGTGAAGCTGGGGTCACACAAGAGAAAGGCTTAAGCAGCCCCCCACGCATGAGCAACATAGATTAGCAATGACCCGGGCAAAGGGGATTTCTCTCTCTCAGCACCTATATGTAAAATCCAAAGAAAGGATCTTTGGACATGTGAAGGAAACCCATTCATAAGTAGGAAGAAATGAGGCCAGTCCAAAGAAAGATGGAGAGAGAGAGAAAAACAAACAACCTTCAAAACTCTGAATCTAGCCAAACCTGCTCCCCACCCTGGATTTTCTCCTTTTTTGGGCCATAATCAAAAGAGTCCAGTTGTTTTCATTTTTAGCTGCCACAGATAAGTGAGAACATGTGCTTTTTGTCTTTCTGTATCTGGCTTGCTTCACTTAACATAATGACCTCCAGTTCCATCCCTGTCGTTGGAAATGACAGGATCCCATTCTTTTTTTATGGGTGTATAGTACTCTTTTTTTGTATTTAAGGAAGTTTGAAGTGGGTTTCTCCAGCTGGCAGCCAAAATAGAGTTCACTAGCATAATTCCCATGTAAGCCTCAATCAAACCTCAATAGGTTGCCCTGTGAGTGGAAATTAAAATTTTGACTTGCCGGAGCCACTGAGAATGAATATAATTTTTTTAAAAAGGCATGGAGCTCTGTCCTCAAGAAACTCATAGTCATGGGAAGTTTTTTGCTTTCCTGCTACAAATAGGAATTCCCTCAGAAAGGTTGATGATGTCAGTGTAGGTATGTGTGGTGGGGGAGGGAATGGCAGGGGAGGCACAATCCACTTCCAAAAGAGAAATAATAATGACCAAGCTAATTATTGCACTTGACAGATACACAAAGGAACCAAAGGGTGGTGCACAGAGCTTTGTATGTTTCTCACTGAGACACATCAGCCCACCTTGAGCCCCTCAGTGGGCTTCCAGACATCTTTTCTCTCTTGCCTAGCTTTTCCTCCCTTTCTTGGGATTCCTTGTCCAGTTGGCCTTTTGGGCTCCTCTGCCCTCCCTCCAGGGATCCCAGAAAAGCAGCTCCATTCACTCCCATTGGGAGCTGAAGAGAGTTGAGTCAGATTCGTTCGGGGAAGGGGGCTTTGGGCCCTTCGGTAAAACATCAAAAGCTCAGCAAATTTTGCTCTAACAATGCCATCTCTCCTCTCACAGCACCTCTTCCATTAACTACTGCATTTGGAAATGTTTGTCTCTTTTCTCTGTCTTACCAAAAGCATTTTCCCCAAATGAAGGGTGGGAAGAAAAAGACAATTAGAGAGGGACCAGTGCTCAGGAACAGTCTTAGAACTCTCCCACAGGGCAGGCCATTGGGTGACATAAGCTGAAGGATTCTGGGCAGTCCCCCTTCCCACCCTCCACAAAAGCAATATGCTGTCTTATGCTTGGAACATCACTTACAAACTGTAAAGCCATGCTATACAGCTATTAGACACCATTTTTTAAAACCTTACTCCAAAAAACTCTTTCCATACATAGTAGACCGGCAATAAGGAGGGTTTTTAAATGGAGGGATTCCACTGGTTTATAGAATTATTTTCAAATTCAGAGACCCTTGTACTGTGTTCCCCATGTTGCTGGTGAAGAAGTGAATCGTTACAACCTTCCTGGTAGGTCATTTGGCAATGTGCTTCAAATGCCTTAAAAATGTTCATTTTTTTTCAACCCAACAATGTTAATTGCAGAGCATGAACGGGCTCCACCATTTGCCAGCCATGTGATTTAGGCTCTCTGAACCTCAGTTTCCTCATCTCTAAAACAGGGATAACATCATAGGCTGGTTGTGAGGATTAAATGAAATATATGGAATGCCTTAGAATGATGTCCAGCATACAATTACATGCTATGTAAGTGTCAGCTAAGTAAGTGATCAGAGAGAGAAGTAGAAATACATCTCAGCATTATTTCAATTGACAACATTTAGAAACATGTCTAATAATGGATTGTTAGCTAAACTAATTATGTGCATCCATAAGATGGAACATTACATGCCCATTTTAAAAATCATGTTTTCAAAGAATATTTGATGATATGAGAAGATGTTCATAGTATATCATTGGGCAAAAAAATTCATGTTTTGAATAACATACACAGTACAATCTGAATATCAACATAAAAAGTAAAGAAAATACTTCAAAGTATTATTGGCAGGTATCTCTAAGTAAAGAACCTTTTCTGCAATGGAATCACCTGGGGAACTTAATAAAACAATCCTGCTCTAGGATACCATCCCTAGAAATTCTGATCAAATTGGCCTGGGCTGTGACCTGGGCCTCAGGATTTGTATTTTCTTCCACATGCTTGGATACTTTCCCTAGATTTTTTCCCCAAAGTTTTCTAAAACAAATATGCATCACTTTTATAATTAGAAATTAAAACCATAAATGCTGTTTAAAAGACATTTCAATTACCCCCACGAGAGTGGCTGACTAAGCAATGATTTTAGTGACTGGCTTACCAGATAGTTTTCTCCCAGGGAAAGCTGGAGTTTGGCAGAGGAGGGAGAAGCAATTCAGAGTATGAGTCACTTCCCTGGGGAACAGACCTAGGAGGGGCACTAGATGGGGAAGGAAGTGTGGGGCTCAAGGTGAGGACACTGGCCACTTGAGGAGCCAGGGCAGGGACTGAAGAGGTCCTACAGACCGGCTTTACAGGCTGAGCCTGTTGCACAGGCCACTCGGTTATATATGGCCCTTCATGTCTGAGGCCTTGCTAGGCACCCCTTGTGATACTGGGGTTTCATTTATGTGTGTCAGCATCATGCTTTCTCTTTTCCAGCAGACAGTCTTGGTAAGGGGCGGGAGGAACGGACGCAACAAGGAGAAAGGAAGCAACGGAAGGTCTTTGGCTGCTAAAAAAATGTAACTGACAAAGATTCCAGGGCTGTTTGTATTTTTCTTCCTCTATGTCTCATATTAAACACTTTGGGTCTGATGACTGAGTTTCTCCAGCTGACATAGCATTCATTTATTTTTTTTCCCATTCATTCAGCAAGTCCTCCTTGAGCTCTTATTATGTGCCAAGACCTGTGCCAAGTCCTTTTCATCATTTAATTCTTATCTAGAGCCTTAAGCAAATGACTCAAGCACCGTGATTAGCTTGCCTTTTGCAGATGAAAAATTTGAAGCTCAGGGAAGTTATAGGCCTAATGTTGCCCAGCAAGTTGTTAATCATATCATCATCATCAGAATAGCTATTGGTTATTGAGAATCTTTGTGCCAGGCACTGTACTGAAAGCTTTATACCCATATGTCTTTAACCACTCCACCACTGCAATAGCTCTATGAGGAAAAGTTTATTATTATTAGCCATGCTTTATAGATGAAAAAGCTTAGGCACAGAGAGAGAAGGTTATTCATCCAAGGCCACACAGCCATTAGACAATAGGGAAGGATTTATACTCAAGTATGTCAAACTCCTGGCCACTAAACCCTGAGTAATGGTGCTCCCACCACTTAGTGACTGAGCTTCAGAAGTCAAGCTTAATGCCTTTAGCATGCAGTATATTTAAGACACTCACGTCAATTAAAGATGTTCATCTCAGTCTATTTTGGCTTATTCTCAATACCTGAGATTGCTACAGCCTACAAGCAAATAATATGAGGAGCTGGAAACCTACTCCAGCCTCATTTGCTTTTTTTGTTGTTGTTAGTAAATTCTTATTCTCTAACTACTATTTCAAGCATGTGCCCATTATCGTCCAAAGAACCACGGCAGAAGAGAATTATGGGAAGGCTGAAAGAGAAGGCAAGAAAAGGGCACCTACTTGTTGCCACGGTGAAATGTTCGAAGGGAGAAGGAGCCAGCTATTAGCATTCAGTTTAATGGTGTGTTTAGCCCCATCCATAACCGTTTCATATTTCCTTAGTGAGCAGGAGCCACAAATCTCATTCTCCATATTGAAAGCCAGTTAATGGTTCTAATTATGTGTTGGCTCACACTGTTCCTCAACCAAAGGATGGGACAATGAGAGTTCCCCAGTTACCCCCAGCTGCATGAACGGATCCCTCACACCCTGGCCTTACAGGATTAACCACTTGCTGTCCAGTGGGTCCAGATGATTCAAAGTTGCTTAAGATGTGGCCTGGGCACCTCCACAGTGAAAATAAAATGGGGTCACTTCAAGCCCCAGGAACACTTCATCCCAATGCTTCCCATTTAAATGGCACATTACGAGCCGTTTATCCACACAGCAGCCTGCAATGTTGTCAAGCTCCACTGCCCACATCCTGCAAACAGAGATACTGAGATAAAGGTACACCACCTGGAATGTGAATTAGCCACTTCCTATGAGAGAATGGAAAAGTTCCTAACCACAAGGAATTTGCTAAATCTCTCCCCAAACCTTCTTCCTCTGCCTAGGAAGGAGTTCTCAAGCCTAGAAGGTTCTCAAGCCTAGAAGCCCATCAGGATCACCTGGAAAGCTCTGGCTCCATCTTAGATCAAATGCATCAACGTTTTGTGGGTGGGGACCAGGAATCTCTATTTCATGAATGCTCCTCAGGGGATTCAGTTGGGCAGCTGGGCATGAGAACCATGGCTGCGACCTCTCCACCATTTCTTACAGCCCCTCATTTATGAATCTGACATTTCATACCTTATGCCAAACAGATTCTTCACTAAGCCAGAGTTCCCATTAGGCAATATGACTAAGTGGTTAGCACGAGGATGCTGAGGCCTGACTGACCTGGGTTTGAATCCCAGCTTTGCTACTTCCTGGCTGTGTGACTTAGGACAGGTGAGCTAAACATACTTGGCTGTAATCTCATTATCTGCAAACTAGGAGTGGCAATAGTGGCCACCTTATAGGGCTGTCAGGAGAATGAAGTTCCTGGCACACAATTAGTGCCTCATAGTAAATGGTAGCTATCACCATACATAACCATGGCCTAAGCTATTTCTTACAGAAGATGAAGAGAAGAAAGTCTGTTCTGGGCCAGTGTGTTTCATGATGGAGAAGTGGGGCAATGCCCAACTTTATATTCTTAAAACCCAGTTTTTCAACACATAGTGAGAGGGTGATTTTTCCCCTTGTTCAATTAGAAAGAGGCCTAACAGCAGCAAGAACTATAGGCTGGATACTTCAAGGAGATGAACAGTTTGGAACAACCTTGCCCAACTCCTTTCTGAGAAAAACACCAAGTCTGGGTATTCAGAACATCCAGATGCAAAAAAAAAAGTAGGAAAACAAACAAAAACCAAAATACCACCAGTTATCTGGCTTGGAACAACATAGATTCAGATCATTGCTCTGATTTTCCATTTTCCACGTGTGCATACAGATTCCTCATAGACAGTAATTAACATGCATTTCATGCTTGTTGTATGCCAGGGCCATATTGTTTTCTTCTACAAACTGTCTTATGTTTTTATTTATTTTAATTTAATTTTTTTTTTGAGACAGAGTCTCAGTCACCCAAGCTGGAGTGCAGTGGTGCAATCTCAGCTTACTGCAACCTCCACCTCCTGGGTTCAAGTGATTCTCGTGCCTCAGCCTCCCAAGTAGCTGGAATTACAGGCACGCGCGCTACCACCTTCAGGTAATTTTTGTATTTTTAGTAGAGACGAGGTTTCACTATGTTGGCCAGGCTGCTCTCAAATTCCTGGCCTCAAGTGACCCACCCACCTCAGCCTCCCAAAGTGCTGAGATTACAGGCATGAGCCACCGCGCCTGGCCTCAAACTGTCTCATTTAATTCTCATATCAGGCCCTTGGATAGATGCTATTTTACGTAAGAAATCAAGGCTCAAAGAGATTAAATAACTTGTCCAAGATTACACAGTAAGCAGTAATATTGGGACTTAAACTCTATAGGCCTCACTCTTAACCAAACTACTGCCCTACTCCCAGGCTTTAGTCTGGCAGGGTAAATGCATGATGATTATTCCATGGCCAACAGATTGCAAAGTCTTAAGTGCAATAGGCTCCAATTCCCAATGTCCAGCTCTGCAGCCCGACTGTCACCTCCCCTCATTCCCTGCCCCTGATTTCTTTGAAAGGCTTTTGGGAAATAATAACAGCATCTTTGCCAGGAGTATTGGAGTCCCACAGAAATATCAGGTGACCCAAAGCCCCTCAAGCATCATAAAGTCAGCTTAAGAAGCAATATCACAACCTTTGCTTCCAAGACTTTTCAAAGCTTTTTCCTACTTCTGATTGCATTCTATCCTCCAAATAAGCATGTAAATAGATGTGTTCTCATTTTAAAGAAAAGATAAGTTCAACAAGAAGGGGTGAAAACTAGGGCCCGAAAAGAAGTTAAGCATTTCTGCCTCCTAGTTTCTCTCTCTCTTTTTTTTTTCTTTGCCTCTAGTGCACATCTTTAGGGAGGTGATATAATATGTGTTAAAATGAAAAACAGACGGCACATGAGCCACTAAACATTCTACTTCACCTCTTGCAGACATTACTAATTGATCTCTGCACACTTCTCCACCAAGTTGGACATTGCCTTGATATTCTTCTCAGCTAAGGGCTCCTGGCAACAACTGCCAATCGATGCTGGCACGGCAGAAAATGCATATTTTATCCATTGTATAGTAATTAAGACCATGTACTTTGGAGTCAGTCAAACCTAGATTAGAATCCCAGGTCTGACTGTGTGACCATGGGCTTGTTACTTGACCTTTCTGGACTTTAGTTTTCTTATCAGTAAAATAAAGATGATCATACCTTCTTCACAGAGCTATCATTGAAAGCAGATGACAAATGCCTGTACAGCTCTGGGCTCCTTGCCTGGCACAAAGAGGGCCCTTAGTAAATGGTATTCATCCATCCATCCATCCCATTCCTTAATAAACATTTTTAGGGGCATTACCATGCACCACTCTGTTGGGAACTGGCACTACAGGGGCAGGCAAATAAGATAAGGTGGCACATTCTGGTTGAGAGAGCAGTTTTTGGTAAATAATTTTTTATCAAATAATTTCAGCTTATGATAAGTGGTATGAAAGAAAATATTTGAGTGATGAAATAAAGAACACCAGGGTGGGGTGGAAAGCAACATGAGGCCTCTTAGACATCACAGAAAGTTTCATCCCTCTCAAGTGCCAGTTCTTGAATCCCTGGCAGAGGAGAAAACAAGTGGAAATGGGACTGAGTGGTGTTTTGACGCATTGTGATGGCAAAGGAGGCAGGTTATTCATAGTGCTTCTCCCCACCATCACCCGGTCCTCTCTGTTTTGATTGGCTCTATCCCCAAGATAAGAGAAATAGCAGAATATTCAGCACTAGATTCATGGGCTCTGACAAGGCCCCTTTTAGGTCCCAGCTAATCTGCTGCAATCAGCCTGCAATCTGCAGAGCAGACCCGGCAACCCCAGCAAATCAGCCCTGGACCCCTGGGGACCCATCTTAACACATGTCCTCCTTCCTCTCTCATTCCCCTTCCCTTCCCCACCCCTACTCCTGCCTCCATAAGTTCCTCCCTCCACTTTCCCCTGCCCTCGTCCTTCTGCTTCCCCTTGCCTGTGGGTGCAGAGCCCACTGGGGCCTTGGGTGGAGCCCTCTAGCCCCCTTGACAACTACTTGAGGCTGGACTGGATTTCATTCCCTGACTATGAACTTCACAGAGACAGAGCCAAGAATCAATGCCTGGGAAGCAAACATCTCTGAAGAAGTTATAGGTCTGGGAGCCACCAAAGCATGACTTTTAAGGATATGTGTGCATTCAAAGGAGGACGGACTCAAATAATTATAACCTGCACGTATAGGATGCTTGATGAGTCATTTTCATGATGTCCATCTTCCCAGCAATGTTGAGAGGCATTAGGCAGGTGATGACACTAGAAGCTCAGTAGTATCAAGGATCTTTCCCAGGGCTGTTTAGCTGCTTAGCCAGTCAGAGAGAGACCTAGGACTAAAACCTAGGTTTATTTCAACACCCCGCCTCACTGCAATGCAGTTTTCTGCCTCTGTATCAGTCAGAATTCTCCAGAGAAAAGAATCAATAGAATACAATAGAATATATATATATATATATATATAGAGAGAGAGAGAGAGAGAGAGAGAGAGAGAGGGAGAGAGAGAGAGAGAGAGAGAGAGAGAGATTTATTTTCAGAAACTGGCTGACACAATTGTGGCAGCTGGTAAGTCCCAAACCTGTAGGGCAGGCCAGGAAGCTGGAAATTCAAGTAAGAGTTGATGTTGCAGTCTTGAGTCTGAAATCCATAGGACAGGCCAGCAGGTTGGAAACTTGGGCAGGATTTCAAGCCTACAGTCTTAATGCTGAATTTCTTCTCTAGAAAACTTCAGGTTTTGCTCTAAGCTTTTAACTGATTAGATGGGGTTCACCTACAATACGGACGATAATCTGCTTTACTTAAAGTTAACTGATTGCAGATGTTAATCGCATCTACAAAATACCTTCACAGAGACATCTAGACTAGTATTTGACTAAACCACTGGGTACTGTGATTGAGCTAAGTCGACACATACAATAAACCTCCTTAGGACATTTTGGTACATCATTGCACTTAATCCGCATAATAACCTGCGAAGGAGGTTGTTGACATTATCCCTATTTTACAGATGAGAAAACCGAAGCTCAAGAGAAAAAGTAACCCACGTGATCTCGCACAGCTCGGGTATCTGAGCCAGGAAACTGCCTCCTATTACAGAGACTTCTCAGGGTCCTAAGGATAAAGTATTGACACCTGCATTTGGTATAAACCTATCACAGCTTACACACACTGCAGTGCTCTTCACCGGCATTCAAGCAGTTCTTCAGTTACTTACAGATACCTCTCCAGGCCTTCTTCAAGTCAATTAAGGGATAGGAGTAGGCTCTTTCTGGAAGGATACACGCAAAACATGGAAGGTAAACCAGGTGGCTGGGGGGAAAGGGAAGGGAAAAGACTTTTTACTATATATTCTTTTGTGCCTTTGAAAATGTGAAACATGTGAAAGTGTTGGTTATTAAGTTAATGAAATTAAAATAAAACAATAAATGAATGAATTAATTAAAAGGAATCTACAAGGATCTCAGACTCATGAGCACATCATTGCACTTTGCTTTGGACACAAGAAAGATGAGACAGATGCAGCAGCCACCATGTTGGTCAACACTCAGCTCTCAATGACTTCTGGCTTCTTTCAAAAATCAAAACCACCCCCAAAGAATGAGGATTCGCCACCATTGAGAATATTCAAAGAACGTGCTTCAGGCTCTGAAAAAAATTCCAAGAGGAGTTTGAAAATCCTTTTGAGCCAAAGCAGTATCACTGGAGAAAGTAAACATTACCCTCAAGGTGATGCTTTAAGGAAGAACTCACTAGACTGTATTACTTCCAGTTTCATTTTTTTTTCTTTTCTTTTTTGCTTTCTCCCTTTTTTTAATCCATCACATAACAGACCTTCAAGTGCCTGGTCAACTATGTGAAAGAAGAATTAGACCAGGAATTGTGAAATCACATCCCTTCCCAGTCCAGGCAGGTAACATAAACATACGAAGTTCCCAGGGAGTGAACAGCAGGGAGTTGTAGAGCTACAGGAAAAGGGCTGTGCCTGCCCACCCAAAGCACCCACAGTCAACCACATTTAATATATTGTGCTGGGCAATGATCTTTTCTAGATCCAGATTTGGCCATAATCTACCAGTTTATCCCCACTGAATTAAGCTTTCCTTTCATGGATAAGAGAACTGAAGCCAGCAGAGTTACAAGGAGGAAGACTTCAGATCATTATGAGAACTAATAAGCCAACAATGGGAGATACTCAGCAATGAAGTGATTGGCTACCGGAGGCATGAGTTTCCTGTCACTGGGAGGTATTCAAGGACATAAGTTGATTGTATGCTGGCTGTGCAGCTGAAGGAGGTTCAAGCATCCAATGAATTGATGATCTTTAAATTCCTCTCCTACCTAGAGACTGATAAACGGCAGACTCAGGAATACCCACATCTAATTAATGTTAATTGACAACATTTCCTCTTTTCTCCCTACTTCCCCTTCCATTTCTAACAACCAAAAATTCTTCGTAGCGTAGATTTATTTTTTACATTTGTTAAAAGGAAATAGGAGATTTTTTCTTCGTTTTTTCCGTGATACTTTCTCTTTTTTCCCTTCATCCTTGACTCTCTTTCTTTCTCCCTATCTCCATCTCTCACTCCTTCCCCTTCTGCCTCCCTCCCTATTCTTCTGCTTATAGCCTCAGGACTTTTTAGGAAAACATTCTCAGTCATGTGGTTTGGATGGGACTACACTTGCTGCTCCAGGATTGGATTATGTGATCCAGGCCTATCCAATCTTTGTAGTTTCACCCTCTTGGCTACAGTGATTGGTTTGGGGATGAGCACATGAGATAAGATGGTATAATCAGAGTGAATACAGGGATTTATGTGGCAGCTTCAGGAAGATAACCCTCTTTTCCACTAGACTTGGACATGAAAGATGCAGACATGGAGACATTGGCAGCCCTCTTGCTACCATGCTAAGATTGAGAATGAAGGCCAGACAACTGAAATGGAGAGAGACTGGATTTGAAGTCTCTCTCCATTTGAATTGTTTTGTCATGTAAGATAATTAATTTCCTATTTTGTTAAAGTCATCTTGAATTGAGATTTCTGTCATTTATAACCAAAATCCTTTCAATGAATACCATCTGCCAGCAGCAATGTGTACCTCAGATTTGAAAGAAATCTCAGTCTTCCTAAATTCCCCATGAAAATGCAAATACTTTTGACAGAAAGACTTACGTAAGCAATAGAATTTAAGAATTACAAACATAGAGTAGCCTCAAAAATTTCCTTTGGGAAACCACTAATGGTTTTCAAGTTTTATTTCAACAACAGAACCCTTTTTCAAAGAAAATCATACACAGAACTCTAATATATACATATGTCTTTCGTGCCAGTTCCACTGTGTAAACTTGTCATGGGAGTTTTGTTAGGTACATATTGTGTCCACTGACTAGAGCACTTTTCCTACTCACTGATTCCCCCAACTAACCCTAAGCCAGTTTGCTAAACAAACTCCTGTTGCCCTCTGGATAATTCAAGTTAAATGTCACTTTAAGATGTCTTCTCTGATGTCTAGGGTTCAGTGCCCCTGCAATGTGCCCCCACATTACCCTGTCCTCTCCCCCATAGCACATAAAACACACAGGCACAATCTCTCATGTCCTAATCTGCCTGCCCACCCGAAAGTCAGCTCTGGGGGTACAAATTTGGCCTTATGCATTGTTGTGTATGACATATATCATGCCTATAACTATGTGCTGAATGGTGACATTAATGAATAAATAAACAAATAAACAAATGGGATTGTGTGCCCCTGATGCAGAAGCCATCTGCTTCTTCAGATCTTAGTTCATAGTTTAACCTCAACTCAGAGGCTGAGGGATAGGGAGGCAGAGTGACACATAGTCTTCCCTACTTTCCCCACAAACTATCCTTCCCCGCTGGCCTTTCTCTGTTTTTAATGATTCTACTTTACAACTTTATATCTTTGAGTTAACGGATAGCAGTCACTTCTCTAAGCATGAGTACACTTTGAGTGAGTGACATCAAATCCTGCTAGAATGTAAGCTCCATGAAAGCAAGGATTTGTTTCTCTGTGTTGTACACTGATGTATTTTTTTACACTGAACAGTGCCTGGCATATAATAGGGACTCCATAAATATTTGTTGAATAAATGAATGAATCAGAGGGCATTCAAGTCAGAAGAGAACTTGAAGAGTAGATTGTTTAATAATTTCCAAAGGACTGTGTTCTGAAGGACTAATATGTTGAGAAAATAAGAGTCTCGTGTCCAAAGAACTGTCTGAACTACTGCATATAATTTCCTCATTTTAATGATTCACAATGCACATTAAATTATTAAGACTAATAATTTATGTGGTAAAATAACTATGTAAGCTTGTTTAGCCTTGAGTTTTCTAAATTTATTTGCCCAGAAAACACTTTTTTGTTTGTTTATTTGTTTGATAGCTTTAGTGTAATACCAGTTGGCATCCCACAGAACTGAGTTCCAAAAATACACTTTGGGAAATGCTACCCTAGACTAATGTGCTAATTTTTCAGTGGAATCATAATGGTTTACAATGGTGTAATGTTTTATATTTCAAGTGATTGCCTTGTTACTAACTCCTTTAAGCCTCACAAATCTCTGAGAGATCACTCAGATAATATCTCTATTTTGGAGACAAGGAAATAGGGGTCTGGAGGGGTTAAGGGATTTGCTCAAGGTCACACAGCTAGTTAGTGACAGAGATGAGAAAAGAATCCAGGTCTTCTATTCATCCAGTTATCACCAATTAACACCTTAACAGGTGTCTATCTCATCTTTTTTCCATATCAGAAAGTAAGTTGAAAGCAACATCTTTTTCAACGAAACCCAAATTGTTTTTGCTGGAGAAAGACAGAAATATTCAAGAACATGAGATTTCTTTTTGAGAATTTGCATTGATTGTTCTTGCCAACAACCTCAAAAGATTAAGGATAACTCCAAGCATCCTGCTTGCCCTTACTGTCAGCCACATGCATTTGTCCAGCCCAGAAATGGCACATTCACAGCTCACATGCCATCATGGCCCCTTCTTTGATTGTAACAGGCATGGCTAATTTATTACCAACCACTGAGGCCAGGCACGACCTAAGATTTTCTCAGTCTAGCACTTCAGTGGCCACTATCCAAAGATCAGAGTTGGCCCAGGCTGAAGCCTGTTTGCTGCCTTTGATTTCTCTTTCTACATCATTCCACCTCTCATTTCCACCATTCCTTGGCTAATGGAGTCTATAAATTTATTCTTCACAGTGTCAAGTGTTCCTTTTTATATTTGTCTGGAATATATATATATATATATATTTCAAACTTCAAAGAATTGATGCTTAATTTCATAAGAACTCAATGATACATATATAAGTGAAAGTGTTTTGGAAACAAGAAGTTATACTTTGAAAGACACTATTATTGTGATTGTAGCTCTTTTAGTTCACCTGTCTATACTTGAGATGGAATGCTTTATCTGTTTTCTATTTCAAATTTTGGTTCATTTGTCCTAACTACTGAATTCTTCATCCCAAGTGGCCCCTTTTCAATATGTTTTTTAAAATTAAATTGGGCATCATTTAAAATAGGTCTTTGGTTAGTGTAGCTTTAGGTACTATAGCATTTACAAATGGTTTACTTAAAGGAAAGAGTACCTAAGACAAAAGTTGAGAAGCAAACAACGCTCAGTTTAATTTCAACTATCTTTGTCTATTTGAGCTGCTACAACAAAAACTCCTAAAACTAGGTGGCTTATGAAAAACATAAATTTATTTCTCATAATTCTGGAGGCTGGGAAGTCCAAGATCAAGGCACTGGCAGATTTGGCATATGATAAGGGCCCATTTCCCTTGTTCACAGCCAGCTGTCTTCTTATTGTAACCTAATCTGGAGAAAGGGGTGAAGGTCCTTCTCAGGCTTCTTTTATAGGGGGCACTAATCCCATCACCTAATCACCTCCCAAAGCCTCACCTTCTAATATCATCACCTTGGGGGTTAGAATTTTAATGCGTGAACTTGGGGGGCACACAAACATTCAGACCATAGCACTATCATTAAATTTAGTACTACCTTTAGATCTAGGCACAAGGGGCCCTGCCCAGGTTCCTGCACTTTAGAGAGGCCTGTTTGTTCCTCCTCTAACTATACCGCTCCTCATGGAGTGAGGACTCCCAGGGCCCAAGGAAACATGTCCACCCAGAGCCTGCACCCATCTTCTTCATAATAAGTACCCAGCACCCTGGAATTGCCTGACTTAATGACCCTGAGTTCACTTCTGAGGACCAGGCAGACCTCTTCCCCAGGGCCCACCTTTCTGACGAGGTGTGGATGGAGTCTGGATGTGGGGTTGGGATATCCACTTGTCTGCACTCGAGGCCCCTGTGGTATAAGTTGGAGCTGAGAGTGGAAAGGGAAGGAGGTGGCACCCAAGAGAGACTCGTCTGACCCTTCCATGTTCCATCAGAAACATCCACCTGAGGCATCCAAGAATTCACAGTTCAAATCTGGCCTTCCAGAAAGTCATGAAGTTCTACTTGTCAAGGTAGAAGGATCGACTGTATTTTAATTTAACGGTTTTCTGGCTTTATTTACACATTTTAAATATTCATACTTATGTAAATAGGCCTCTCTATTAGTCTTACTCTGGGCTCCACAAATCTTAACATGGATCTGATTGCACTTTTTGGGCCTTTTAGTTCTCAAAGCAGCCTTATGTTATGGGATCTAAGTCTCTGTTATGGGATCCATGATTCAAGGTCAACCTGATGTACAATCCTAATTCTAAATAAGACATGCAATGATGATTCTGTCTCCACATTGCATTCAAACATTCATTTACTCACTGAACACCCAGAAGTTTCTTCAGCTTTATGACATTATCAGTTTAAAGTTTACTAAATGATTTATCTTTTTTCAACCACATGATATAATATAGGTAGAAGCGCTGGTAACTGCAAAGTGCTATTCAAATGTATTTTGATTTTTATTTCAATCTTTCAAAAAAATTCTCACAGAAGGAAAGGCTGTAATTTCTCACTTTACTGTATGACTAGGTTTATGGAGATTTAATTTGTGATTCTAATCAAAAGCATGAGAAATTAATGGCTTTTAAAATACCCTGGTTTACCCATGTTTTTTCAATAAATTTGTTTTTTGGGGGTCCCCATCACTGAAGACACACACTTGCTTAAAGTAAACAATTTTAATTTAACATGACTCAGGAGGATGTGCACAAAAGCCACGAATAACACTAGCAAATGCATATCCTTTGTATATTTCCACCTTCCCAAATTGTCTCCAAACATCTGGCCAGGGGCTCAACTTTCCCTGAAGCCTGGAGGCATATCAAGGTTGGGGAGAGCTCATCACTGCCAATCCAATCAATCAAAACCAACTAAGTGCCCGTGTGAGTTTCCAGGGGCCAGCAGACTTTGCAGATTATCAGGAGAGGCTAGGAGGAAAGGAGAAGGAAAAAACTTCCCTAAAGTGTTACTTACTGGTTATCCAGACACTGAAGCATAGGCATAATAGAAACCCAGAGAGGACAAAAAATTTATTCCAGTTTATAGTTCCTACCTGTTTCTCCCTCTACACTCTTTTAACATAGTCATTTACAAGCAGGCCATGGACTGGAAAAAATGCCATTCTCAGAACCAGCTGATGTCTATTTATCTCTTAGGGCTCTTGCTTGGCAGAGATGTACTTAGTTTATACATTTTTGTTGAGTAGCTACTGTGTGCCAGGTTCTGTTCCAAGTACCTGGAATAGTGGTGAGTAAGATGAATAAAGTCCTGCTCTCATGGAACTTAAATTTAATAAGATGATTTTACTTTGTAAAGAACGTCCTCTTTGAGATTCCTTCCTCACTTCTCTATCTCTAATTCTTCCTGCAAAACTTTGGACAGGTACCAGACAATAAACTAACAAAGGAAAACATAAGTTTATATTGTAAGTGGTATCAAGGAAATAAACCAGGTGGTGTAATAAAGTGTGACTGCCGGGAACACTATATTGCCCTGGTGGTCAGGGGAGGCATCTCTGAGGATGTAACGTTTGAACTGACATTTGCATAAAAGAAACAGGCAGCCCTCTGGGGTGGAGCCCTTTCAGAGAGGCTGAGCCTGACTGCCCTCCTCTGTGTCTACTCAGCCCATGGGAAAACCCATTTATCTTGCCCTACAAATGATATAAGTGCTGTTGCTCCTACTTCCACCCCGTCTCCTAGCTCCACCATCGCTGTCATTTCCAGCCAGCCTCCAGCTTTCAGAATCTTCTAGGCAGAGGAATGCTTCCCAAATACCTCCACCATTTACTCTTGCAGCTCTTTTATTTGCCTGGAAGTAGCAGTGGTGGCTGGGGAGAATTACTCACTCCCAAGACATTCCTTCATTTAATTCTATCTTTTAAAATGTCTAATCTTCTTTCTCTTACACAGGAAGGATGTGAATGATGGACATGAGGGACCATTTTTGCTCTCTCTCAGAAACTTCCCAAGGATGTGTCTAGCATCTATGTTTTCCAGAAAGGATGGGTGCTTAACAATCACTGACCTCTGTTCTGGGGACTCAGTTAAGCCTCTAAGAATACAATGAAAGTCAATTTAACAACCTGGTACATTAGTCCATGAGCTTAAAGACAGTCATCTCCAAGAAGCAACATCTCTCTTCCCCAGGAAAGGTGGCTTCCCACGAAGATAATCTTGTTGACTTCATTGGACAGGGAGGTTCTTCTTACAAGCCTTCATTAGGTCCTTCTTGAAAGCCCCGTTCCAGGTCTACTGGCCATCTTTGCAGGTAAGAATGTCATTTTACATTAGTAATGTCTGCTTTGAGCTTAGGAGGGAGAGTTGAGGCACAAGTGCTGCTGTGTATTTGCTATTCCTGGACTATGTAAGAGCTTACATGTGTAAAGACCTCATATAGAAAAAGCCTCAGTAAGTGCTAACCTCCTGTTGGATCATAATGAACTCCCTTCTAGACTAGCATGAGAATATAAACCACTACATCACTGTACATTATTTTGCATTATTCACATTAATGAGATTTGCTTAAATTAGACAAATATAAATGTGCATAAATTTTCAGCCTTTCTTCAGGGGAAATGTGTTTGGGGGCATTTTATCTGCAGAATTGGAGGTGATCCAATTCCAGGCTTTGCCAGATATTTACTTAGGGAAAATTGAAAATTATTCTTTGCTATATACACTTTCCAATGAGATCGACATTCCTTCAAGACCAGGGAGGTTACCTCAGCCCACCATCCCATGAATGTGCACCATTGCCTGGACCTGAGGTCTCATGGCCCCAAGAGCATCCAAACAATCAGAGCTCAGCATCAAGCTGGCTACCGGCCAAGCACAGACACCCAGAGATGTTTGTTCATACCCATGATCCCAAATCAGGCCTTATCTCTAGTCTTCGTGAATGGCATACTTAATAAGCCACATAGGTCCATTTAAAAGGTTAACCCATGGTTAATGACCAACAATAAAATAATATGATTATAACCCATTATGTAAATGTCTACAAGTGGGAGAGAACTTAACAAGGGCAGAACATTAAAATCAAATCATGCAAAGAGGAAAAAAAAAAATGGCTTTCTCTGGAAACAAAAAATCAGCTTGCCTTATTTGTCTTATGCCTGACTTTTATATAGGTCTTGCTAGCTCTAGAGAGGCTTCTGAGCCCCAGGGTAAGGGGCAAAGACTTGTGTTTTATTCATTCCATTATTTCTTGCCAGACAGCAAAGTGAAAGGCATGTTTTGATTACTACTAACATTCAAAGTCTGGACAAGGGTGACAAATCTAAAGTAGTAATCCTGAGATCTTATGCTATCAGAAGGGAGAATCACTTTAAAGATCATGTAGTCCAACCCTATGGTAAAATCCAGAGAGGTGAAGTGACTTCTCCAAAGCCACACAGCTAGTGAATGCCCAAGTAGGACCAGCATTCTGGGACTCAGACTCCTAGTCAAGTGCTACTTCCTGAATACACTGTATTTCTCTGTGTGTATTTTTGAAATGTTTTTTAGTTAATAGACTTTATTTTTTAGAACAGTTTTCCATTTCCTGAAAACTTGAGCAGATAGTACAGAGAGTTCCCATATACAGTCCCCTACCCCAACACAGCTTTCCCTATTATTAACATCTTGCATGAGTGTGGTGCATTTGTTATAATTAATGAATCAATATTGATATGTTATTATTCAGTTCATAGTTTATATTAGAGTTCACTCTGTGTGCAGTATGGGTCTATGAGTTTTGACAAATGTGTGACATCATATATCTACCATTATAGTATCACATATAACATGATACTTCAATTGCCATATGATGTTTCACTGCCCTAAAATCCCGTGTTTGATTCTTCATCAAGTGGTCCTTCTTGGGCATCATTAGCACAATCTTGATGGAAGCCCAGACCCTAATATTTTTCATGCCTTTCAATTTCTTGCTAGAAAGATGTTCCTCTAAGTTAATAGAAAAGTCACAAAATATTTCATCACCTTTCTGGGTTTCATGTTCATTCCAACTTAGGGGCCATAGGAGTTGAATCACTGCTATGACTTCTGAATGGACCTGCTTCTGGAGATGAGCTCTCCCCCTATTCCCAGGAGGTCTGAGAGATACCCTGGACATTACCTGTGAGAGCCACCTGCCGAGGCAGGGTGAGCACCTCCTAGAACCTCATTTCTAGAACTCAATCTTTCATTATTTCAGATGCACTTGCCAGTTTGTAAATGCTAACTTTCCAGAAGAGAAAAAGAAAGAGCTTCTCTACAGCATATTAAAAGAAGCAGCCCCTGTATTAATCAAATTAATGAGGAAGAAAATCAGTAAAAGTAATTATCACAAATAAACTTAAGAAAATAAACAACTTATTTACTCAGTTGTTTCACTTTGCCACTAGGTGTTTCAACTTCAGAGAACCATAATTTAAGTGATGTACAGGCTGCACAAATGAGTACAGCCTAGAAAGGCGTGGGCGTGATGATTCCTAAAAATAATCATGCCAAAGCTGGGTAAGAAACCAGGCACACCTCATACCCACTCCAAGAGTGAGCTTGAACTGATGCTACTTTCCAGAGAAGCAATTTGGCAGTATCTATTAAGAGACGAGAAAACATTCATACCCTTTCATCCAGAAATTCCATTGCTAGAGAATTTATCTGAGAGATAATCAGAGAGGTACTCAAGAATTTTGCAGAAAAAAATGTTTCATAGTTTTATAATACAATAGACAAGGGGAAAAATGAAACAACACAAACATCTAACGATGGGGAGGTAATAAGATGTTCTTGGTGGTTTCCTACTAGTCACGTCCTAATGCCTCTCCTGTTTGAGAGATGGACCCCAGTGGGTACACTTAATGGGAGTCAGGGCCTTACTTCTCACTGCAAAATCAAACAGAGCAATCCTTCCTACTGCCTGTCCCCTTGTAGGTAAAGTGGGACATATCACCTAGACTTGGTCAGCAAGATGCCCCTATTCAGAACATTGAAACCTAAGTATAGAAAACAAAAATTCCAGGGACAGATTGTTTCTGTGGTCATCCCTGGCTAGGGGTCCCACTGCTGAGCCTATTTTGATTTCTGTCCCTTTTGTTAGCCTATTTTTCCATGCCTCCTATAGATCCTATAGCTACCTAATATGATCCCAGTAAATTCATCTTTTGCTTAATATAGCCAGTGTTGTTTTCTGTGGCTTACAAAAAAAAACTCTGACAGACACAGAGAATGATCAAATATATTATGAAACATCTATTAAATATGATATTATTAATCTATCAAAATCCATGTTTTCAACACATATTTAAAGACATGGAAAAAACAACATTGAATCCTATATAGATCACAGTTCTATACATCTATGTACATCTAGATAATTATTATGATGTCTATAAATCCAATCTTTCTCTGTGTGTGTGTGTGTGTGTGTGTGCCCTAAAATCCTGTGTTTGATTCTTCAAGTGGTGTGTGAGTGTGTGAGAGTGTGTGTGTGTGTGTTTAAAATACTGAAGGAAAACACACATGTATGTTAACAGCTCTTTTATCCAAGAGGGATCAAAGGTGCTATAAGATGTTTCCTCTACCATCTAAGCCATTTTATCTTCAAAACTAGCTTATCTATTGCCTCCTCCAAAAAGTCTTCCCCAGCCTGGGTTAGGCCCCCTCCTTTGTGCTTTGAGATCCCCTACTACATCCTCACATCATATAGCACTGAACTGTAGTTATCTCTTTAGTTTACCTGTGTCCCTGACCATTGTTTGTTTGTTTGTTTGTTTTTGAGATGGAGTTTTGCTCTGTCACCCAGGCTAGAGTTCAGTGGCACGATCTCGACTCACTGCAACCTCTGCCTCCCAGGTTCAAGTGATTCTCCTGCCTCAGCCTCCTGAGCAGCTGGGATTACAGGCGCCTGCTCCTGCGCCCAGCTAATTTTTGTATTTTTGGTAGAGACAGGGTTTCACCATCTTGGCCAGGCTGGTCTCGTACTCCTGACCTCGTGACCCACACTCCTCAGCCTCCCAAAGTGCTGCGATTACAGGCATGAGCCACCGCACCCGGCGAATCCTTGACCATTTTTTATTGCCCATTCTTTCTTTTGTGCCTCACATAGTGCCTGCTCATGGTAGAAATTCAATAACAATGTGTAGAATAGATATATGCAAGAATTATTGTTATGGTAAGAAAAAATGATGTTATTAAAAAGAAAGGGCTGGGAACAGAAGGTATTCAGGTGAGAAATAAAGACAGAAAACTATTACTTTACAATGAGTAAATTACATGTGACAGTGAGTTGACTATTTTGGACCCAGTGAAACGTACAGATATTGTGTCATCTAGTATATTAGATTGGTATAGACAGATAAACCATGGCTTTTTTCTTGGTCTAAATCATTGAAATAACTGCCCCCCCTCTCCTCTTCTCCTTTGCTTCCAGAGATATTGCCCGTTCATCCAACTGCTGCTGTCCTGCCACTATATCGTCTGAGATTACCATCAGCTAAATATTGCATTGTCTTTGGACAATTTTCCTACATTGTGACTCCTCACTATATTTTCAATGCTTTTCTAGTCCCAGACAAGCTACAGACTGTTAATTTACACTTGCTTTTGCCTTGCCTGAGGAAATTGAAAATAAACTTTAATTTCCTAGTCAAGGGCTACGGGTGCTTTGTGTGGTTTGGAGGAAAAAAAAATATTGTTAGATGGAATTAGGGAATATTAGGAGAGTTTCTGAAGTTAGTGAAGGTACACAGTAATTGATCACTTGCCCTCATAGTGAGAGGTCATTCCAATGAGCAGAGGTTCTGTCAATATCTGAGACCTGTTTGATACCTGGCCTCAATCTGTCAATCACACCCAGTAACCATGTTCATAGGCTTCAGATCTGAATTTTGAATTGCATCAGAAGCTTTCCTCTGGCCTTGGAGATGCGATTGAGACCATTCTCATAGTCACCACTCACACTACACAAAATGAAAGAAAAAAACTTCCTTTGGGGCAAATCAACAATCTCTGGTAGGAAAATAAACAAGGAGATGCTTTCAGAATATCAGAAGCCCAAGTCTGAGCATCTGGAGGCAAAGGAAGAGTAGAGAAGTCTTTGTTGGTGGTACCACTGCCTGTAGGAATTTAAGGGAACTTGGATCTTACGAGTTGCTCATTTAAGTCCTAGAGAGAGCCTAAGCGGCACTGATGAGAAGCAGAACAAATTGTTATTTCTGAGAAGAAAAACCAACACGTTAACTTTTGGAGGTTTGAATTTTTTGTTTTAGTTTTTATTCCTTTTGGGAAAAGCTATTTTTATTGCAAAAAAATATGTAAAACTAGCAACAAAATAGTTGAAAAGTATTTATTGTGTACCTACTGTGTGATAGGAGCTGGGTTTCAAACACAAGTGAATATGAAATAAATGAGCCCTAGATGCACAAAAATATATGTGTGTGTGTGTGTGTGTGTGTATGTGATATGTCATCTTTTATCTCATTGCAAATATTATGTATATAAATGTTTTCTTTTTATTCAGCTTTTTATGTCCCATATTTTCCCATGTTTTCAAATGGGCTTCATGATCAACAATTTAATTCTGACAAGTGACCATTCTCCTTCTGTAGAACAAATTGCTGCTATGGTAAATAACACCGAGGAGAACACCTTTGTGGCATATAGCATTTTTTTCTTCCTTTGTAATAGTTTCCTGGGAGAAATCCTCCGGAAATAGATTCCCTGGGGAAGGCAAATATGATCGATACATACTACCATGTTCCATTTCTATGATACTGGCAGGTTTTGCTTTGTCATTTATAGCACTGTTCCTGGCTGAGCCCAATACCACTTCAGAATTCTTAACACAATACTCCAAGCAGTCTCCATCATTCAACCTCAGTAACCAGCGCCAAACAAATTAATGGGCTTGATCGGTGTCATCACATCAAAATTTTATCTTGGAGATATGTCAGGGGAAAATGACACTTTCACTTACTTCCCTTTCCTAGGAACTCAGCAGACTATACTTTCAGTTGATCCAAACTTCCCTGTGGTTCCCCTGCTCACTTTTGAGTTTCTAAAGATTCAGTGCCACTCCCCATCCATGGTGTTCCATCAGAGCTCACCACATCATAATGCGGACTACCTTTCTAGAGGCAATGAGTATCTCCAGGACTTAAACAAAACTGGCAGATTTCCTTTGGCCAACCTGGCAATCTTCCTACCAGTTCAGTGATCTCCAGCCATGGGAAAGAAACTTCCCATGGCAGTGGGAAAGAAACCCTGACATCTTTATTCTTAAGTTAGAAAAAAGAAAACCACGATGTCCCCACAGGTCAGTATCCTTGTTCTTCTAGCCAAGAAGAGTCTACTGACCTTCATATAAGAAGACGTGTGACTGGCTCTTGAAGTCACTTTTCCAGCAGTGTCAAGGCCTGGCCAATGCCATTAACAGCTTCCTCCCCCATACACACTTAAAACCTCCAGTACCCTAAAATCTTTTGAAGGTATTGCCTTCTACTTGGGAGTTTCTCCAAGTTCTGCTTACTTTTCACTCTAAATTTCATTGCTCTCGTTCCTAGCTTTCCCAGTTTGGGGACATCTGCTACTTTGGTTTATCAGTATTTCTCTCTTCTGGTTCTTCGGATAACAGCCTTGCTCAACACACACACCTCCATTCACGGGATCACTGCCCCCTTGTTATGCTTCCCATGTGAGTCTGATGGGACTGCCAACTCCGATGATCCCTCTGAGAGAATTAGTGCATGGCCCATCTTTATTTCCCTGGCTAAGGTGATTGGTTCACAGGATAGGCAAGTGACCCAAGCCATAGTAATCAGTCTTTTCCACATTTCTAAATCTTCTGAAATGGATTGGGGGAATCGTTTTTCTCCCAAGGTTGCTAGGCTTGGTTGATATGAGCTTGGAGCTGACTATGGCCACCCCCCCCTTTGCCCTCTGCCATGTGGTGGAAGCTCATCCACAGCACAAGATAAGGAGACCTGAGTATAGAGATGGAGAGGGAGTGGCTGGTGGGTCCTGTTGACCAATTAGAGACTCTGTATCTAGTATGACTAAATGAAGGGGGCAAATTTTAAAGGTCTCCTTTATCCCAAAGCTCCCAGAGCCTGCCCTAACAACAAAAGTATGAGGTTAGCATGGAATACTATGTGGTCACACAAAAGAATGAGATCATGTCCTTTGCAAGAACATGGATGAAGTTGGAGGCCATCATCATTGGCAAACTAACACAGGAATAGAAAACCAAATACTTCATGCTCTCACTTATAAGTGAGAACTAAACAATGAGAACGCATGGATACATAGAGGGAACAAGCAGACACTGGGGCTTATTAGAAGGTGGAGGGTGGGAGGAAGGAGAGGATCAGAAAAATAACTATTGGGTACTAGGCTTAGTGCCTAGGTGATGAAATAATCTGTATAACAAACCCCCGGGATACAAGTTTACCTATATAACAAAACTGCACATGGACCCATGAACCTCAAATAAAAGTTCTAAAAATATAAGTAAACAAGTAAATAAATACATAAATAAATAAGTGTGAGGTTGGTATGTTGGTTAATTGTGTGAGTCAACCTGACTAGGCTAAGGGATGCCCAGATAGCTGATAAAACATTATTTCTGGGTGTGTCTGTGAGGGTGTTTCTGGAGATCAGCATGTGGATCTGTAGACTGTGGGTAAGTACAATCCTATCTATTAAGGATCTGAAAAGAACAAAAAGGCAGGGGATGGGTGAATTGGCTCTTTCTGCTTGAGTTGGGACATGCATCTTCTCTTGCCCTCAGACATCAGTGTTCCTGGTTGTCAGGCCTGCAGGCTCTGGCTGGGATTTACACCACCGGCCCCTCTGGTTCTCAGGCCTTTGAGTTTGGACTGCAACTACCTTACTGGTTTTCCTGGGCCTCCAGCTTGTAGGTGTCAGATTATGAGACTTCTCAGCCTCCATAATCCAGTGAATCGAGTCCTCATAAGTCTTTCCATATATCTATATCATCTCTTATTGGTTCAGTTTCTCTGAAGAACTCTAACACAGTGGTATGATCACTCTGAGAAAGATTTGGATCCCTGGTGCAGGTTTGTTGACCTATAAGGCCTGGGGTAAAGCCTACTGGTCTACTCACTGCTTGAAATGCTGGCTTTTTTAACAGAAAAAAAAAAAAAGCATGAACTGAGTGGGTCAACTCTAATATTGTTTCTCACAGGTCTACAGGGGGACATTTGTTAGAAGTTCACAAATTTGGTTGCACACAAATTTTAGTAATATTCCCCAAACACCCCTAAATTTCCATTAATAACCTTCTTTCCTTAGGAAGGCAATTTCTCAGGACTGGAGTGAAATGTTTCCTTTTGATAGAGAGGCAGAGCGATTAATGAGCAGATTAACTAGTCAGCCAAATGGGTGTGCTCATCATCCCCTAAATGTTTCTTGCACACTCCTTCTGCATACACAATGCTCCCACCTCAATGCCCTTCTTCCTTTCTGCCACTGACTCTATGGACACCCACATTTTTTCAATTGTGCCACCTGTCATCCAAAATCTGTGTGTGGGTGTGGACTGGCTGCAGGGGTGACTTACTGAGAAGAGCAGTGGGTTGAAAGCCTCCATACATAGTATATAATTTTTGGATATGATTCAGTTATTAGTCAAGTGTACCTGGAGGCTTTATTGAGATTTCCTTTCCTTTTGTCAGTAATCTTTCAGAAGGCCTGAGTTTTATGAGATAGTTTTAGTGGAATAAAATTAAAGAACATCCAGATCCCAGATCATATAATTATTTGTATCCAATTTCAATGACTATTACTAATTGATCCAAAAGTTCTAGCCAACATCCAACCAAAGTAATGACAGGTAGTAATACTTCATGATCGTATCACTTAGTGTGAATTAGCTACTTAGGAAAACATTTTAATTACTGAAGCTTGCATGCAGATAGGCCACAGAAGGATGGAGGAGATGACTCTAAACGCCCTCTCCTCCAAGAAGCCTTCTCTGAGTTCCTTTTCTTTTCGTGCTTCTCATTAGAATCTGATCATTTGCTGCTTCTCATTAATAAGCATTTACTAAGTAGCCACTGTGTTCCAGACACTGTTAGATGTTGCAGGGAAGGCTTTGCTCCTTGTTTTCCTGAAAGGACATACTTCCTTCTATCCCTCCACCCCTTACCCAACTCCTCCACAGAGAGGGAAGAAAAAAGAGGAGAAGTTAATCTGATTGATCATCCTTCAACATTTTATTATGCCATGAGCAGTGTTACTCATGTGGGCTCTCCTGGCCCATCCACAGGTGAATGGCTGATGCAAGCCTGCCATCCTTGCTCGCATCACTGGTGGGCAAATGAATGCAGTGTCTGCTCCTTGTCTCTCACTACCTATTGACATGTCTGAGCATGGAGGTCCCAGGATTTAGATTGAGGATGAGAAGGAAAGGCCTTATCGGCCTTGGACCTAAGCTATGTATTCTACTCCAGCTTCAGCCAGAATTTTTGCATGTGAATAATGGGTACTCATTTGGCTATTGGGACTATGATTCCCAGCTAGACACTGAGCATGCATATTGGTCCTCCATCAGATAGGCAGGTGCAAGCGTTGAGTGACAGACTACCAACTGCTAATCACAAGCAGCATTGTTAATTGCATCTTTCTTGTTAGGGTGGCAAAGTGTTAGTCATAAGACTCAATTTCCCAGAGTTCAGGAAAGGTACCCATCTAAAACTCCTTTGTGATAGTCTTATCTGAGCCACAGGGTCTGACCAAAGCTCTGTCAAGAGGGTGGGGTTTCCCCTGAAGAGAAATGGTGTTCTCACTACTGGTCATCCTAAGAAGAGGCCAGTCCTTATACAGCTATGAGGGAAACACTTCTTGCTCTGTTTGGGGTTTGAAATCAATATGGAAGATGACTAGAGAACTTCCAGGAGAGGGGAGGGTTGAAGACATAGTTGCTGCTGCCAGTCACATAAAGGCAGGTCATAAGCAAGATGGATCTGCCCTAGACCCAAAGGCAGTTCTATCCTGTGCAGTATTGTTCTTTGATGTGTGTTCCTCTTCCACTGTCTCCAGTCATTGCTACTTTCTCCTTAGACACTGCAGCCAGGCCTCTTGGCACTGTGGAAATGGAAGAGCTAGGTTTCTGCTCAGCACTAAGATGGAGATGTACTACGAGGGCAGAGACCCACCCCCAAAGCCAGAGAGGGGGTAGCAGGAACAGACAGCAATGGATGACAGCATGGACACCAGATGAGAAAAATGGGAGGAAGAGTGGGATACAACTGCTGACATTGCATACCACCACAAAACATGTGCCTCTGTTCATTTCTGTGTTGCTCTCTCAAGATCAAAGCCCTGGGCAGAAGGGTGTCAGGACTGGCACAGCTGCCCATGCCCTAGTTGTCTGTGGTTACAGGGAGAGAGGAAGGATTTTCATAGTGGGGGGCAGGGCACCCACAATAGGGAGTTCCCCTTCTCACACAGGAAGCAGGGTTGGGGAAAAAAAAAAAAAAAAAATATATATATATATATATATATATAAAAATTGTTACATATAACGTATAATTTTATAATGTATAATTTTTATATTTGAAATATTCATAGTTTACATATATTTTATATATAATGTATATGTATGAATTATATATTTATATATAAATTATATATCTTTTTATATATTTAATATATATATACACAGAGAGAGAGAGAGAGAGAAGATATCTAATGGATATCCTCTACCCAAATATGATCTCTTCTACTTTCTATGAAAGTACCTGGAATTTCCTCATTAGTAGCTCATTCTTAAAGTTATAAGGTCCTTTAATCTTCAGGAGCTATCTATTAAGTCATAAATATCTCTGGGAGAAGTCATATTTTAGACCAGGTGTGATGGCTTACGCCTATAATCCTAGCACTTTGAGAGGCAAGGCGGGTTGATCGCTTGAGGTCAGGAGTTTGAGACCAGCCTGGCCAACATGGTGAAACCCCATCTCTACTAAAAATACAAAAATTAGCTGGGTGTGGTGGTGCATGCCTGTAATCCCAGGTACCCGGGAGGCTGAGGCAGGAGAATAGCTTTAACCTGGGAGGTGGAGGTTACAGTGGGGAGAGATTGCACCATTGCACTCCAGCTTGGGCAATAGAGCGAGACTCTGTCTCAAAAAAAAAAAAAAAGTCATATTTTATTAAGCCCTTATTGATTAACACCTAAGTAGGAGTTTGAAAAAATGATACCCAATGTTGAGCAAGCTGAAGGGAAGGCCCAAAGAAATGGGGCCCCTAATTATTCTTCTACTTATAGGTACTGCTATTTCCCCAATGCAAAAAGTTGCAGTTGTGACTAGTAAAACATAACTCATTAAAAAGTATTACTATTACCCTCTCTAAGGTGGAAAAAATATCCAAGATACAAATGAAAAAGAGAAATGGAACACAATTTGCATAGTACTATCTAATCATGGGAAAATTAAAAATTATATTTCTGTTATACTACACATAGAAAACAAAGTCCAAAAGAATATTCACCAGACTATTTACAATTAATATGCAGACACTGAGATTAGAAGATGCTTTTATTTCCCTTTGTTAAACTTAAGTTTAAATTTACCAGAGTAATTTGTATAAAACATCTTTTTAAAAATCAAATAGTTCCATAAGGTTTATACCAGAAAAACAAGATTTCTCATTATCTCTCTTTGTAACCCTTATCTTCTCCCTAGGGCCAATCACTTTCAGCTTTGGGATACTTCTCTTGGTTATTTCCTTCCATATATAAAAATGATGTTTGTAAACCAATACATTCTGATTTTTGCATTTTATACCTTACCAATTGACTTTCTACTCTGGCCTTAACATTCCCACACAGGTCCCCTTCCTACATACCCTTCCTCTCTCTCTGTTCTCCTAACACATTTATATCATGCTTTTGTTAAGTATTTTTAAAAATACTTAAATGTCCAATACTAGCATTTCTAACACTGTAACTAAATTTTCAACATCACCATTCCCAATACTATAACTATGTATTATTCACTGAATTGACTATACTATGACTTTATTTTCTTTCTTGTACAACTTTGTGGTTTTTTTCTGGAATTGTCACTCTCTGTTTTTGCAGTCATTGGGATTAACATTATTTTTTGCTTAGGTCACTAATTTATCCCCCAACTCTCCCATGGAGCCCTAAGAATTTCTCTCAATATACCTGAATCCATTAGTAGTCTCTCAGTTCCACTCTTCTTAGGAACATCCACCATGGAGACTTCCACCTTTTCCTTTCAACGTGTACTGGGTTTCTAGACCTGCCAAACAGCTGTCATTGTGGGCCATCTTTCACCATCAGCCTGGGAATTCCCTTCAGCTCTCTCCTGTATTGGATCCCCCACTTCCAGTATCCCATGATTTTCTATTTGTTGTTTTATTCTCTCAATATGGTTGAACACAAACTGAGAAGAGTTACCACGAGATGTAACATTTTTAAAACCTTACATATTGGAAAGCATCTTTTAATCCTAACTCTTGATTCATAGTTTATCTGGAAAAGCAATTCTAGAATGGAAGTCATTTTCCCTCAGTAATAGAAGGGCACTTCATTGACTTCTAGCTTCCAAGGTAGCTATTTAAAAGTCTCATGCCATTCTGATTTCTCTTTTCTGTATATGACCTATTTCTTCTCTCTGAAAGCTTTAAAATCTCTATTTCTGGCATTCTGGAATTTAACAATATTGTGCTTTGTGAGGGCCCTTTAAATGTCATTGTTTTGAATAGTTTGGTTGATGCTTTCCAGCTAGAAACTCATATCCATCTGTTGTTGAATGTGTTTATTATTTCTTAGGTATTATTTTTTCATTTTGGTTTTTTATTCCCTTTTTTAGAATTTTTATTAAGTAAATGTCAGACCTCCTACATACATCTCCTGTTTTCTCTTTGTCTTCTAGCTTTTCTCTCCTCTTTTCTACCTACTTTCAAGATTTCCTCTACTTTATCACACAGATCTTTTATTGAAACTTCTATTCTTGTTACCATATTTTTAACTCTCAAGAAGCTCAGTATAAGTAACATCAGCAAACTGGTGAAATAGGAGTTTTCCACCATTATCTCCCCACAGAGCATCACTTTTGACAACCACTCATGGATCATACTACCTTTGTGGGAGTCTGAGAATCCAGCAAAGAAGTTCCAACACACTTTTGGGGAAAAAAAAAATCTGAGAGAAGCACACTAAAGAGGGTAAGAAAAAAAATTTCACTATACCCATGTCACTCCTCCCCTAGGACAGTACAGTTCAGTACAAAGAGAGAATCTCTCAGCCCGTGATTTCTCCCATGAGAGAAACGGAGAACATAGGAAGTGAGTACCTGGCTTCCCCAGTCATGTGGAATGCTGCCCAAGAGGGCTACACCTTTCTTTTGCCACTCAAAGTACCACAGTGGTTGGCAGAGCTCAGCAGTTAGGAGAGATTGCGAGTAGAGAAGAGAAGAGACTCATAGCAACCAAGACTCAGTATTCGGCAAAGGGATGCAGTTTTTATTAACTGCTTCATGAACTTCATCAGGAAGCTTGTCCAAAACTGCTTGGGACAACTCACCTGCAGACTCCCCAACTGGCCCACAGGCCCCTGCAATGTTATGCATGCCTCACATATCTCGCTTACCCCCATGCCCGCTTCCCACTTGTGGCCTCATGGACTGAAAGTGTGCATCTCAGCAGGAGGTTTACAAGTACATGCAGACAGACAGCCTGACTTGGCAAGATAGGAAAAAAGTACACAAAGTTGAGTATTTCAGGGCACCATCTTGGGAAAACAAATGAGAGGATCTCAGCACCTGGCTTGGCTCTGCAGGACCAAGAGAAGGCAGAGAATCTTAATAATTCACCCCCCAAGACAGAATAAGAGGTGTGGAGGGGGCATATTCATAGACAAGTTAGGAGAGAGTCTCAGAATCCCTAGTCAGACTGACTGGTGAAGATGTTTCTCTCTCAAAGCTGGTCAGTAAAGACTAGAGGAGGTAATTGCTTCTTCAAATGCAAAGACAGCAAGGTAACACTTCAGGGAACACAGAAAATAACTGTGACACTAACAAAGGACCATGACACCAACAAAGGACAGTAACCACTCCCAAAGGAATGGAGATCTATGAATTCCCTGAAAAAGAATTTGAAATAATTGTTTAAAGGAAGCTCAGTGAGCTAGAAGAGAATAACTCTTCTCTTTGTTGAGATAGGTAACTCAACATTATCAGAAAAACAACACATGAACAAAACAATGAACTCAACAAAAAGAAATCATTAAAAAAAAACAATTCTGGAGCTGAAGAATACAATGAATGAAGTGAAAAATGCAATAGAGGCCCTCAACAGTAGACTCAATCAAGCAGAAAATAAAGAACCTATGAACTCAAAGACAGGTCATTTGAAATTATCCTGTCACAAAAGAAAAAAGAATGAGAAAGAGAAAAGGCAGCCTACAGAATTTGTGGGATGCCATTAAGAGAATTGCTAGAGATGCTCCTTGACTTAGAATGGGGTTATGTCTCAATAAACCCATCATAAGTTGAAAATATCATAAGTGAAAAATGCATTTAATACACCTGACCTACCTAACATCATAGCTCAGCCAATCTATCTTAAACACGCTCAGAACACTTACAGTAGCCTAATCCTGGGCAAAATTATCTAACAAAAAGCCTATTTTATAATAAAGTGCTGAATATCTCATGTCATTTATTAAATATTGTACTGAAAGTGAAAAACAGAATGATTATATGGGTACTTGAAGCATGGTTTCTACTGAATGTGTATCACTTTCATGGCATCATAAAGTTGAAAAGTTTTAAGTTGGACCATTGTAAGTGGAGAACCATGTGTATAAGTCTTACGGAAGGAGGAGGAGAGGAGAAAAGGGAAAAAAACTTATTTAAAGAAATAATGGCTGAAAACTTTCCAACTATGGGGAGAGATATGGACGTCTAGGTACATGAAGCTCAAATGTCTTCAAACAGGTTCAACCCAAAGAGTACTTCACCAAACCCGTTGTAACAAAAACATCAAGAATCGAAGACAAAGAAAGAATTTTGAGAGCAGCAAGAGAAAAGAAACTCACCAAATACAAAAGAACACTATAAGATTGTCAGAAGATTTCTCAGCAGAAGCCTTACAGGCCAGGAGAGAGTAGGATGATATAGTCAAAGTGTTGGGGGGGAAAAGGCAACCAAGAATACTTTACCTAGAAAAACTATCCTTTAGAAATGAAGAAGAGATAAAGTCTTTCTCAGACAAACAAAAACTGGGGAAATTCATTACCACTAGACCTGTCTTACCGGAAATGCTAAAGGGAGTTTTTCGAATTGAAATAAAAGGCTGCTAACTAATAAAATGAAAACATATGACAGTATAAAGCCCACTGGTAAAGGTAAGTTTATAGCCAAATTCACAATATTCTAATATTGTAATATCAAGATGTGTAAATTATTTTTAATTCTAGCATAAAGGTCAAAAGACAAAGGTCTTAAAATAACTATAGCTACAATAACTTGCTAATAGATACACAATATAAGAAGATGTAAATTATGAAATCAAATACATAGAATGGGGGAGAGGAAAGTATAATTTTTGTATGCATTCAAAGTTAAGTTGTTATTGGCTTAAATAGGCTCTTATGCCTCATTGTAACCCCAAAACAAAAATCTATAGTTAATACACAAAAGATACAAAGGAATTAAAGCACACTACTACAGAAAATAATCAAATTATAAAGTAAAACAGCAAGATAGTTAATATCCCAAATGTGTAAGGAACTCATAGAACACAATACCAAAAAACAAATAACCCAATTAAAAAATGATTAAAGGACCTGAATGGGCATTTTTCCAAAGAAAACATACATATGGTCAACATGTATATGAAAAGATGCTCAACATCACTAATCATCAGGGACATGCAAATCAAAACTATAATAAAATATTACTTCATACCTGTTAGAACGGCTATTATCAAAAAGACAAAAGATAAATGTTGGCAAGGGTGTGTAAGAAAGGGTACTATTGCACACTGTTGGTGGGAAAGCAAATTGATACAGTCATTGTGGAAAACAGAATGGAAGTCTCTCAAAAAAATTAAAAGTATTATTAACATATGATCCAGCAATTAAACCTCTGGGTATATGTCCAAAGGAAGTAAAATTTCTAACTTGAAGAGATATCTGCACTCCCATGTTTATTGTAGCATTATTCACAATAGCCAAGATACGGAAATAGCCTAAGAATCTGTCAACAGATGAAAGACTAAGGAAAATGTGGTATATGTACACAATGGAATGTTATTTGGCATTTAAAAAGAAGGAAATCCTGCTATTTGTGATAACATGGATGAACCAGGAGGATGTTATCCTGAGTGAAATAAGACAAACAGAAATACAAACACTGCCTGATCTCACTTATAAGTGAAATCTAAAAAAAAGTTGAACTCATATTAACAGAAAGTAGAATGGTGACTATCAGAAACTGGAGTGTGGGGAGAAAGAGATGTTGTTCAAAAGGTACAAATGTAGTTTGTACCTATAGTTAGAAATGTATTTTATATTTGAAATTTGCCAAGAGAGTAGACCTCAAGTGTTCCAACCCCCCAAAAAGGTCACTATGTGAGGGCTGCTAATTAGCTTGATTGTGGTGATCATTTTACAAAGTATATGTATATCAAAACATCATATTGTACACCTTAAATATATACAGTTTTTATTTGCCAGTCACACTTCAACAAAGCTGGGAGAAAAACTCGTTCCTTTTTTACACCACCCTCTTATTGTTTCATAGAGATAATGTTTTATCTCTATGAAGAAAATACTGACTTATTGTTTGATTGTTTGTTTGTTTTGAGACGGAGTCTCACTCTGTCGCCCAGGCTGGTGTGCAGTGGCGCAATCTCAGCTCACTGCAAGCTCTGCCTCCTGAGTTCACGCCATTCTCCTGTCTCAGCCTCCTGAGTAGCTGGGACTACAGGTGACCGCCACCATGCCCGGCTAATTTTTTGTATTTTTAGTAGAGACAGGGTTTCACCGTGTTAGCCAGGATGGTCTCGATCTCCTGACCTCGTGATCTGCCTGTCTTGGCCTCCCAAAGTGAATACTGACATATTTTTTAAATCTTTCTTCTTTCACTGCATTGTCTTTGTTTTCTCAGTGTTTTATTTTCCCTGTTAATTTACTTTGCTATCTACATTTCAAGTTAGAAGCCATGCTTAGTCTTTGACTACGTCGAGGGGAGCCTTTGGCTATTCTTTGACTTAAGAGAGAAATCCTGACCAGAAAGGACTCACCACCACTCCACTGGGGATATCCAAAGGGCAGTAACTGTGGGATTCTTTTCTTGTGTTGGTCTACTTCCCCTGAGAACAACCAACTAATCTGCCTGTGTAGTGCGGTGAGCCTGGCTGCTGCATTCTGGGAGCTGAGTGGTGGAAGGCAGCTGAAGTCCTCCACATTCAATGTAGCATCTTTCACTTAATCCCCCTACTTTTAATAAAGCACATGTGATGTTCTCTGTCTTGGTGCCCAGCTGTGTCCTGAGCCCAGAATGTCTCAGTTTCAACTCTCTGGAGAGAACACATTCTGTTTTCTGCTGGATTAAGGAAAGGCAAGTTGCCTAACTGCTCAGGCTGGGGGATGGACTCTGAGAATCCAATTGCTTTTTTTTTTTTTTTTTTTTGAGATGGAGTTTTGCTCTGTCACCCAGGCTGGAGTGCAGTGGCGCGATCTCGGCTCACTGCAAACTCCACCTCCCAGGTTCACGCCATTCTCCTGCCTCAGCCTCCTGAGTAGCTGGGACTACAGGCGCCCGCCACCACGCCCGGCTAATTTTTTGTGTTTTTAGTAAAGGCAGGGTTTCACCATGTTAGCCAGGGTGGTCTTGATCTCCTGACTTCGTGATCTGCCCGCCTCGGCCTCCAAAAGTGCTGGGATTACAGGCGTGAGCCACCGCGCTCAGCCCCAGTTGCTCTTTAATCAGACTTAAACCCATCCTCCTATGTTCAGACCCACCTACACCTGGCTTGCAGAGGAGCTCTGAGCCTCCAGTTCCTAAGACGCCAGAGGTTCTGTGGGGTGAGCTGACTTGCTTTTTATGATTCTCTACCCTCTTGCCTCCCAGGCTTTCCTTTGGCTCTAAGAAGACCCTTATGAGTTCTGCATCCCAGCTTGCATTCTGTTGACTTCTCTCATTTTCCCACTTTCTTTGTCTTTGTGGGTTTTACCACCTTCATTCAATCAACGTCATTTTAGCTGAGTTTGGGGAAGAAACCAAAATTAATAGATCTGTTCACTCTGTGACATTTAAATGGAAGTTTTCAGGGCATCTTGATTTTTTATATTAAAGCACCTTGATTTTGTATGCTATTTATGGTAAAATAAATATATTTTATTTATTTCCCATTATAATTAGGGAAAATAAACATTTTAAGGGCTTTTCTGAGATCCTATTAGCTTTGGCCATATATTTTCTTAAAGAAAAAGAAAAAAAAAAGCAGTTGACACTAAAAGTACTATCTCTTTCTGTGACAGCTTTTTTACATGAAAACTCAGCTCAGGTCCTGGAAAAGGCTGGCAATTCCTTGGTCTATAGGGCCAGTTCAGGGTTGGAGAGAGAGAGAGACAGCAGAAATGTGAAAAGCAGTGGAAGGAAAATGCAAAGAGAAGAAGGGCTTGGCCAGGAGAGGGTGGGGAAGAAGTCACCCCAACAAATCCCACCTTCTTCACAGACCTCTCCAGAGTCAGGCCCTGCCAAGTAGAATAAATACCATCATAATGAAACCCTTTCCAAAACAAAAAGAGTTTGAGAGGCCAGCCAATGTCAAATCTAACAGAAATCAATGCCACAAAATCCCAATCAAACTCGAGAATTAAGGCAGTCCCCCAAAACCCATTGCAATGGGCTCTGACCTCAGAGATACCTAATGTGGTCAGTGGGATGGGTGGGGGCACCAGGAACGGGACCAAGGAGGGTATGGTTATGTTCCCTCCCTCCCTGCTTCTCTGAGGAAATTTAATTTCTTTCTGGGGGGTTCTTTTTCCTGCCAGAATCCCTAATTCTTGGTGAGGCCACAAAACCTTCACCACATTTCTTTTGTTTTGGGTTCTCTGCTTTTATGTGCTTAGGCAGAAGCCAAATCTGTAATCCAGTCACTGTTATTCATTTGACTATTGTTTGAAAAGGCAAATAGATCAGTTCTGAACCCTATTATAGCCCATCCATGTCCCCTCCAGCATCGGGCCTGCTGGAGTGCACTGTAACCCCCTCGCAGGATGACTCGCTATTCATATTTAGCAGGTGCCGTTTGCTGTCTAATTCTCTTACCCTCCAATGTGTTTTAGCCACTCACTGCAGCACAAAAACATGCCATGGTAACTATGTACTTAAGAGCCTGTGTTCTTGGCCCTTGATTCTGAACCAGGAAAGGAAACCAAATAATGATCAACTCATAAAATGAAATGCCCAAATTAGATTTTGTTCTTCCCGTGGCCCAGCCCCCAGGATTATGGTGACTAATGCAGCAAATGGAGTGAAGCACAGAGATTTTGAGCCCTGGGCGGGAGAAGCGCAGCTTTGGCTGCATGTCAGAGGGTTAGAAACCCAGGGAAGGAAACTTCTTGGAGCAGTCTTGCCCAGTGCCAAAACAACATGGGGATGATTGCAAAGCACCACAGCGGTTTTCTCATCCAATTCTATCTGAAATCCCCTGGAGAAAATCCACAATATGTGGTTTTCTAGCCTATAGTTGCTTTTAATAATGGTGGTCCAATTTCTAGGAGGTTGAACATGATACAGCCCTGGCTTAATACCTTACAGCTGAGTTAGCAATCAAAGTAGTGGTTACTGTGGCAGGAAGAGGGCAGGTTTTGGGAAGGAACTTCTGGAGTGCTGGTATGATTCTGATTTTTATCTGGGTGCTGGTTCCTCCAGGGCATTCAATTTATGCAAGTCAATCAAGCTGTACATTTATGACATGTGCACTTTTCTACATGTGTATTATTCCTCAATAAAGCATATTTTTTAAACTTACATCAGTGGCTTTTACCTGTCTCGAGTCACAGAGCCCTTTGAAAATCTGATAAAGGATGTGGCCCTCTCCCCAGAAAAACTCACAAAACCCCTAACTGTGCATCTAATCTTGGGAGTGTCATTGACTCCCTGAAGTCATGAACAGAGGAGAGAGGACCCATGAGCCCCAAGTGAAGATTCCCTGCCTTCCAGGATTCTCTGCTTTCTTTGTTATTTTCACTCCCATTTCTACTTAATTGCAGAGAGTCACCCATGGATCCTGCAGACAGGCTACCTGCCCAGCACTTCCACATTGCCAACCTGGCTCATCTCTGGTCTCCTTTGTCCCCAGTTCATCCTGGGCACCTCTGTGTGTGTGCATCATGATAGGCTTCTGCTCAAAACCTACACTGCTTTCTCATGGCTAACTGGAATAAATGGAAACATCTCCTCCCAGATTTGCAGAAGCTCCATCAGACTCCCTTTCTTACCTACCCAACCCCATCTCATACCCTTCTCCAACCACAACCTGCAATTTCAGTGAAGTTCCCAATGTGTTGATTCATTCCTGCCTTTGAACATTCCACTTTTCTCAGCCCCAAATCCCTCATTTTTTGTGTGTGAAGCTCATAAAATACTATAGCTACCATCCTGCATTCTCTGAGAACCCTTTCTTGACTACACCAACAAAAAGCTCTCCCTCTTTGAAACTCTGTAGCATTTTTCTCCCTATCCCTGATTTCATTACATGGTCCTGTATCATTCATTCATTCATTCATTTGTTCTTTCTGTAAGAACTGTCATTTTTTTTAAACTCCATTAGTTTTTTTTTTTTTTTTCTTTTCTGGTTTCTTTTTATTATTTATTTTCACCGAGAGACATTGTGAGATTGACTTTTACTTATATTTTAGGATTTTATCTTTGTAATAAGACTTTTATAGACTGCTTTTTTCTAATTTTCTTTTTTTTAAATTTATTATTATACTTTAGGTTTTAGGGTACATGTGCACAATGTGCAGGATTGTTACATATGTATACATGTGCCATGTTGCTTTGCTGCACCCCTTAACTCGTCATTTAGCATTAGGTATATCTCCTAATGCTGTCCCTCCCCCCTCCCCCCACCCCACAACAGTCCCCGGAGTGTGATGTTCCCCTTCCTGTGTCCAAGAGTTCTCATTATTCAGTTCCCACCTATGAGTGAGAACATGTGGTGTTTGGTGTTTTGTCCTTGTGATAGTTTCCTGAAAATGATGGTTTCCAGCTTCATCTATGTCCCTACAAAGGACATGAACTCATCATTTTTTATGGCTGCATAGTATTCCATAGTATATATGTGCCACATTTTCTTAATCCAGTCTATCGTTGTTGGACATTTGGGTTGGTTCCAACTATTTGCTATTGTGAATAGTGCTGCAATAAACATAGGTGTGCATGTGTCTTTATAGCAGCATGATTTATAGTCCTTTCAGTATATACCCAGTAATGGGATGGCTGGGTCAAATGGTATTTCTAGTTCTAGATCCCTGAGGAATCGCCAGACTGAGTTCCACAATGGTTGAACTAGTTTACAGTCCCACCAACAGTGTAAAAGTGTTCCTATTTCTCCACATCCTCTCCAGCACCTGTTGTTTCCTGATTTTTTAATGATGGCCATTCTAACTGGTGTGAGATGGTATCTCACTGTGGTTTTGATTTGCATTTCTCTGATGGCCAGTGATGATGAGCATTTCTTCATGTCTGTTTTGGCTGCATAAATGTCTTCTTTTGAGAAGTGTCTGTTCATGTCCTTTGCCCACTTTTTGATGGGGTTGTTTGTTTTTTTCTTGTAAATTTGTTTGAGTTCATTGTAGATTCTGGATATTAGCTCTTTGTCAGATGAGTAGGTTGCAAAAATTTTCTCCCATTCTGTAGATTGCCTGTTCACTCTGATGGTAGCTTCTTTTGCTGTGCAGAAGCTCTTTAGTTTAATTAGATCCCATTTGTCAATTTTGGCTTTTGTTGCCATTGCTTTTGGTGTTTTAGACATGAAGTCCTTGCCCACGCCTATGTCCTGAATGGTATTGCCTAGGTTTTCTTGTAGGATTTTAATGGTTTTAGGTCTAACATTTAAGTCTTTAATCCATCTTGAATTAATTTTTGTATAAGGTGTAAGGAAGGGATCCAGTTTCAGCTTTCTACATATGGCTAGCCAGTTTTCCCAGCACCATTTATTAAATAGGGAATCCTTTCCCCATTTCTTGTTTTTGTCAGGTTTGTCAAAGATCAGATAGTTGTAGATATGTGGCATTATTTCTGAGGGCTCTGTTCTGTTCCATTGATCTATGTCTCTGTTGTGGTACCAGTACCATGCTGTTTTGGTTACTGTAGCCTTGTAGTATAGTTTGAAGTCAGGTAGCGTGATGCCTCCAGCTTTGTTCTTTTGGCTTAGGATTGACTTGGCGATGCGGGCTCTTTTTTGGTTCCATATGAACTTTAAAGTAGTATTTTCCAATTCTGTGAAGAAAGTCATTGGTAGCTTGATGGGGATGGCATTGAATCTATAAATTACCTTGGGCAGAATGGCCATTTTCACGATATTGATTCTTCCAACCCATGAGCATGGAATGTTCTTCCATTTGTTTGTATCCTCTTTTATTTCATTGAGCAGTGGTTTGTAGTTCTCCTTGAAGAGGTCCTTCACATCCCTTGTAAGTTGGATTCCTACGTATTTTATTCTCTTTGAAGCAATTGTGAATGGGAGTTCACTCTTGATTTGGCTCTCTGTTTGTCTGTTATTGGTGTATAAGAATGCCTGTGATTTTTGTACATTGATTTTGTATCCTGAGACTTGGCCGAAGTTGCTAATCAGCTTAAGGAGATTTTGGGCTGAGACAGGGGGGTTTTCTAGATATACAATCATGTCATCTGCAAACAGGGACAATTTGACTTCCTCTTTTCCTAATTGAATACCCTTCATTTCCTTCTCCTGCCTAATTGCCCTGGCCAGAACTTCCAGCACTATGTTGAATAGGAGTGGTGAGAAAGGGTATCCCTGTCTTGTGCCAGTTTTCAAAGGGAATGCTTCCAGTTTTTGCCCATTCAGTATGATATTGGCTGTGGGCTTGTCATAGATAGCTCTTATTATTTTAAGATACATCCCATCAATACCTAATTTATTGAGAGTTTTTAGCATGAAGGGTTGTTGGATTTTGTCAAAGGCCTTTTCTGCATCTATTGAGATAATCATGTGGTTTTTGTCTTTGGTTCTGTTTATATGCTGAATTACATTTATTGATTTGTGTATGTTGAACCAGCCTTGCATCCCAGGGATGAAGCCCACTTGATCATGGTGTATAAGCTTTTTGATGTGCTGCTGGATTTGGTTTGCCAGTATTTTATTGAGGATTTTTGCATCAATGTTCATCAAGGATATTGGTCTGAAATTCTCTGTTTTGGTTATGTCTCTGCCAGGCTTTGGTATCAGGATGATGCTGGCCTCATAAAATGTGTTAGGGAGGATTCCTTCTTTTTCTATTGATTGGAATAGTTTCAGAAGGAATGGTACTAGTTCCTCCTTGTACCTCTGGTAGAATTCGGCTGTGAATCCATCTGGTCCTGGACTCTTTTTGGTTGGTAAGCTATTGATTATTGCCACAATTTCAGAGCCTGTTATTGGTCTATTAAGAGATTCAATTTCTTCCTGGTTTAGTCTTGGGAGAGTGTATGTGTCGAGGAATTTATCCATTTCTTCTAGATTTTCTAGTTTATTTGCATAGAGGTGATTGTAGTATTCTCTGACGGTAGGTTGTATTTCTGTGGGATCAGTGGTGATATCCCCTTTTTCATTTTTTATTGCATCTATTTGATTCTTCTCTCTTTTCCTATTTATTAGTCTTGCTAGTGGTCTCTCAATTTTGTTGATCTTTTCAAAAAACCAGCTCCTGGATTCATTAATTTTTTGAAGGGTTTTTTGTGTCTCTCTTTCCTTCAGTTCTGCTCTGATTTTAGTTATTTCTAGCCTTCTGCTAGCTTTTGAATGTGTTTGCTCTTGCTTTTCTAGTTCTTTTAGTTGTGATGTTAGGGTGTCAATTTTGGATCATTCCTGCTTTCTCTTGTGGGCATTTAGTGCTATAAGTTTCCCTCTACACACTGCTTTGAAAGTGTCCCAGAGATTCTGGTATGTTGTGTCTTTGTTCTCGTTGGTTTCAAAGAACACCTTTATTTCTGCCTTCATTTCGTTATGTACCCAGTAGTCATTCAGGAGCAGGTTGTTCAGTTTCCATGTAGTTGAGCGGTTTTGAGTGAGTTTCTTAATCCTGAGTTCTAGTTTGATTGCACTGTGGTCTGAGAGACAGTTTGTTATAATTTCTGTTCTTTTACATTTGCTGAGGAGAGCCTTACTTCCAACTATGTGGTCAATTTTGGAATAGGTGTGGTGTGGTGCTGAAAAAAATGTATATTCTGTTGATTTGGGGTGGAGAGTTCTATTAGGTCCACTTTGTGCAGAGCTGAGTTCAATTCCTGGGTATCCTTGTTAACTTTCTGTCTCATTGATCTGTCTAATGTTGACAGTGCGGTGTTAAAATCTCCCATTATTGTTGTGTGGGAGTTTAAGTCCCTTTGTAGGTCACTCAGGACTTGCTTTATGAATCTGGGTGCTCCTGTATTGGGTGCATATATATTTAGGACAGTTAGCTCTTCTTGTTGAATTGATCCCTTTACCATTATGTAATGGCCTTTTTGTCTCTTTTGATCTTTGCTGGTTTAAAGTCTATTTTATCAGAGACTAGGATTGCAACCCCTGCCTTTTTTTGTTTTCCATTTGCTTGATAGATCTTCATCCATCCCTTTATTTTGAGTCTATGTGCGTCTCTGCACATGAGATGGGTTTCCTGAATACAGCACACTGATGGGTCTTGACTCTTTATCCAACTTGCCAGTCTGTGTCTTTTAATTGGAGCATTTAGTCCATTTACATTTAAAGTTAATATTGTTATGTGTGAATTTGATCCTGTCATTATGATGTTAGTTGGTTATTTTGCTCGTTAGTTGATGCAGTTTCTTCCTAGCCTCGATGGTCTTTACAATTTGGCATGTTTTTGCAGGGGCTGGTACCGGTTGTTCCTTTCCATGTTTAGTGCTTCCTTCAGGAGCTCTTTTAGGGCAGGCCTGGTGGTGACAAAATCACTCAGCATTTGCTTGTCTGTAAAGTATTTTATTTCTCCTTCACTTATGAAGCTTAGTTTGGCTGGATATGAAATTCTGGGTTGAAAATTCTTTTCTTGAGGGTGGAGCCAAGATGGCCGAATAGGAACAGCTCCGGTCTCCAGCTCCCGGCCCGAGCGACACAGAAGACGGGTGATTTGGGCATTTCTTCTTGAGGCACCGGTTTCATCTCACTAGGGAGTGCCAAACAGGGGGTGCAGGACAGTCAGTGAAGCGCACTGTGCGCGAGCCAAAGCAGGGCGAGGCATTGCCTCACTGGGGAAGCGCAAGGGGTCAGGGAGTTCCCTTTCCTAGTCAAAGAAAGGGGTAACAGACGGCACCTGGAATATCGGGTCAGTCCCATCCTAATACTGCACTTTTCCAACGGGCCTGGAAAACGGCACACTAGGAGATTGTGTCCTGCACCTGGCTTGGAGGGTCCTATGCCCACGGAGTCTCGCTGATTGCTAGCACAGCAGTCTGAGATCAATCTGCAAGGCAGCAGCGAGGCTGGGGGAGGGGCGCCCGCCATTGCCCAGGCTTGCTTATGTAAACAAAGCAGCCAGGAAGCTCGGACTGGGTGGAGCCCACCACAGCTCAAGGAGGCCTGCCTGCCTCTGTAGGCTCCGCCTCTGGGGGCAGGGCACAGACAAACAAAAACTCAGCAGGAACCTCCACAGACTTAAATGTCCCTGTCTGACTGACAGCTTTGAAGAGAGTAGTGGTTCTCCCAGCATGCAGCTGGAGATCTGAGAACAGACAGACTGCCTCCTAAAGTGGGTCCCTCACCCCTGAGCAGCCTAACTGGGAGGCAACCCCCCCCAGTAGGGACAGACTGACACCTCATTCGGCCGGGTACTCCTCTGAGACAAAACTTCCAGAGGAACTATCAGACAGCTGAATTTGTGGTCTCACGAAAATCCGCTGTTCTGCAGCCACTGCTGCTCACGCCCAGCAAAACAGGGTCTAGAGTGGACCTCTAGTAAACTCCAACAGACCTGCAGCTGAGGGTCCTGTCTGGTAGAAGGAAAACTAACAAACAGAAAGGACATCCACACCAAAAACCCATCTGTACGTCACCATCATCAAAGACAAAAAGTAGATAAAACCACAAAGATGGGGAAAAAACACAGCAGAAAAACTGGAAACTCTAAAAAGCAGAGCACCTCTCCTCCTCCAAAGGAACGCAGTTCCTCACCAGCAACGGAACAAAGCTGGATGGAGGATGACTTTGACGAGTTGAGAGAAGAAGGCTTCAGACAATCAAACTACTCTGAGCTACGAGAGGAAATTCAAAACAATAGCAAAGAAGTTAAAAACTTTGAAAAAAAATTAGAAGAATGGATAACTAGAATAACCAATGGAGAGAAGGGCTTAAAGGAACTGATAGAGCTGAAAGCCAAGTTTCGAGAACTACGCGAAGATCGCAGAAGCCTCAGTAGCAGATGCGATCAACTGGAAGAAAGGGTATCGCTGATGGAAGATGAAATGAATGAAATGAAGAGAGAAGGGAAGTTTAGAGGAAAAAGAATAAAAAGAAATGAACAAAGCCTCCAAGAAATTTGGGACTATGTGAAAAGACCAAACCTACGTCTGATTGGTGTACCTGAAAATGACGGGGAGAATGGAACCAAGTTGGAAAACACTCTGCAAGATATTATCCAGGAGAACTTCCCCAATCTAGCAAGGCAGGCCAACATTCAGATTCAGGAAATACAGAGAACGCCACAAAGATACTCCTCGAGAAGAGCAACTCCAAGACACATAATTGTCAGACTCACCAAAGTTGAAATGAAGGAAAAAATGTTAAGAGCAGCCAGAGAGAAAGGTCGGGTTACCCACAAAGGGAAGCCCATCAGACTAACAGCAGATCTCTCAGCAGAAACTCTACAAGCCAGAAGAGACTGGGGGCCAATATTCAACATTCTCGAAGAAAAGAATTTTCAACCCAGAATTTCATATCCAGTCAAACTAAGCTTCATAAGTGAAGGAGAAATAAAATACTTTACAGACAAGCAAATGCTGAGTGATTTTGTCACCACCAGGCCTGCCCTAAAAGAGCTCCTGAAGGAAGCACTAAACATGGAAAGGAACAAATGGTACCAGTCACTGCAAAATCATGCCAAATTGTAAAGACCATTGAGGCTAGGAAGAAACTGCATCAACTAATGAGCAAAACAACCAGCTAACATCATAATGACAGGATCAAATTCACACATAACAATATTAACTTTAAATGTAAATGGACTAAATGCTCCAATTAAAAGACACAGACTGGCAAGTTGGATAAAGAGTCAAGACCCATCAGTGTGCTGTATTCAGGAAACCCATCTCATGTGCAGAGACACACATAGGCTCAAAATAAAAGGATGGAGGAAGATCTACCAAGCAAATGGAAAACAAAAAAAGGCAGGGGTTGTAATCCTAGTCTCTGATAAAACAGACTAAATCAGCAAACATCAAAAGAGACAAAGAAGGCCATTACATAATGGTAAAGGGATCAATTCAACAAGAAGAGCTAACTATCCTAAATATATATGCACCCAATACAGGAGCACCCAGATTCATAAAGCAAGTCCTGAGTGACCTACAAAGAGATTTAGACTCCCACACAATAATAATGGGAGACTTTAACACCCAACTGTCAACATTAGACAGATCAACAAGACAGAAAATTAACAAGGATACCCAGGAATTTAACTCAGCTCTGCACAAAGTGGACCTAATAGACATCTACAGAACTCTCCACCCCAAATCAACAGAATATACATTTTTTTCAGCACCACACCACACCTATTCCAAAATTGACCACATAGTTGGAAGTAAAGCTCTTCTCAGCAAATGTAAAAGAACAGAAATTATAACAAACTGTCTCTCAGACCACAGTGCAATCAAACTAGAACTCAGGATTAAGAAAATCACTCAAAACCACTCAACTACATGGAAACCGAACAACCTGCTCCTGAATGACTACTGGGTACATAACGAAATGAAGGCAGAAATAAAGGTGTTCTTTGAAATCAATGAGAACAAAGACAAAACATACCAGAATCTCTGGGACACATTCAAAGCAGTGTGTAGAGGGAAATTTATAGCACTAAATGCCCACAAGAGAAAGCAGGAAAGATCCAAAATTGACACCCTAACATCACAATTAAAAGAACTAGAAAAGCAAGAGCAAACACATTCAAAAGCTAGCAGAAGGCAAGAAACAACTAAAATCAGAGCAGAACTGAAGGAAATAGAGACACAAAAAACCCTTCAAAAAATTAATGAATCCAGGAGCTGGTTTTTTGAAAAGATCAACAAAATTGATAGACTGCTAGCAAGACTAATGAAGAAGAAAAGAGAGAAGAATCGAATAGACTGAATAAAAAATGATAAAGGGGATATCACCACTGATCCCACAGAAATACACACTACCATCAGAGGATACTACAAACACCTCTATGCAAATAAACTAGAAAATCTAGAAGAAATGGATAAATTCCTCGACACGTACACTCTCCCAAGACTAACCAGGAAGAAGTTGAATCTCTGAAGAGACCAATAATAGGCTCTGAAATTGTGGCAATAATCAATAGCTTACCAACCAAAAAGAGTCCAGGACCAGATGGATTCACAGCCAAATTCTACCAGAGGTACAAGGAGGAACTGGTACCATTCCTTCTGAAACTATTCCAATCAATAGAAAAAGAGGGAATACTCCGTAACTCATTTTATGAGGCCAGCATCATCCTGATACCAAAGCCGGGCAGAGACACAACCAAAACAGAGAATTTTAGACCAATATCCTTGATGAACATTGATGCAAAAATCCTCAATAAAATACTGGCAAACCAAATCCAGCAGCACATCAAAAAGCTTATACACCATGATCAAGTGGGCTTCATCCCTGGAATGCAAGGCTGGTTCAACATATGAAAATCAATAAATATAATCCAGCATATAAACAGAACCAAAGACAAAAACCACATGATTATCTCAATAGATGCAGAAAAGGCCTTTGACAAAATCCAACAACCCTTCATGCTAAAAACTCTCAATAAATTAGGTATTGATGGGCTGTATCTCAAAATAATAAGAGCTATCTATGACAAACCCACAGCCAATATCATACTGAATGGGCAAAAACTGGAAGCATTCCCTTTGAAAACTGGCACAAGACAGGGATGCACTCTCTCACCACTCCCATTCAACATAGTGTTGGAAGTTCTGGCCAGGGCAATTAGGCAGGAGAAGGAAATAAAGCGTATTCAATTAGGAAAAGAGGAAGTCAAATTGTCCCTGTTTGCAGATGACATGGTTGTATATCGAGAAAACCCCACTGTCTCAGGCCAAAATCTCCTTAAACTGATAAGCAACTTCAGCCAAGTCTCAGGATACAAAATCAATGTACAAAAATCACAGGCATTCTTATACACCAATAACAGACAAACAGAGAGCCAAATCATGAGTGAACTCCCATTCACAATTGCTTCAAAGAGAATAAAATACCTAGGAATCCAGCTTACAAGGGACGTGAAGGACCTCTTCAAGAAGAACTACAAACCACTGCTCAATGAAATAAAAGAGGATACAAACAAATGGAAGAACATTCCATGCTCATGGGTTGGAAGAATCAATATCATGAAAATTGCCATACTGCCCAAGGTAATTTATAGATTCAATGCCATCCCCATCAAGCTACCAATGATTTTCTTCACAGAATTGGAAAAAACTACTTTAAAGTTCATATGGAACCAAAAAAGAGCCCGCATCACCAAGTCAATCCTTAGCCAAAAGAACAAAGCTGGAGGCATCACGTTACCTAACTTCAAGCTATACTATAAGGCTACAGTAACCAAAACAGCATGGTACTGGTACCAAAACAGAGATATAGATCAATGGAACAGAACAGAGCCCTCAGAAATAACGTCGCATATCTACAACTATCTGATCTTCGACAAACCTGACAGAAACAAGAAATGGGGAAAGGATTCCCTACTTAATAAATTGTACTCAGAAAACCAGCTAGCGATATGTAGAAAGCTGAAACTGGATCCCTTCCTTACACCTTATACAAAAATTAATTCAAGATGGATTAAAGACTTACAGGTTAGACCTAAAACCATAAAAACCCTAGAAGAAAACCTAGGCATTACCATTCAGGACATAGGCATGGGCAAGGACTTCATGTCTAAAACACCAAAAGCCATGGCAACAAAAGCCAAAATTGACAAATGGGATCTAATTAAACTAAAGAGCTTCTGCACAGCAAAAGAAACTACCATCAGAGTGAACAGGCAACCTACAAAATGGGAGAAATTTTTTGCAACCTACTCATCTGACAAAGGGCTAATATCCAGAATCTACAATGAACTCAAACAAATTTACAAGAAAAAAACAAACAATCCCATCAAAAAGTGGGCGAAGGACAAGAACAGACACTTCTCAAAAGAAGACATTTATGCAGCCGAAAAACACATGAAAAAATGCTCATCGTCGCTGGCCATCAGAGAAATGCAAATCAAAACCACAATGAGATACCATCTCATACCAGTTAGAATGGCGATCATTAAAAAGTCAGGAAACAACAGGTGCTGGAGAGGATGTGGAGAAATAGGAACACTTTTACACTGTTGGTGGGACTGTAAACTAGTTCAAACATTGTGGAAGTCAGTGTGGCGATTCCTCAGGGATCTAGAACTAGAAATACCATTTGACCCAGCCATCCCATTACTGGGTATATACCCAAAGGACTATAAATCATGCTGCTATAAAGACACATGCACACCTATGTTTATTGCGGTACTATTCACAATAGCAAAGACTTGGAACCAACCCAAATGTCTAACAACGATAGACTGGATTAAGAAAATGTGGCACATATACACCATGGAATACTACACAGCCATAAAAAATGATGAGTTCATGTCCTTTGTAGAGACATGGATGAAACTGGAAATCATCATTCTCAGTAAACTATCGCAAGGACAAAAAACCAAACACCACATGTTCTCACTCATAGGTGGGAATTGAACAATGAGAACACATGGACACAGGAAGGGGAACATCACACTCCAGGGACTGTTGTGGGGTGGGGGGAGGGGGGAGGAATAGCATTAGGAGATATACCTAATGCTAAATGAAGAGTTAATGGGTACAGCACGCCAACATGGCACATGTATACATATATAACAAACCTGCACATTGAGCACATGTACCCTAAAACTTAAAGTATAATAATAATAAAATAAAATAAAAATAAAAATAAATAAAACAACACAAATATATTATCTTACAATTCTCTAGGCCAGAAGTCCAACATGGGTCTCACTGGGCTAAACTCAAGGTGTCAACAGGGCTGTGTTTCTTTCTGGAAGCTCTAGGAGAAAATCCATTTCCTTGCCTTTTCTACCTGCAAGAGGCTACCTGAATGTCTTAGCTCATGGCCTCCTTCCTCCATCTTCAAGGCCAGCAACAGGGGGTTGAGTTCCTCTCACAGGACAGCACTCTGCCCTCCTCTTGTACCTCCATTTCTCCCTTTTAAGGATCCTCGTGATTACAGTGAGTCCATCCAAATAACCCCAGATAATCTCCTTATTTTAAGATCAGCAGATTAGCAACCTTAATTCCATCTGCAACCTAAATTCCTCTTTCTCATGAAAGGTAATATATTAAGAAGTCCGGGGGTAGGGGGGTAGGAGTGGGTGCATTTTTCTGTCCTACCACAAATTCTGTAGTACTTTCTTCTCTACATCTGATTTTATCACATGGTCCTGTATGATTCAGTCATTCATTCTATAGTGAACATCTGTTGTGTTGTGGTCTGGCATCTATTTACCCCATTTCTAATTATAATATCCCAAATTTATCCCTGGGAATCACTACATACTGCACTCTTAGGTAACATGTAAGGTTACTGTACACGTACTCAGTGGAGAAAAATCCCACCTCAAGTCCAGCTTTGGTCACAGTGACTCCTTCAGTGATGGACATGTGACCCAGTGAGAATCAGATATTGGTGGAACTGGTGGGAGAGAGGCATATGTTCTTTGCCTTTGTATGTGAATTGGAAAGATGAGACTCTGGAAGTGCCAAGAACACCTCGGGAAGCCTGGAAATGAAACCCACACTGGAAAAGGCAGATCTGACAGAATATTAATGCCATCATTTGAGTCCCCTAAATCAAATCACGACTGAAATCAGACCAACCTCTGGGCTTTGCAGTTATGAGATTTATAAATCTCTTTTTTAATTAAACCAGGTTATATCTGTCACTTACAACAGAAAGAGTTCTAAGTGAAACACATTCTTTTATTCACTCCCTTACTCAACAGGTTCACCCTGCCTGCCTATGTTTGTATCAGGCACTGTGAATAGGAGATACAGTCATGAAACAGACAGACATAGTCTCTGCCCTCATGGAACTTAGACACAAAGTGGGAAGACTGACAAAAGACTGACACACTTCAATATAATATTGCTATTATGATAGCAATTATGAAAGCATTCAGCATAGACAGGTTACCTAAAATCTGGGGTCAGGGAAGCAATTAAGCTGACGTAATAAGGTGAATACGAGTTCACCAGGCTAAGGCAGGAGAGAGGTGATGATAAATTGTGTTTCAGACAAAGGAAAGAGTATATGAAGAGGCTAGAAGGCAAGAGATCTCTACTTTTTTTTCCAACTCTCTAGTTGCCTCTATAACCAGAACATAAACTCCTGCAGTTTATTTATATACATAAGCAGTTTATATATATATAAGCAGTATATATATATATATAAAAGCAGTATATATATATATAAGCAGTATATATATATATATATATTAGCAATATGTATATGTGTGTGTATATATATATATATTTAGAAATAAGGTCTTGCCTTGTTGCCCAGGCTGATCTTGAACTCCTGGCCTCAAGCAATTCTCCTATCTAGGCCTCCGAAAGTGCTGGGGTTACAAGCATGAGCCACTGTGCTCAGCCCTATATGCATTATTTAATCTTCACTACCCTTTCAGGTAGTTGTCATTATTATTATTATTACTATCGCCATTTTACACATGAAAATACTAAAGCCAAAAAAGATAAGTAATTTGCAGATTATGGCAGATACTTCTGATTGACTTAACTGATAGTCATTCTCCCTGTCTTCTCCTTGCTAGAAGAACCTCAGTTTTGTTCAGAGGATCATGTGTTGCAGGGGAGTGGAGTCCTAACCTAGGCCCAGGGGGACGTCATAATCGGCTTAAGTCAATGGTAATCCGATTCGCATTGGTCATGATTATGCAAGTGAGACACAACTGTACACAAGAAGACATGAAAAGAAGTCTGCTAGGAATCCTTGCAGACTAAATGGAGATACATGAGAGAGACTCTCTTTCTGTCTCTGGACATCGTCATCTGCATGGAGTACATAGAACTGGAGCAGTCTTCTTAGAACCATGAGAGTAAGGTAGGAGAATAGGGTCTAGAGACAGGGAGCTTAAGAGCAACTCATGGCTCACTTCTTAGAATTGAACCAAAAAGAAAACCCCACCTCTCCATGCCCAAGTGACAATGGGCTGGAGGCCCCTCCCTCAGCAAAACTCCTTTCCCCATTAACAAATGGGAAATGCCTCTGGCGACAAGCCCAGCCTTTACCTCGCCCTTTGAATGGCCACAGGCAAAGACTTCATTTGCATAGGGGCTCTAGCCTCTGATTGGTCACAGGCCAATTCTTCATTCGCATAGGGTTTAACCAATTGGAAGCCTCTAAAGGATGTTATTAAGTTCTTCTAGTTAATAAAAACTCCAGGGGACATTATACTCAAGGCTCTTGAGCTGCTTGCTCAAGCCCACTCACACTCTATGGAGTATACTTTCACTTTAATATTAATAAATCTGTGCCTTCGTCTTCCATTGCTTTGTTTGTGCATTTTGTTCAATTCTTTGTTCAATGTGCCAAGAACCTGAACAACTCATAGTCAAGACTTCCCACCCGGTAACAAGAGGAGTCAGCTCAAAGAACAAGCTGATAGAAGGAGGATGACAGCCTGAAAGAATAAAAAGAAATTTGTCCTTAACAATGTTATTAAGCTGCCAAATTGGCCAACCCCAGCACTGTCTTTTCTCTGGCCTTCTTGTAATATGATATGCCACATTCCTTCTCATTTAAGATGCCATCAATTGTAAGATGCACCATTACATTGTCTCTGACTAAAAAAAAATTTTAATGCTGTCAAATTAACTATGACGCTATATTATCATTTAGAATTTTTAGAATATATTTTTAGAATATACTTTTAGAATTTTTGAATATACCTAATGAAAAAGTCCATTTAGATTTACTTATGCCTAGATTTTTTATACCACATATCACTCCTGTGCATTTAAGTTTAAATATAAATTCACTAATTTAAAGTAAATTTACCTGGGCACAGTGGCCCATGCCTGTAATGCTAGTACTTTGGGAGGCCGAGGCAGGCAGATTGCCTGAGCTCAGGAGTTCGAGATCAGCCTGGGCAACACAGTGAAATCCCGTCTCTACTAAAATACCAAAAATTAGCCGGGTGTGGTGGCGTGCGCCTGTAGTTCCAGCTACTTGGGAGGCTGAGGCAGGAGAATTGCTTGAACCCAGGAGGCAGAGGGTGCAGTGAGCCAAGATAGCGCCATTACACCCCAGCATGGGTGACAGAGTGAGACTCCATCTCCAAAAATAATAAATACATAAATACATATATAAATAAAGTAAATTAGTCAAAGTATTCCTAAATCTGCTTTACATTGAGTCAAACTCTCTTGAATCACTTGTTCAATCAGAGTTATCAATGTTCTAGTTTTTCCACATACGCTTGTCTTCTGTACCATGAAGAATATTGGTGATGCTGTGTTTCTTAAGAAAGTGCCCTTCTGTAATCTCTGGAGTTGTTCCCAAGAGGCCATTACCATTCTGCAGGTTCGAAGCACAAGGACAGGCAATGCTTCGCAACAGCAATTGCATAACATACCTCATATCAGAGATGTTAAAAATATAAAATGTCTGTGTGTGTATGCACACGTGTGCATGCTTCTTAGGTTATAAAAAGGGGGATAACAATTTTTTCTTATTTTTAACACACTTTTAGTTTGGTTTCTATTATTTGCAGTAAAATGCTTCCTTTCTGATTCAATGGTCACTAAGTATCAGAGCTTAGATTTGAACCCAGTCATTATAACTCTAGCCTAGGCTTCTGATCACTATGTTAAACAGCTTTTGTGTTTTAGATAAAGTGGCAGATCTGATTTGTTGATAGCAATTCCCTGGAGTTGCATTGAGAAGATTCTGAGGCCATGGTCTACTATCTGTGACTGCCATGGAATCCTGAGTGGTGAGTCGTATTGTGCAAAACACATATTTACCTTTCTTAGATAATTGTCTCAACTCTCAACTTTCATTCAAAGCCATGGATTCCTACAGCTAGAATGGGACTAGCTTCAGTCTAAACATTTCAGGGCTAATAGGCAGGATAAAAGGATATGCAAATTATGTATTGCACATCTCCAGAGGGTACCATTCACATAGACTATGGTGTAAATGGCAGTCCCTGGTTACGTGCAGTAAACAACTTGCACAATTGTCCATGGCAGGCCTTCAAATAGTAATTCTTTATTTCAACATCATGTATACAAACTTCACAGCTAATTGCAATCATTTATTCTGAAATTTTATACCCAGTATGAAGGTCAAGTTATTTTTATGTCTAATTACATTTCTCCTGTTTAAATTGAATTCTCTTCCTGGATGACACAGACTTAAGAATAATACAAAGCATTTAGTCTGGCTCTGTGGAGGCTTGATATTCATCAAACATAAGTGAATCATTAAAAATCTTTCATATACTTGAAGGCAATAATTAAGTCTCCTATTCTCATTAGCTTCTCCAGCTAAACAAACCCAATTTACTTCACAAGCTATTACTATGGGTCAAGAACCATCCATGCTAAGCACTTTGATTCATGATATACTTTCATCCTCACTATAACGCTATAAGGTGGGCATGCAGTTATCCCATGTTGTGGGTGAAGATGGTGGTGGGTAGAAGTGCAGATGCTGAAGTCAGACTACCTGGATCCAAAATATCCTGCTCCATATGATCTTGGGCAAGTCACTTAGTCCCTTTATGCTCCCGTTGCCTCAACAACGAAATGGAGATATTGCAGTACCTACTTCATAGGATTGCCTCAGTGTTTCTAGGATGCAGCATAATGTCTGGCACTTAGTAAATAATCAACGCTCTTCTGCTGGTATTGTGATTATAGTTCCAACATTCCACATGCAGGAAGGGACTGAGCAGGGATTTGAACTCCAGGACGCTTTCCCCCACTCTGCCTCTCTAACTCTGCCACAGATTTGAAAAGAACTTTAGAGACTCTGCCATCCAAACTCTTCGTTTGACAAACGGGACCAGAGGCCCACCGAGGATCATTCTTACACACTTAGCTACCATGGAGAACAGGACTCTCAGAATAGCCACTCTTGGCCTGGCACATTGATTCACACTTGTAATCCCAGCACATTGGGAAGCCAAGGCGGGTGGATCCCTTGAGGCCAGGGATTCAAGACCAGCCTGGGAAGCATGGTGAGACCTCGTCTCTACAATAAATAACAAAAATTAGCCAGGCATGGTGGTGAGCACCTATAGTCCCAGCTGCTCAGCAGGCAGAGATGGGAGGAATGTCTGAGCCGGGAAGGTCGAGGCTGCAGTGAACCGTGATCATGCTACTGCACTCCAGAGGCCCTGTCTCAAAAAAACAGAATAGCCACTCTGTCACCTGTTTTAATGCTTCAGACCTATCTACTGGGTTAAGTTTCCCCTCCCATTGGCATGAATGGAGAGGCCTTTGGGGAAAAAAAAATAGCCATCTTATAACAAATAACTTGAAGCTATGTTCCGGTTTTTGGCAAGAGCTCTTCCTCCTGCAATGCCAAACTGATAGAGCTTCAGAGGAGTTCCTGGGCCTGGAACCTCCCAGCAAACCTAAGACCTCACCCAGCCCAGCGGCAAGTGCATGCTTGGAAACTCCAGAGCCCTACAGCAATTATAGGGCATTATTTGCTTGCCCCGGGGACTTCTTTTGTGAATTAATGTCTCTTATTAAATATGAAATCCAAGATAATAAATTGTCCTAAAGAGCTCAGATGTCTTTAATCGTGGTTTTATCTTCTCCCCCAGGCCTGGTGACTTCTAATGAGTTCCAGCTCACATCCTGGATGAATTATCGTTGGAGGAGTGTGTGCACTCAGTGAAAATAAACTAGCAGAGACTCGTGTTTACTCTTTAATTCCCTATCCAAAAATAGTTTCCTTTTTAAACAACATTTTTCAAATAGAGGAGTGAATGCTGACTAGCCCCTTGTGCTTGGTTCCCCATGCTTCCAAAAAAGAGACGCACACACAGTTGGATTTACAGAGTACAGTAATACGAACTTGAAACATCTGTGACCTTCGACAAGTCTTTTCCCTATCCTAGGCCTCAGTTTATTCGTCTATAAAATGAGGAGACTAATAGCTACCTCTCATGGCTGTTAGGAGGATTTGTGTAAATAAACTGTCTAGTTCAGCATATATAGTAAACGTTGAGTCTTTGGAAAGGTTAATTTTTTTTTGGAGAGATGAAGTCTCGCTGTGTCACCCAGGCAGAGTGCAGTGGCACAATCTCAGCTCACTGCAACCTCCGCTTCCCGGGTTCAAGCAATTCTCCTGCCTCAGCCTCCTGAGTAGCTGGGACTACAGGTGCACGCTGCCAGGCTCGGCTAATTTCTTTTGTATTTTAGTAGTGATGGGGTTTTACCATGTTGCCCAGCCTGGTCGTGAACTCCTAAGCTCAGGCAATCTGCCCGCGTCGGCCTCCCAAAGTGCTAGGATTACAGGCATGAGCCACTATGCCCGGCCTATATTTTATAATGCTATAAAAAGTTGTGTATAAATTGAATTTGGGAAATCCATCCTGTTTTCCTATTGATTTACTTGATTTCAGAGATACTTCATCTTTTTTCTTTACTTCTGCCAGAATTATAACAGATGATGGCTCCAAAATGATTTTCTGCCTGCCTCTGCCTTCTCTAAAATAGTCATGATCTATAAGCAAATTCTTAAATGCCGTAGGGAATTACTGTTTATAGGAATCCTGTGCTGAAGTAATGCAGTTGCCTATAAAATAAAGAATCGCCTCCTACGTGATCTGGCTTGTAAGTTGGTATATTGAGTTTCCATAAGTTGAAGCTACATCATGAGGATCTCACCATTTCAATTTCCCCAGCTACCTCATTGGTTAAAAAAAAAAATTAGGTGCAATTTTTTTATGCTGCGAGAAAGAGAAGGATGAAGCTGCCCCCACTGCTTTCTATAGGATAGGTCACTATTGCTGTTGTTTAAATCTTTAATTTTTTAGAGCAGTTTTAGGTTCATAGCAAAATTGAAAGGAAGGTACAGAATATCCCATATACCCTCTGCCCTGACACAAGCATAGCCTCCCGTATTATCAACATCTCCCACCACAGTGGTGCATTGGTTACAACTGATGAACCTCCATCGACGCATCATCACCCAAAGTCCATAATGTATACAGTAGTCCCCACTTATCCCCAAGGAATAGTTCCAAGACCCCCAGTGGATGCCTGAAACCTGAGATAGTACTGAACCCCATACACACTATGTTTTTCAGACCTAACCAGTGGGTAGCATAGACAGTGTGGATATGCTGGACCAAGGGAAGATTTTAGTCCCAGGTAGGACAGAGCAAGATGTCTCAAGATTTCATCCACACCACTCAGAATGGTGTGCAATTTAAAACTTGCTAATTGTTTATTTCTGGAATTTTTGTTTACTATTTTTGGAACACAGTTGATCACAGGTGACTGAAACCTTGGAAAGCAAAACCTCAGATAAGGGAGACTACCACATAAGGGTTCACTCTTGGTGTACATACTGTAGATTTGGACAAATGTATGATGACATGCATCCACCATAATAGTCTCATACAGGGTAGTTTCACTGCCCTAAAAATTCTCTGTGCTGTGCTTATTTATTACTCTCTCCAGGCTAACCCCTAGCAACCACTGGTCTTTTTACTGTCTCCATAGTGTTGCCATTGTTTTGTTTTGTTTTGTTTGTTTTCTATAATTACTTCTTCTTTCAGCATCTGGAAGAGGAAAGGGCTTGTAGGCAGGGTCCCTCCCAGCCCTGGTGGTGAGGGGATAGTTTTGAGTGTAAGCATGTGAATCTGGGCGTGGGTGTTGGAGAAGGGAGCTGAACTTCTGAATGGGAGCCTGGGTCTGGGTGGAGATGGAGCCACTGACAGAAAGAGCCCTTTGTCCAAACAGCCGCCATCTCTCTTCCCAGCACCTTTTGCCCCCTTCCCTCATGCATTCCTTACAGAGCTGCTGCAACCCCACCGAGAAGAAACCAAAACCCGGAGGGACTCTAGTCAAGGGCACAATGACTTCCTCTTCCACTCTGAGGGAATGAGTCATCCTCTGGTTTCTCCATTGATTAAAAGAAGAATATAAATATGTACTCCCCTGAGGGAAACCATGCAGTCTAAGGATGAAACCTCAGCCATTATTTATATGTTTAAGGTCTACCTTGGTCCTGGCAGGCGCTTCAGGTTGAGAAGGCACTCTGAGAAGGAAGCCAAGAGCAAACGATTAGAAAAGAAAATAGTTGAGGATATTTTCACCTAAACTCCTGTTGTGGGTATAAAATTCACAGTCACAATTCTGAAAAAACTGTTTCTATGAGTGACACAAAAAAAACAAATCAATCTTTTTACATCAAGATAACACCATTCAAAAGAGATTACAGCCCATCTCTTTTGAGTAATTTATTCACCTGAATTGAAAGTTCTCTCTCTCCCCTTTCTCCTTCTTGTCTCCCCAGGAGTGAAATTTAGTTCCCAGAAGACTTGTTATACCCTCCTGACTTGTTCTCCCCTTCCTCAGGAAGGGCATCTGTTCCAGGTAACACCTGTCATCCTGGCTGGTCTAGGTAATACCCAATGTCATGGCTGGGCACTGGCTTTTTTCCTTATCACACACACATCTAAAGTGTCCACAGCTGATGCGACAGTGGCACAGTAAATGTAGGTTGTCCTCCCTGTGACTCAGCCTCCACTTGGTTCTCTTGATCCTGTTGTGCTCTCTCTCTGAGCCCCAACTTTTGGTTCATCCATACTAAGACTCTGCCACAGTGTCCCCTCAAACCACAGCACAATGATCCCATGCAAATAACTGGTTCTGACTTCTTAACTACCTTCCTCTCCTCTACCACAGGACATTGAACATTTTCAGATCTCATGCACACCCACTGGACCTGAAGGAAACTCAGAGACAGAGTACTGGGGAATATCTCAAATCCTTTCCACTCAAAATGCCAGCATACTGCTCAACTGAGGCCACCTCATGTTGGCATGGGGCACCCCAACAGACAAGTGGTCTCTTCCCAGGATTTAGATCCTGTTTTTAGATCTCCAGCCCTCTCCGCTCCTTGATGGGTTCTACACAAAGCAGGAGGGAAGGGGCAGGTAGAGGATAATCATTCTATCTTCGACCTGTTCAGAGTGTTGATGTGAATCCTTAGAGGATCCAAGGAGAAAATGTACATAAGACATTAAGCATGGGGCCTGTCACACAGAAAGTGCTCTATCCATCTTACAAAGATTAAAGTATCCTCATCAGCTAGCACAGTCTAATATGTAATCAGTTGCTTGATTGATTTGTTAATATAGCTGTGTTCTGGTCACCCATGCCGGCACAGTACCTTACATATAAGAAGAGCTCAGAAATTCTTTGCTGAATTCATTCATTTTGAGGCATAAAATCCAATCTTCCTGAAGATAAGTTCTTTCCTTTCCACTGAACTGGTGAGGTGTGGGGAGAGGGGGTGCTGGCACTTCATCTGGGGACCCCGAAGGGACCAGGATATGAGTTGGCTAGAAAAAGGGCAGGTAAGTATGGGGCTTTCCCACCCACAGTAGTCCTGCTTCATGTTCTTCTTTCACAATTATTTGACAGGGTGCCCCATGAAATCAAGTGGCTAAGTCAGATTTAGGAAATGGTTTTGAAATTGATGGGTGCAGGGAAGTACCCTTGAGTCAAAATCAGAAGAAAGTGAGTATTGCTGATTAAATGCACTCCTCTTACCTTGAGATGGGAAGCAGCTGTGGGAGGTGACACAGCAACAGGAGGGCCTCAGTTGGCCTCACCCAGAACTGTGCCTCGCATACATCGGGAACATAGATGGTGAACAAGTGAATGAATGAATGAATGAATGAATGCTTCAAGATGAGCATTCTAAACTTCACGTTTTTTGTTTATTTGTTGTTTTTTTGTTTTGAGACAGGGTCTTGCTCTATCACCCAGGCTGGAGCGCAGTGGCACAATCTCAGCTCACAGCAACCTCTGCCTCCCGGGTTCAAGCAGTTCTCCCTGCCTCAGCCTCCTGAATTGCTGGGATTACAGACGCCCACCACCACGACCGGCTAATTTTTGTATTTTTAGTAAATATGGGGTTTTGCCATGTTGGCCAGGCTGGTCTCAAACTCCTGACCTCAGGTGATCCGCCTGCCTTGGTCTCCCAGTGCCGAGATTACAGGTGTGAGCCACTGCGCCTGGCCTAAACCTCACGTTTGATCCCCCTTTGTTCTGAGGGTCACCCTGGTGTATGTTACTAGACAACACCTTGGCTATCTGAGCTTTCAAAATTGATGCAGATAGAACAGCGAATGCCCCTGGTGCACCTGTCACCTGAGCAGTAGTCTTTGCCCACTATGTAGTCTTTCATCCCTCACCCTCCTCCCTCCCTTCCTCTTGAGTCTCCAAAGTCCATTATGTCATTCTTATGCTTTTGCATCCTCATAGCTTAGCTCTCACTTATAAGTGAGAACATATGGTATTTGGTTTTCCATTCCTGAGTTACAGTAAGTTCTGTTTTATAGCAGAGTAGAGTAACTATAATTAACAACAATGTATTATACATATATTTCAAAATAGCTAGAAGAGAGGAATTAAAATGTTCCCAACATACAGGAATGACAAATACTCAAGGTGATGCAAACCCTAAATACCCTGACTCAATTATTACACATTTGATGCATGAAACAAAATATCACATGTACCCCATTATATATCAATAAAAAATGCAAAAAATATTTAAAAAAACAGCAAATGCCCAAAAGAGCATGATTCATTATGGCACATACATGAACAAATCCCTGGCACACCACACTTCAGCCCAACAGCAAATTAAACAAAAGCTAGCTACCTCAGAATGTCCTACAGTCTACTCAGTGTGGGCATCTGAGATGCGTAAGAACCAGTAATCAGAGCTTTGTGGCAGGGATGTAAGAATAAAATGTAATTCCTGCCATCAAGATACTTGTAACCTAGTTGGGAGAAAAAATAAACACAGAGATATAGATCTATTCATACTAGGAAATATGTTCGAAATTACATTTGGGTGATATAGTCATTTCATGCTACAGGTTCTGAAAATAGCAGGTGATATCTTTGAGGACTACAGAGGTGAGGGGAGACTTTCTGGAAGAGATGAGATGGCCTGAGTCATGAGCATGACTCAGATTCAGACAGGAGGTGGCTGGTGGAAGGGGGAGTCCCTGAACACTGAGGAAGCTGCGTTTACATTTGTCACCTTACTGGAGGATCCTCTGAGAAGACAATGGGGAGAGTCCCAGCTAATAATAATAGTCACCACATGTCAGGCATTGGGCCAAGAGTTTGGCATGAATTATCTCAAGGAATCTCTTCAACAACTCTCCCAATATCATGTGGCAGATATGGCTGGAGTCTCTTCTTCCTCCTTTGTGATGGGACTTCAATTTTGTTTGAGGCAACTATATGTTCAGTTAAAATACTTGATATCCCAGCTTTTTTTTTTTTTTTTTTGCAGGTAGTGTTGGTCATCTTGGCATAGTGTGTCCAACAAAGTATAAGATGTAGTCAGTGAATGGGGCTTTCCAGAAAGCTCTCCAAAGGGGGACAGATGTGGCTGGCTCATGTCTTCAGCTTCCTGCCATTTTGTCCATTCCCCTTTATCTTGCCTGCAACCAGGGCAGCCACCCTGTGGCTCTGGAAGATTCTGGGAGCCTGTGTCCTTGACGAGTCCCTGGAACAATGGTACCAACCCTGGCTTGCCCACTTCTGAACTACTTATTACATGAGAAAAACAAACTCCTATTTGGTTAAGTCACTGCCATCTAACCTCTGTGATTTCCAGCAGATGCAATCTTAACACATATAGATAGGTGATGTTCGTAACTTGTTCACAGACTGGGAAACCAAGGCTCAGTAAGTGTCACCACTCATAAGCAGCAAATCCAGTATTTAAATCCAGACCAATGCAGAACAAGGCTGCTTGGCTCCAAAGCTAGACTGAGAACCTGTGAAACTACTCCAGAGTCACATTAAAAATTAAAGAAAGAAAGCAAAGCAACCTTTAGCAACTTTTTAACCTCTCATATAACCTTTTCACAACCTACCTTTTATTAGATACTGGTAGGTGTCTATCACCCCCAAAACACTGTTTCAGAATCCCCTAGAAGGCAGGACCAGGACTACAGCTTTAATCATGCTTATATCACCAATTTCTTCCCCATTTCCCCGTGCCCAGCTCTGGCTATGTGGGCACCCAAAAATACTGGATGGATTTAGTGTTTTAAAAAATCACTCAGGATAAAACTCAGGATTAAAAAAATCACTCAGGATATCTGTCTCTGGGAAAGCCATCCCTTTATGTATGGGTGTGTGTGGTTGTGCATGTGTGCCTGAGGGTGTGTGTCACATTGTGCACATATGTGTAAATGGGTATCCAAGTGTCTGAGAGCAGGGGCAGAGGGAGAATTTTTTATTGCTGTCAAATTCCATCCTTCCACTCAGCTCCCACAGACCTACAGTGACAGCACCAATGATTATATTAGCGATAACTAAACTTTTGTGCAGGACCTGAAAATTTAATTTCCTTGTGGGAAGCAGTAGAGAACTAAGCTTATTTGGGGCCAAGAACTCATGAACTTTCCCAGAAAAGAAAGACAGAACAGCACATATAGCCACTGGCCTATGATTTTTCTTGAAAAATAAAAAGGCACAAGCTCATTTTTAAATGCCCCCTTTAGAAACAGCTCCAGATTATTTTTTCTCTGTACATACCCCACATCAGAGTGGGTAGGAAGACATAGCAGCCCTTGAAAACTCATTGAGTTCATTCCAATTTATTCTGTGATTTGTGATTTTTTTCTTTTTTGTTTAAAGAAGTATAATTCCATCATTGTTTTTTTTCTTCTCAAGTTGCTTGGATGGTCAAGACCCTGTGATATATACTGCGTGTTCACCATGCACTAGAAACGGTTTTAAGAGTGTTTGCATGCTTTATCCCAGCTAATGTTTCCACTTTGAAGATCAGAAATCTGAGGCACAGAGAACATAAGTAACTTGCCTAGGGTCACACAGCTAAAAAATGGCAGAACTGGGATTCAAGCCCAAGCAATGTAGCTGCAATGCCCAAGACCTTAACCATACCACTGTATAGCCTGATAAGTCTGGAACTCTCCTCCTGGTGTCTGAGTATATGAGTTCTTTGAATATAAGCAAAAAATGCCACCTCTGCTTAATTTAAGCCAAAAAAAAAGAGAAAGAAAGTGGAAGGAGAGGAGAGGCACATGATCCAGGGTTTCGAGAGGCAAAATCCCAGGAAAGCCTCCTTGTCCCCATCTTAGTTGAAGCTCATCCCTTGAGTAGGGCTGGGCTGGGGACCTAAGCTAATCATCCCAGGTTGCTTGTGAAGAAATGGAAGGTGTGCCACCAGACCAAGAGGATATGGCTATAAGGCAGGAGAAAATGAGGCATGTATATGCTGCCATATCACCAAGAAAGGAACAGATCTGGAATGGAAGTTAGTTAATTTGAGGTTGAATTCTGATATAAACTTGGTACCATGAGATTGACATTCAGGTATTTTAAAAGTGATCCACCCTTAGAATTCATCCATTCACTCAATCGTGAATGTTCTTTCACTAAATAGTCCTTATTGTGCCCAAGTAGGGTACTGGGAGATTCACTATCCCCAAAGGGCTCCCAAAGAATGGTCATGTGGGGACATCAGACATATGTCCCCATTCACGTTCCAAGCTCCATTACACATCATTGATAATCAGATGCAGGTATAGGTTCTGGGCATACAGCAATGACAAGTCACATACAGTCCTTAACTTCCATGAGGCATATTCTCTGCATGCCTAATCCTTCAGCAGATATGACAAACTAGGATGGGCATTGTGATGGGGCAGTGCAATGGTCTGGGAAGGCATACAGCAGAGGAATGAAATTTGGAACATCCTAGATATTTTCCATTTAGCCACTCCCAGATCCACTTTCCACCTATTTCTATCCTTTTTTGTACCCCCAGGAGGATCACATTTATGGATCCTTTGGTCCACTGGATCTTTGGTCCACTGGCTCCCAGCTAGGTTCAACCAGTGGAGGCACTGGCAGGAGATTGGAGAGAAGAAGGAGGAGAACAAGATGGAGGCATTTATTTGCCCAGCTCCCTCCCTGAGAGGTGGCTATAGATTGGCTGCCTCCCTCTGCATGAGGCCACAGGTCCCATGAGGTGCCCTGTCCTACATCCCTACAGCTACCACCACCTTCTTCTGGCCCAGTAAGTGCTCCCTTCCTGCCTGTTCTAGCTTAGCAGGGGAATGGCTGCCAGACCTTCCTAGCTCGTACTTTTCTTGTTGGATTCCCTTAAATCTGCCCACACCTTTGGGAAAGCCCCTTTATTTACTTTGTTTGAGTGAACCATGTTTCCTACAGGGGGAAGTAAGGTTTACCTAGGAAGTGACATAAAAGCGGATACACACAATTTAAGCAACAATAGCAGATGATAATGCACAAGGTGACCTGCAGAGCAGTTAGTCCCAAAAGCAACTACCATGTGTGTTCTGTCAAAGAACTTTTATTCCCAGTCTTATTAATTCAATACTGTAAATGATATGTTAAAAATAGTGAGGGAATGCCAAAGAAATACCCAGAGTTAATGCGATGAATCCCCCTACATGAGCATTGTGGGATGTCTGACCAACCCACACAGCCAAGATATGCTCCTTCAGGTGTGTCCTGCCCCTGACCACAGCTGACTGAACCACAGGTAGGCAGACACCAGGCCTAAGCTGGGCCAATGAGTTTCTCCCGCTTTGGGGACTGAGGCTCAAGCACGTTCTTCCTTCTCTGCGGCCCGCTTCTGAGGATAAACAGAGGCCAGAGTTCTGGGTCCCACTTGCCATCATTGCACACAAACGTGCAGCAGTGGTCCATTGAGCATGTATGGTCCTCACTTATTTGTGTGTTTTTAACTTAGTCTCCTGGCAGATGGCAATTACAATATTTCTTGAAGGGGTAGCTTTTCTAATTGGTGCAATTGGGCCACGGGCAGGGCTGGGTATCCTTATGTCATACGTCCACCAATGCAGTGAAAGCCAGTCCAGAGAGAGAAGAGACAAGGTAGACATTCAGAGGAGCCAGAGATGAGAGACTGTGGCACCCAAAGAAGTGACAAGCTGTGAGAGCACGTCCCCCAGGCGCCTGTGCCACTTCTGGTCCAATCAGCCATTTCCACCCCTGGCTTCCCTAAGCTGCCTCTTACAATCAGTTCCCATAATTTCCTGAGGCGAGCTTGAGCAACTTTCTGTTACTTGTCTAGGGGGATAACATTTCTAAGCTATTAACCAATGTGCTCTTTATTCTAGAATTTCCTTATACCCCTGGGCTGCTCCCCTTTTTGTGTTCAGCCCAGCAGTCTGCCTTCATTCCCTCAAGGAAGAGCTGACATCAAAGAAAGCAAAGAGGGACCATAAAAAAGAAGTTAATGATTAACTCTGAGCTTCAAGAGCTTAAGCATAGGCAAATAGGAAGGCTTCATGCACATACAACATATTTGAGAGAATATGATTGGAGTAAAGGTAAGGCGTCCTATTCCCAGAATAGAAAGATGTCCCTAGGCTGGAGAGTAAGGGGGTGGGGAGAATAGAGATCAATTAGGACCTAATTTGTAGGACTCAAGGACAAGGTGGGAAAGCGTCTAGAGATGGCTCAGGCTCTGCTTGAGTCAGCACTGTCCTTCCATATTGCCCAGGTGCTATGCAGACAACTGGAGACACACCAGGGTCCATTCCACTGAGCACCATATGTTTCCTGAGCTAAGGCACCAGGGAAAATCCCCCTCCCATGGAAGCCAGCACCTCACCACTGACTGCAGAAGTGATGTCCATCAGACTCTGGTACTTTCTTCAGTCCACTCTGAGCCACCCACCTTCTGTGGCACCCACCGACCAAAGTGACCAGTTCAGCAAGCACCGTACATAGTATTGCCAGAGTAGCAGGATCAAGTGATGCAGCCACTTAGAGAACTTGTAGTTCAGCAAGAAATGAGACTTGATAAAAATATCATTTTATCTTTGTGGGCAAGCTGAGAAAATGAGGGTGAGATGGCAGCACATTTGGGGGGAATTGGGAACCATCCGAACGACCGATGTGTTTGAAGCCTGATTAATTATGCCAGGGTCCACTTTGAAAGCAGTCTCTGTCCTCAGTCCTCAACTCTGTCCTATTCAGGTGGCAGCTAATCAAAGTAAAGGCCATTTCCTGACTCAGCAGAAAAGAGAGTCATGATCAGCTGCAAGGTCTGCCACGGCTCGGACGTGGCACCTGGCACACACTCCTGCCATTTGCTTTCTCTGCCCTCTACCACAGCATCCCTGCCACACTTCTTTTCCTCCTGCACATGGACCACCCAGAAGTCACTCTATGGCTTACTTTTTGTGTTGTGAGTACCAGTAAGCCACTCAAATGGACTACAGAAAAAAAGGAAAGGTATATTAAAAGGATACAGGGTATCTCCGAGAACCCTGGAGAGGAGCTCATCTGGATTCTTTCCTAGGTGCACTACAACGATGAGCAAAATCTAATAAACTTGACAATTCTACAGTTGGATTTTTAAAAACTCCAACTGCACCAATCCTAGATGGGAAGGAATGCAGCTTGATGCTAGCACATGTGATAAAAACACTTAGGATTTTGACTGCCAGCTCAGAATGAGTCAACAATGTGATGTGACTGCCAAAAAAGCCAGTGTAATCTCGGGCTGCACTAAACAGAGAGGAGTGATGGTGCGGCCTTCAGTTCAGAGAATCATGTATCAAGGCCCAGCGAACAGAGAAGGGCGGCCAAGGAGGACTCAGAACCATGCCGTATGGGGGAAAATAATGGGAGTACCTGGGATATTGCTGTCTGGCCTCCTTTTCAGGGATTGGTGGGAATGTTCTGGACCTGAGCTTACCAGTAAAGAGTCTAGGGTTAGACTGCCTGAATTGAAACCCCAACCCAGCTACTTACTAGCTTTTTTCTACATGTCAAGAATGAAATATTTATTCCTCATCACTACCTTCTGAAGAAATACCATCTTCATCCCTATCATACAGATGAGAAAACTGAGGCACAGAGAGGTTTAGTAGCTTGCCAAAGGTCACCCTGCAAGCAAATTGAAGAACTATCCTTTGAATGCAAGGAGAGTGTACTTTCTTTGTTCTTCCCCTAAGCAGCTATACAACCTTGAATCTTGCCACTTCTCACTATACCTCAGTTAGCCCTAGGGCTACATGACCAAGTACCCCAAAACATAGAGGCTTCAAGCAAAAACTCTTATTTGTTCACAAATCTACAATCTGGGCAAGACTTGGTGGGGACAGCTCATCTCTGCTCTACTAGCATCAGCTGGGGTGGCTCAACGGTGAGGTTGGAAGCCTCACTCACTCTCCATTTGGTACCAAACATCTGGAGGCTAGAACAGCAGAGGATCCTTGGACATCACTCTCTGTGGAGTCTCTCCACATGCTCTCTCCAGCATAGCACCTGCAGGGTAACCAAACATTTCACATGTTGGCTTGTGGCTCCCTGGCATACATCCTGAGACAGACTGAGAGAGCCAGGTAGATGCTTTCATGTCCTAGCCTCAGAAGTCACATCGTGTGACTTCTATTATATCCTTAGTACGATCGAATAACCACAGTGCTTGCCTGTGAGGATGAATTGAGACAATGCAGGTAAAATGCTTAGCACATTGTCTGGAAGCTTGTGAAGATTCTATAAATATCAGCTGTTGTTATTTTAAAAGTGGCTCAAAAAAGACATCTTAAAAAGACAAATCTGCTACTACTACCAAAAATATGCATCATGCACCCTTAAGCCCAGCAAATACCTTTTGTCCACTGGTGTCTTTCCTTGCCCCGTGTAGTCAGACACTGCAGCTCGCCGCTCTGGGAAGTCACACCCCACCCTCTCGTCCCATCCCTCTGATAAACAAGGCCGGTGCTTGGAACTGCCTGGGTTGTGCTTCCCAGGTGGGGTACCTTGGCTGACTCAGCTGGGAAGGCATCCAGTGACTCATCAGGTAATAAAATTGATTAAATGTCCTCAGGTCTTGGGAAGGGAGCAAATGCCCAGGAGACTCAAGATCCTCTCTTACCCCAGGACCCCAATGGTTCCTCAGAGAGGAAAACATGGGCTTGAAGATTAACTGGGCATTCATATGAGCGGAGGTGTTAGTCATTCTGGGCACACACACGTCTCCAGCATTAGTAAGAAGAGTTGCCAGCTCCCTTCTGAATATTCAAACTCATGGCTAGCCCCCCTCCCGCATCCATTCCCATGGCTTCAATTACCATCCAAGCTAATGAGTCCTAAATCCATATCTCCAACCCAGAATTATTTCCGGAGCTTGAGACCTGCCCCACTCAGATGTCCCAAAGGGCCCTGAAACTCAGCATGCCCCCCTAATGTTGGGCTTATCTCCTTTCCCTCACCCAGACCACGACTCTCAATGAAGATTTCCATGGTGCACCCAGTGGCCCAAACCAGAAATCTAGCTCACCTTGACACTCCCCTGCTCTGCCCCCGCCAAGAGTGACCCATCACAGGTTCTACAGTTTCTACCTCCTAATCTCCCTCTGCCAAGCATTTTCTTAGACAACATCCTCATAGCTTCTGAACCCAACTCTATCCTTCTCCAATTTCCCCCTCGCTGCTGTAAGATCTCTGCCAAATGCAAACATGAGCATCGCCACTCTGTGTAAGACTCTTCAGTGACTCCCCCTTGCCTTCCAGATAAAGTCCATGTTTCTCAACATGGTTCCAAGGCCTTGCTTGATCCAGCGACTGTGCATCCATTACAGGCTGAATTGTGTCCCATAAAATTCATACATTGAAGCCCCAGCCTCCAGTAATTTAGAACATGACTGTATTTGTAGATAGAGTCTTTAACGAGGTAATTAAGTTAAAGTGAGGTCATGTGTGGGGGCCCTTAATTCAATATGCCTGACGTCTTTCTACAAAAAGGAGATAAGGACACAGACATGCACAGAGGGAAGCCCATGTGAAGACAAAGGGGAAAATGGCCATTACCACCCAAGGAGAGAGGCCTCAGGAGAAACCAACCCAGCCAACACCTGGATCTCAAACTTCCTGCCTCCAGAACGATGAGAACATACATTCTGTTCTTTTAACCACCCAGTCGGTGGTACTTTGCTCTGGCAGCCCTAGCATCTCTCTCCTTCACCTCCCTAAACTGCCCTCCCCGGGTTATGACACTCTAGCTGTGAGCTCAGTGCCCTCTCCACTCCAGGCTGGCCCCACTCTCACCTGGGCATCTACGCTGTTTCCACCACTCTTCATCTAGCTAACTCCTTCCTCCATGAAGCCATCCCTGACCTTTAAGTATCTCCTAAGATACCTGCTTCCTTCCCCTCTCAGAGCCCCGTGTAATGATTACCCATTTACTCTGTGTCAACACCAGACTGTGTGCTACATGAGGACAGGGACCACGTGTATCTTGCTCACACCTGTGCCTAGAACAGTGTCTGGTACCTAAAAGGTGCTCAATAAATTCTTTTGGATGACTGGCAATTAATGAAAATAAATCAATTCAAAGTTGATCATATTTACTATTTTTTAAAAAAATGAAGTTCATAAATATCTTAATAGAGATTCCCAGGGAAGTCCCCTTTTGAGGGCTTAAGTTCACAAAGCAAAGACACTCTCTCATAAATTTGTGTTTCTTTGGCCACCAGAGAAAGGAGGGGATGTTTATAGGCCCTAAACAGAAGGCAGCTGATTCAAATTTAGTTCAGGCACCAAGACCACGCTTTAACACGTAACAACATCGTGAGCTGAAGTCACACTCTGTGTCCTTATCTTTGTTTCAGGAAAACTGAGCCCCAGAACTCCTGGCCATTTCACTGGGAGTCGGGAAAAGCCCCAACTGCTTCCACAACAGACAGCAAGAAGCCCTGCACCTCTACAGGCAACCCGTGGCACAGGGACACATACTCATTTTGGTCTGTTTAAGAAATTGATGCATAATGATTGTGCATATTTATGGGGTACATACAGTGTGATGTTTTGATACATGTATGCATTGTGTAATAATCAGCTCAGGGTAATTAGTGTAGCCATCCCTGCCAGCATCGCTTCTTTGTGGTGGGAACATTCAAAATTCTCACTTCTAGCTATTTTGACATATAAAACACCTTATTGTTGACATAGTCACCCTACTGTGTGATAGGACACCAGAACATTCTGGTCTTCACTGATACCTGCTCCTGGAAGTGCTGCTGCCATCCCCACCTTATAAGAATGGGCCCAGGCTTCTGGGTACAAACCACCTGCCTTACCCCATCAGCTGAGAGTGCACTGATGCTGTGAGGAGCCAAGAGAAACTTCACTCTCATGTCATTTTGGCTCCAAGCATTCCCCGCTGAGGTACTGGAGCTCTGCCTGCAGTTCACCCCTGAGGAGTGAATCTGGATTCTCTAAATTAAGACCAATTTGTTTACGAGAAAAAAAACCAAATTCTCACTCCTTTTGGAGGGAGAATGATGATCCATTCCAAACAAATCCCACCCACCAGACCTCCCAGCCCCTTCCCTGGTTTGTTTCCATCCATGTCACTTTCCCCCATCACCTAACTTAGGTATTTGATTTATGTGCTCATCAGCTGTTCCCCTTCCCCAATGCCCGTCATCACCAGTATAGTGAGGGGGCTCTGTAGGGTAAGGATTCACTCTGTTCTGTACCCTGCTATTTCTCTGATGCCTAGCACATTCCTTGGTACATAATAGGTTGCCCACCTGTGTCTGTTGAGTGAATAATATGAATAAATGAATGAATGAATAAATGCACATACTCCCTTCTTTCCTCCACAAACACATGGAGATGAGTCTCCACTCTCATCACTACCTTGGTGATTCCCCTTAATTCTATGGCAGGGGATCCCCTCTGGTGCCCTTTACACCTTACCTTTCTCCAAACAGGATTTCTGTGTGTATGCCAACATCAGCATCTGGTCCATCTGTGGATATTGCCTGTGGCCCTATAAATGTCCCTCTAGGGCCAAGGCAGTTTCTGGCCATAGAATGAAACCAGCCATGACTCCATTGATTCCAAAACCCACATAAACAGAACTACCAGTGGCCTGGGGTCCCTGCGCCATGCAGGCAGTTCTCAGGTAACAAGAGCCAGAGGCCAGGACCTTGGCTGTGGTGGTGTTGGAGACACCCAGAGTCCACCAGCAACTGCTGCCTCAGGACAGATTGGAGGAGAGGTGGTGGCCTGGAGACTCTGAGGGCAGGTGGACATGGGGCAGCATGGAGGGTCAGGATCTGGCCTCCTGTGTTGGTTCCACCAGCCCTGGTAAACCATTCAGAACTCCTGAGCCTCATCTATGACCAGCTGCCTTGTGGGGCCATTAGGAGAGACAGGATGGGCTTCACAAGAGCCCATCTCTTCATCTGTTCCCCGCTCTTTTCCCCAAGAGAGGGGAACAGCACTGCAGTGAGCTGTCCAGGCTGGGAATGAATCCTCCATCTACCACTTGCTCACTACATGACCTCCCACAGGTTTCTAAACTACCCTTATGCCTCAATATTGTTTAAGGGTCTGGCACATGGTTAATGAACAGTTATTATGAAATGTAAAAGAATGCAAGGGAGTAATCTGATCCCAAGGCAGGAGTGAGAAGAAAGCTGGGTGTGGTGCAAAGGTAGATTCTTACTGTTGGTGTCTTAGAACTTTCCTGTCCCCACTATTCTCCCGCACGTTTCCAGGTTGGGGGCATATTGGTGTGCAAACCTCTGGCATGGCTGGGCTTCTGGCCCTGGGATCCTCCCAGAAGCCTTTCTAAGCCTTTCTTTTAGTTATGACTGAGTTGAGATCCATATGTGCTCTCTACCCTATGGAAGTGGAGTCAGAGAGATGGCAGTTTAAATTCCAGCCCTGCCACTTAGCTGTGTGACCTTGGCCAAATCAGTTACCCTCTCTGTGCCTCATTTGCCTAATGTGAAAATGCAAATAATGATAGGTAGCACCCAGCTCATATGGTGGCACATTACGGGATACATCCACATCCCCAAAAGAAACGCCATGCTCTCCAGTCTCCTTGTCTTTGCATTTGGTAGTTCCTCTAATACTCTTTCCTCCTCATCTCTGTCTGCCAGAACCCAGACTAATCCTCAGGGCCCTGCTCAAATAACCCCGCTTCTGGGGAGTGTTTCCAAGTGTTTCTATCACGTGTGGCCTCCTCTTCCTTCCAGTATCCTGGACATACAACCTTTCTATGGAAATCACCCTGGCACGGGGTGAATGACACACATATGTTATTCCTAGCCCCCTTCTTGACCATAAGCATTGGAATCAGACCTGGGATTGACTCCAGCTTTGCCACTTAACAGCTGTGTGACCTCAGCTAGGTTACTTAAGTTCTCTGATCCTCAGTTTCCCCATCTGTAAAAAAGATGTAATAAAACACCTACCTCATAAGGTTTGTGGCAAGGATTAAGGGAGGTAATGCCTGTAAAACCTTCAGCACAATGCTTAGCACATCATATGTGCTCAATAGAAGTAATGATTATTAGCACTAAGTAGGTGTTGAGTCTGAAAGGCTTTCACTTGAAATTCATTCCTTAGGGGCCCCCTCTAATTCAGATAGCTTCCAAAATGCACATCTTGGGGTTAGTGATGGCCCCAGGGAGGGGCAACTGGTGAATTGTCAGTAAAGACTTAGCTGCTCTTTTGACATCAGAACTTTTGGTGCTTAATGGAACAGCAGAGAAGAGAAGACAAAGAAACAGAAGCCTGAAAGGAGTTCCAAGGAGACCCACATGTTCTCTGTTTAAACCTCAGGACACACTTGCAATGTCACCATTGATGACCCTGAGATTCAGAAGAATTAAGTGACTTACTCAAGGCCTTACAACCAGTGGAGACACACCCAGATCGCTTTTACTCTAGGGCTTAATGGAGAGAAGAGGCGGTAGGTGGAGGAAGGGGAGAGAATGCTCATCCAGCAAGAGCACGCACTCTCATGACACAGCAGGAGAAGCAATCTGTGGAAATGTATGGTCTTATTTATGGAAAATTAATTCGGCATACAACTTCATCATAATACCATTTCTCGAAACATTAACTCCCATCAATGTTGTAAAAGTCTGAGAAGCTACAAAATGTCTTTTTCTAAAACCTCCTATTATCTATAAACATCCACTTTTCAGGCCAACCAAGATTTCCCTCCTCTCCCGTTTGCCATATTGGTTTTAAGTCTAGAAAGGTCTGGAGTGGCCGTATGTGTTAATGGGGCTTGAGAAAGGTTCTCATCAGCCTGCAAGCCCAGGGGAAAGCAAAGCTCACTTTAACTGCTCTGTAAATTAGAGTCTCCCTTTTTGGTTTAAATCCACAGCCACAGATGTCTTATCTTCACCAGTCCTAGAAACGGTGGTGAAGAATGCTTCTTTCTCTTGGCCGATATCGCCCTCTAGTGATCCAACTCTACTTGAAAAATAGAATGAATCCATGAAATAGACAAATGACTCCTTCACTCCCTCACTGGTTCACCCACTCACCTAGCCAGCCTTCCCGCCACTCACTTTCTAATCATTGGTTACGGGCCTATTAGGCACCAATCAACATGGATTCTAGGATGCCCTAGGTGTTGAATGATTCACTTGCAACACCTGAGAGTCTGGAGAAAATGGCCCACATCTGGAATCCCAGCTCTGCCTCTTAAAGCCCCAAAGACCCTGGGAGTGGGAGTTAGTTCACCAGCCTGGACCTGTTTCCTCACCATGGAGTGGAAATACCGACTTCTCCATCTTCAAAATATACAGTATAACATGCATATCCTCTTAATCTTATCTTTTTTATTATTTGTAGAGATGGGGATAGGTTATGTTGCCCGGGCTGGTCTCAAACTCCTGAGCTCAAGTGATCCTCCCACCTTGGTCTCCCAAAGTGCTGGGATTACAGGCATAAACCACTGCACCTAACCTTATCTTTATTTTATTTTCATAACCAACTCCTGGAGCACACTTAGATTTTTGTCACAAAGAAAAAGCAGAGAAGCTCCAGGCACAGTGGCTCACGCCTGTAACCCCAGCACTTTGGGAGGCTGAGGCGGGCACATCACGAGGTCAGGAGTTGGAGACCAGCCTGATCAACATGGTGAAACACCATCCCTACTAAAAATACAAAAATTAGCCGGGTGTGGTGGCGCGCACCTATAATCCCAGCTACTCAGGAGGCTGAGGTAGGAGAATCGCTTTAACCCGGGAGGCAGAGGTTGCAGTGAGCTGAGATCGCACCACGGCACTCCAGCCTGGGCAACAGAGCGAGGCTCCGTCTTAAAAAAAACAAAAAGAAAAAGAAAAAGCAGAGAAGCTACTAGGTAAGCTCAGAAGCCTTAGGTTCAAATCCTGGTTCTGCCAGTTACCTACTTTGTTACCTTGGGCAAACTACTTAACCTCTCTCTGTCTCTTTTTTCCTGTCTGTAAAATGAATAGGATTGAGAACAGTTTAGGCTTGCAAACTTTGGTATGAGCAAAATTCCCCAGGTAGCTCATTAACAAGACAGACCCTCCTTCCCAAATTTAACAATCTGGAAAACCTGAAAATGGCCCTGGACCTTCTGAACGCTTAACAAGCTGCCTAACAATGCACAACAGCCACTGAGAGCAACTGTGATTGAGCCAGTGCACTAGTCCTCAAACTTGAATGCACATTGAAATCAGCTGGGGAGCTTGAAAATGCTGATGGCCCCTCACACACCCCCACTAGATTCTGACATAACTAGTCCAAAGCAAAGCCTGGCATTGGGATTTTTAAGAATTGAGGGCTGAAACCCCACTTCCTTAGCCCAATGCCAAAAAAAATAAATGTTGAAAGAAGCCCTACCAATACATCCACATCATGACTCAAACACTATGCTTTTATTCAACATCAACAACAAAATAGTAAGCCTCTATCAGGTGCCAGGCACTGAAGGTAGAGCCATCATCAAGCCAAAACAAAAAGACAGCAATCTCTGTGCTCAGGGAGATGGCAATAATGCTGCAGGCCAATTTGTCATTTTGCACTGGGCCCCCCAAAATTATGTAGCCATCCCAGTGAGTTGGGGCTGCATATCACAGATGGCCTTACAGCTCACAGTGAGAACTCTTTTTCTCTTTGAGATGGGAAGCATTACAACTCCCACAGTTTTCTGTCTTGGAAAAGAAGAGATTTAGAGATGCCACTGCAGCTTTCAGAAAAGTTACTCTCTGATGATAAGATATCAGGCAGGGAGACCTGGGTGAGAGAAGACATATGTGAGGCAGCGGGACCGGCCCTGACTGACCGCATCCCTTATGTCTGTCAAGTCCCCTCTGAGTAAGGCTGAGCGGAGATGAACAACCACGGCCAGAAGCTGGTGGCTCCTGCTTCCTCCCTTCCCCCACCTGCTGTCCTGCAGCATGCAGCCTCCTCCCATCCCAGACTCAGTGGCCAGCTACTTCCAGCTGTAGAGGCGAAAATACTTACTCATAATCAAAATTTGGGCTTTGCACCTACTCCCTTTGCTGGGGCTGAGGCTAATTCCAAGGCCAGGGATGTAGAGGGTGGAAGGGAAGCCCTTGGGGATTACTGTAGCTACTCAGTCAACACCCAGCTGCTCATTAGCACCTATGAATGAGGCCCGGGAAACCTGGTGAAATCTTGTTAAGCTGCTGAGAGCACGGGAGGAGGGAGGATACAGAGACCTCTCCTGGTCATCCAACCGAAAATCAATGCTTCCATCACTCTCTCTCCCCTTGACCCTGCATTATCTTTATTCATAGCACCTACTGTAAGCTGACATTTTACTCTATGTTTGTTCACTTCTAGTGGTTTTCTTAAAGATGGAAGACAGGTTAGGTGAGCTTACAGGACCCTTTCCCACAGAGTCAAATGGTCTTCTCCATCCCTACCCCAGAAGGGGGAGGGCAGAGACCTGTCTGGAACCCCCCGATGGGGCATCAAATGAGATCACAAAAGAGCAGCCCAGGCACAGTCATCAGACCTGTCCTGTTTGGCCTGCAGAGGTGTTGTTGTTGTTTGCTTGGTTGGTTTTTGTTTTTCTGCAAATAGCATGATTCCACATTTAAAACTAAGGACATGCAACCTCTCTGGAGAAGCTGGATAGCGACGGTGGGTGCCGCATCCTCACACAGCACCAGCTGCTTGTTGCTGACGTGCTGCTGCCCTTTAACTGGGCTGGGCTCTTCGAGACCCCATCGCTTCTGGGCTGCCCAATTTTTTCCATTTCCTGCCCAGCCCTGAAGGCCTGGATTGTACACCCCTCCCCTCCCTGTCCTGCTGGCTTTGCTCCTTCTCCCAGGCCTGGGGGCTTCTGTGTCCCCTCCCAGTGGTGGAGCTCTGGTTGTGCTAGGCAGCATAATTTGCCTGGTGGACCAAGCACCAGCTTCACCCTCCCCACCAGTAGCTGCCAGCCTCCCCGACCTCAGAGCCACAGCCCTGATCAGCCAAGGTCACCTGGGAGTCGCCCGGCATCTCTCTTATGCCACCACACGGTGAGCCAAGGAGTTGATCCCTTTCTCTCCTTCCCTGGGCGGTTTCTAAGAATTTGGCCCTGAGAGGGATTTTATTCAGGTCACCAACAGCCCCACCTTTTGCTCAGCCTGATAGACATAAACCCCCAGCCATTATTGTCTCTGGTTCCCTCCACCCTTCATTTCCCAACACCCCCCCCCCCTTAAATATGTCTCAACCAATCTCATTTCTTTTCATTTTTCTCTGTGGCCTCAATCCTCCAGCCCTGCAAATCTACTCAAGTATCTCTGGCACGCAGCCTGTTCCTTCTTATTATTAATAAGACTGAGAATAATGGATAATAAATAAGACCTTGCTATCAAAGGGCTCTCACGCCATCGACCCAGAGCCTCACAAGAACCACACACTGTAAATGCTGACATGCAGAGTGTAAGTGACTTGTCTATGATCAGCAGCTAGTTAGCGGCTGAGCCAAGTCAGGAATCTATTTTAAGTGGTATTACTTATGGCTTATCAGGAAATTATCATTTTTAAAAATAAGCTGGTGAAAAAGACAGCTGAGATTTTAAAGTATGCTTTTATTACATTTCAAGGGCAAGATTTATTCCACTCCTTAGTATTGTAATTAAAGTAAATGAAATAAGATTTGGTATTATATTTGCCTTTCCAACAACCTTTTGGAGACACCTGCATTGCTCTACAAAAGGAAAGCCATCTGCTCATGTATTCATTGCATTAAATACCCACTCACTCACTCAGTCCACAATTATGTATTGCCCTCCTACTGTGTACCAGGCCCTGGGCTCAATACAAGGCACACACTGGTGAGCAAAACAGGTCTGTTCCTGCTCCCGTGTGCTTAGAGTCTAGTGATAAAGTCAGGTGTTAAATTAAGATGTGCACCAAGAATGCATGACCAGAAACATGTTAAGTGCCAGGAAGGAGAGGCACAGGGGCTCTGGTAGCCTCTAAGAAAGGAATCAACCTGGTCCAGAAGTTCAGGAAGGGCTTCCTGGGGAAGTAGCCACTGCCCCAGGAGACAAGAAGAAATGAACACAGGGAAGAGGACAGGGAAGGGAGTGTGTAGGGGAGGTAACAGAATGTGCAGCGCCCCATAGCGCATGGACCAAGAACAGTGCCGTCGTCGGGGAACTGAGAGTCGCCAGGGGAGTATGGTGTGTGACCAGGCAGCACAGGTAGGTGGAACCAGACTACCCAGTCTTGTGAGCCCAGGTAGGGATCTAGGTCTCTTCCTAGGGAGCAATATAAAACTGCTCAGAACAGGGATTGACCTGATTGGATTAAATCTACTTAAGTGCTGGACATTTAGGGTGGCACAGGGAAAAGAATGTCTCAACCCTCAAAGAATTTTCCATCAGATTCCCTGGCATTAATAAAGCTCTGCTCAAAATTAGGTCATTGATTTTTCTCAGAAATATAGGTATCACTTTTGCACTAACAATGGTTTTAAAAATATATAAAAATTAAAATAATAAGCCAGGCACAGTAACTCATGCCTGTAATCTCAGCACTTTGGTAGGCCAAGGCAGGAGGATCACTTGAGGTCAGGAGATCAAGACCAGCCTGGGCAACATAGTGAGACCCCCATCTCTACTAAAAATAAAAAATTCTCCAGGCATGGTGGTGCATGCCTGTAGTTCCAGCTACTCAGGTGGCTGAGGCAGGAGGATCACTTGAGCCCAGGAGGTCGAGGCTGCAGTGAACTATGATCATATCACTGCACTCCGGCCTGGGTGATAGAGTGAGATCCTGTCTTTATTTTTAAAATAAAAAGAATAAAAAGTATCTAATACCTCCTAAGCATTTGCCACTTTATGTTTTTACTTATTATTTCATTCAATCCTTGCCTCAAGTTGTAAGCATTATCACTCCCATTGCATAGATGAGGAAAATGAAGTTCAAGAAGGGATAGTAACTGCCCAAGGTCACACAGCTACTGGCAGATCTGAGGTTCAAACCTGGGACTGTCTGAATGTCAGCTCTGCCATCTCTAGGCTCCATAATCTTGGGAATTCTTGCCCAGAAATTCAAGGACAGCCAACATGACAGGTCTAAAGCATTCATTCCTCCTGAAATGTCAAAGTCAACAATGGGCTATACTTTGCCAAAGCCACTGGCCAACTGTCTCCTTGTCTTACTTGACCTTCAGTGCCAGTGAGCAGATGATCACCCCTCCTTCTTAAAACATGGTTCCTCTTTGATCAGTACCTGGTTGTCCTCCCACCCGCTGCTATTCCTTCTCTGTCTCCTCTGACCGCTGCCCCTCCTCAACTTGACCTTTAATTGTTAGGCTCTACAAAGCTCTGCCCTTGGCTATTTTTCTATTTATAATCCTCCATTTGATGATCTCATCCACCCCAGAACTTTAAATTGGATCCATAAACTGGCGACAAATCCACACCTCCTTCCCCTATGTCTCCCCTGATCATGTCTCCACATGGTTGTCTAATTGACCCACCAAGTTAACTCTGGACACCCACCACCAAACTCTCTCCTGCCCTTAACAACTCCGTCTCACTAAATGGCACCTCCTTGTACTTTGTTGCTGAGGCCAAAAGTCTAGGTCTTATCCTTGATTCATCTCTTTCCCATATGGCTCACCTCCACTCCATTGACAAGCCCTGTTGTTTTGCCTTTCTTTCAACTATATTCTGAATTCAACCACTTCTTACTACTTCCATAGTACCACCTTAGTCCAAGCAACTGTTTTGTCTTACCTGGACTACTTCAGTTGCCTCCTAACTGGTCTCTCTGCATCCACCTTTGCTCTCCTACATTCTATTTTTCACACAGTAGTCAGAGATACAGGTGTTCAATTTGTACACTTAAAGATTCTGACCTGGGTCCGAATCTTGCCTCAGCCATGGGGCAAGCCACTTAGCTGCTCGGTTTCCCCATCTCTCAACCAGGGGTAATGAAATCTATGATAGCATTGTTTGAGCACTAAGTGAGATGGTGTGTATATCATGCTTAATGTAGTTCCTGGCTTGTAATGAGTGCTCAAATGTGTTATTACTACACGCTGCTCAGATTTCCTCAAGGGCAGCCTTGCTAGATGAGCATCAGTTGAAGGTGATGCTGATCAGAAAATGAAGCAATGCCTAATTCATTATATGTCAGCTTCCCAGTTCCTATCTGACCTATGGTGGCCATGGAGCATCACTTCCCACCCCATCCCTGGATGCCTGTTGACAATCACGGATGTGCACACACACTGGCCTACAAGCAGAGTTTCGAAATGTGAAGTGAGATGGGATTTGAATAGCAGTTTTCTTTGCACATAAAGAAACCACTCCCTGAAACCACTATCCTCCAGACCCAGATGGGAGCCCTGATGTTTACAAGCTCCAGCTCTGAGACAGGGCTTTGCTGTCACAACTTGAAAGAGCCAAAGGCCTGGCCAAGAGAATAGGTGGATGTGGCCAAGGGTAGAGTCACAACGTTTGTGCCCTACTGTGGAATTTTCAAACTATGAAAACAAAAAATCTCATTCTATGGAGACACGAGACCCAAACATCATAGGCTGGAGGATGCCTGCCCTCTGGTGAGGAATCACAAGGCAGGCCCCTGCATTCACCATCTCTCCTCTTTCCTCACCCCTTCCTGGAAAACAGGGGTGAGGCTACAAAGTCACACAGACCTGGGTTCAAGTTCTAGCCCAGCCACTTTCTGGCTGTGTGACCTGTGACAACTATGAATCCTCTTTGAACCTTGGTTTGTTCATTTATAAACTGAAAAGTAATGGTATTACCTATTTCATAAGGAGCTGTGATCATTGTAGAAATAATAAGTATCATATCTAAAAAGGGAGAGGCAATATAAGATAGCAGTTAAGACTGTGGGCTCTGGAGTTTGAATCCAGCTCTTCCACTCACTGGCTGTGTGACCTTCAACAAGTTACTTAACCTATCTGATTGTCTAATCTGTAAAATGGGGATAACAATTGCCCCTCCCTCCATGATACATTGTGGGAACTAAAGTTGTTAACACATGTCAAGAGCCTTGAACAGTGGCTGACACTTAGCAGGTGCCCACTTGCTGTTATTTCTGCCTGCTTCCTAGGGCCCACAAATGATTTGCTGTACAAAGAGCTTGGGTGGAAGGGAAGTCCCAAGATCAGGTGGAAGATAATTCCATTACATGCTCCATTATATGAAGACTCATTGTAATTTTGCTTGATTCCCAGAAAGCTTTGCACCTGTTAGCGAACTAACTCCTGAAAATGAGGCTGCTGGGACCTACATGGGGCAAGCCTTTCCATAGAGCTGTAAGGGAAGACATGCAGATGGACACAGTTCCTGTGCCATCTACTCTTAATGCTCACTTACCATAAGCACACAAAATGAACTGGCTTTAAACAACATCTGGCCTCCTGCCTCCAATCGGTTCTCCACTAAACAGCCAAAACAGACTTGGCAGCATTCAGCAATGCCCATCATATCCCTGCTCCTCAGGGACCCCAGAGAGAGTCCAAGCCCCTTACCTGGCCTTCAGATTTTCATACAAACTGCCTCCAGCCCCCTCCCCCGATCCTTTCTCTCCATAAGATGTTCCCTCTGTCCGCCCACCTCAAACACACATACCACTGCCACTCTGGACTACTTACTGCCCCAAATGTAAGCCATAGGTTTATATCTTTGTGCTTTTTTCCATTTGGTTTGCTCAGTCTGGATTGACCATTGTATTAGCCCATTCTTTTGATGCTGTAAAGAAATACCTAAGACTGGGTAATTTATAAAGAAAAGAGATTTAATTGGCTCATGGTTCTGCAGGCTATACAGGAAGCATAGTTGCTTCTACTTCTGGGGAAGTCTCAGGAAGCTTCCAATCATGGTGGAAGGCAAAGGGGGAGTGAGACATCTCACATGGTGGGAGTGGGCGCAAGAGAGAAGGAGGAGGTGCTACACACTTTCAAACAACCAGATCTCACAAGAACTCACTCACTATCGCGATGACAGTACCAAGGGAGATGGTGCTAAACCATTCATGAAGGAACACCCCCATGATTCAATCACCGCCCACCAGGCCCCTCCTCCAACACAGGAATGCTCACTCACCTGTGCAGTTATTGCCATGTCATAGATACAGAGGGTGGTCCCGCCATCTGGTGAAGGAGATGCACAGGCAAGATATGGCTGGATGCATGAGCAGGACATGTCTAGATGCACAGACAATACGTGGCCAAATGCTCCATGATACTAGACACAGACAATGAGTTTTCCAAATCCTGGAGGGCTGGGGCCACCTGCTTTCAGGAACTGGGGCCTCAGAATTGAAGGGACCTGGTTCAGTGTCACCCTGTGTTGGCAGGACCCCCAGTCCCCTCTTCTCTGTGTTCTGTGATGGTGGTGAAGAGCACAAGTGTCATGTCAGACAGAACTGGGAAAAAAAAAACAGCTCTGTAAGCCTGGGGGCAAATTTTATATGTCTGAGCTTTAATTTCCTCTATCTGTCAAATAGAGTTGATGGTGGGACTGATGTCATAGGTTGTTAGAATTAAAATGAGCCACTCCATATAATGTGCCTAGAATGATGCCAGGCACAGAATTTGTATCCAACAAATGGTCACTGCCATTGTGGTTGGAAATACTCTGGCCATTTTTATTCTCCAAATTCCACCACACATTCAGCCTCTCCATTAGCTGGCACTGTGCGCCACGCATTCTCTCTGTAAGCCTCAGTCATTGAATAACTGCCCAGAGAGACAAGGCAAGGTGAAAATTACATCCAATCCTATGTTCACAGAGACCAGATGAGCAGATTCAGGGTTGGATTGGATTTGGTCATTCGTTTATTCATTCACTTAATTATCCACAATTATGTGTTGAGAAACTCTTGCATGTCAGGCCCTGCTCTGGCTCTTGGACCCACAGTCAACAGCACAGAGATGGTCTCTGCCTTCAAAGAACTCACATTCCAGAGCAGTGCTGTTCAATAGAAATCCCACAAGCACATACGTAACTATAATTTTCTTGTGGCCGCTTTTTTTAAAAGCTGCAAGGAAGTTTAACAATATATTTTATTTGGCCCAGTATATCCAAAATCCAAAATATAATCATTCTGATATGTCATCAATATTAAAAATTAGTAATTGGATACTTTGCATTCTTTTCTGTGCTAGGTCTTCTAAACCCAGTATGTATTTTTCACACACAGCCCCTTTCAGTGTAGACTGGCCACAGTTCAGGCACTCAGTAGCCACAAGGCCTCTGTATTGGACAGAGCTGCTCTCTTGTGTGTGTGAGGGGGCACCACCTTGTTTGATAATTTTTTATTTTAATCAGTATATTGAAGAGATATCTTCACTTCTATGCTTATTGCAGCACTACGCATAATAGCCAAGACTTAGAAGCAACCTAAGTGTCCATTAACAGACGAATGGATAAAGAAAATGTGGTACATACACACAACAGAGAGCTATTCAGCCATGAAAAAGAATGAGATCCCGTCATTTCCAACAACATGGATGGAACCAGAGGTCATTATGTTAACTGAAACAAGCCAGATACAGAAAGACAAACATCACATGTTCTCACTTATCTGTGGGAGCTAAGAATGAAAACAATTGAACTCATGGAGATAGAGGTAGAAGGATGGTTACCAGAGGCTGGGAAGGGTAGTCAGTGTGGATAGTTAATGGGTACAAAAAAATAGAAAGAACAAATAAGACCTAGTGTTGGCTAGCACAACAGTGACTATAGTAAAATAATAATTGTTCATTTTTAAATAACTAAAAGAATAGAATTGGATCACTTGCAACACAAAGGATAAATGTTTGAGGTGATGGATACCACATTTACCTTGGTGTGATTGTTATGCATTGCACGCCTGTATCAAAATATCTCATGTACCTCATAAATATATACACCTACAATTTACCCACAGACATGAACATGTTTTGGTTTCCCCCAACCCACCCTTGCAAAGCCTTCACCATTTTTCGAATCAAATCTAAGCAACAGGCAAACCTGGCTTCAGACCCCATTTCTTCTAATTATTAGCTGTGAAAATGCAAGAGCCTTGTTTCATTTGATTTCCTGGGGCTGCCGTTACAAAGTACCATAAAGGGCAGGGGTGCTTAAAATAACAGAAATGTATTCTCTGACACTTCTAAAACCAAAAGTCCAAAATCAAGGTGTTGGCAGGGCCATGCTCTCTCTAGAGGCTCTCAGAGAGAACCCATTTCACACCGTTCTCTTAGCTTCTGGTGTTGCCAGAAGTCCTTGGCGTTCCTTGGCTTATAGATGCGCCCCTGCGGTCTCTGTCTCCATCATCACAGAGCATTCACCTGTGCGTCTGTGTCCTCATGTGGCATTTTCCTCTCTATGTGCACCTGTCTGTGTATCTCTTCTCTTCCTAAAGGATAACATTCATATCAGATTAAGGGCCTGCCCTGCTCCAGTATGACCTCATCTTAAATCACATCTGGATTACATCTGCAAAGACCCTATTTCTAAATGGGGTCACATTCACAGGTACCAGGGGTTAGGACTTCGACCTGTCTTTTTGGGGTACACAATTCAATGAACAACACAGGGTCATTGTGAGGATTTGACAATCCACTGTGTGCAAATGCTCCAACATCTCAAAGAGACTCCTTTTATAGTCTCTGCTGGCATCTTGGCCACTAGATCTCTGTTTGCCCTTATGGCTGACACCGGCCATCTCTGGCAGTTCCCATCACCCCCAGACTTGCCAGCTGCAGGGCATGTGACTCAAACTAGAAATGCACAAGAGACGACTCCCCATGGAGCAAGCTTAGCTACTGGGGGACTCAAAACGGGAAAAAAGCAGAAGAGGTGTTTGCCCTCCTGTAGAGCCCTGCTCAGGGGGCAGAGGTCCGTAAGACCTCTTTGGGACTGTCCAGCAAGATGGAGTAGCCTACAGGGCTGCTGCAGAACTGTGGTCACAACAATAATGCATTCCTTCGCGTTACTCTCCTCCTTCACCACCACACGCCTTTTACCTCGTGCCTTCTTCCCTGAGGTCGCACTCCTGCCCTGGTTTGAGCACACGATCCCTCAGATTTGCTTGTCTAGAGTATCTGGACTAAGATATTCAATAAAGGGAAGTTCTATTACCTTTCCAGATTCCACCAAACGACATCACCTCCACCCCACTCCAACCCCAGTTACTTCATGCTCCCAGGGCACCCTGAATACTTACAGCTATAGTAGCACTTAGCAGATCATAATTACTTGCTTCCCTGCCTGTCTCCCCCACCAGTCTGTGGCCCCTGCCATGAACTGCACTCTCTTCATGCTGTATCCCAGCACCTGGATGGACCACATTCTATTCCTCACTCTGCCCCTGGCATCCAGCCCTCAGATATTTGATAAGCGACTTGCTGTGATTCAAGTAGCTAGGATCTGCTGACACAGGAGGAGGGTGTCTATAAAATCTCTCCCACTCACTCCCACCCTGCCCCTGAGATAATGCTTTTCTATCAGCTTACTGATGCCAGAAACCATCTTTTCCAGAAAACAAAAATCATAATAAGAGATAAGATTTAAAAGCAAATATTGCTAAAAGAGAAAGCATTAAGTCCTTAAATTGTAACGAGGGTGTAAATGACTGATAGAACGGTTCTTTTCTGATAAGGGCTGGGGAGTCATGGGGTGGTGGAGGTAGGGGGACAAAGGTGGGGCAGAGGTGGCCAGCCCAGGACATTTTATTCTCACATAGAATCAACACCATGCTGCCAGCCAAAGAGACAGCTACCTTCTGGGGGCAATCTGAGGGGTGAAAAGTGCCTCTCCCCCAAGTTAGCTCTGCCATTAATCTGCTGTGTGCCCCAAACTCCCACCCCTCCATGGATCAAGTATGCAATGCAATAAAAGAAAACTCACGAAACCAGAGTACCTGGTTTTCCCGCTGGCATTTCCACCTGCTACTGTATGACCTTGGGTGAAGCCTTTATTCACCCTCTCAGTTTCTTTAAACATAACATTAAGATGATGATGACAATGACAACGATACAATTCTCTGGTTTATTTACAGGGTCATTGGAAAAATCAAAAAAAGTCACATGTATGAAACTGCCTCCCAGTATGTAAAGTGATTTATACATATAAGGCATGTATGTATGTGTTGAATGTATGTGTTTGAGACATGGTCTCTCTCTGTTGCCCAGGCTGAAGTGCAGTTGTGTGGTCATAGTTCACTGTAACCTTCAACTCCTGGGCTCAAGCAACCATCCTGCCTCAGCCTTCTGAGTAGCTGGGACTACAGGTGGGAGCCACCACGCATGGCTAAGTTTTTTGTATGTTTTGTAGAGACAGGATCTCACTATGTTTCCCAGGCTGGTCTCCAACTCCTGGGCTCAAGCAAACCTCCCACCTCAGCCTCCCAAAGTGCTGGCATTACAGGTGTGAACCGCTGTGCCCAGCCAAGACAGTTATTATTTTTAGAACTGTGGTGAGGACCTTTTTTCTTAGAAACCTGGAGCTCTCAGGGAGGGGAAAGTCAAGGGGCAGAAATCCAGCTCTCTCTGTGTGCCTCTCGACCACTCACCCCCATGGGTGCCATTCTGCATCTAGGGTTCTGGGCACTAGGAGTCTATCTGCCCCTCAGGTGAAGGGCAGCTGTCACTATTCCCCCTGTGTACTGTCACTCAAAGCTCCTGTTCCTAGCCCCCACAACCCCAGGAGTATCTGAGATCTAGGCCTTTCTCCCAGAGTCAATGGGCTCCCCCAAAATGACTAAAACTCTGCCTGAATTGGAAGCTATGGAGCACTCAGTTCGCACCTCAGCTTTAACTTTTTGGTGCGTTTGCTAGACATAGGCTTTCCTCTTTGGGGGAAAATTTTAATGAAGAAATCTGAAAAGTGAATAGGACCACAGTGTAAAACCAGAAAAGTAAAAGTCACGGCAGTGTCTCCTCCCAGGGAGGGTTTCTGTTTTCTGCACGAAACACCCTGAAATCTAGACTTTTCCTTTCTAACTCTGCATTCCTCCTTGCGCACTGCCATTTCTGCACTTTCAGTGAGTCAAGGCAGTTACAAAAGCCTGCCCAGGTTCAAGGGGAGGGAACACAGACCCCTGCTTCAATGCAGGTGTGTCTCATTATAAAAATGTCCCCAGTGTAAGAGCAGCATGGAGGATGGGCTATACATTGGTGTGCTATCTCTGGAAAATACTAACTGCCATACTAGCTCTTTAATGAGGGGGAAGAAATGTTCATTAAAAACTATTAACTCAGGCGAAAATATAAAACAGAAAATAGTGAATTATTATAAACATTCATACCACAAGAAAACAGCATGCTTGCCCAAGGATCCCCTTAGAATACATTTTGATAATGATAATAACAATTTGCTAAGAGCTTCCCAACTATAAAATGTCTCCCCATCATTACCTCCTTCCATCCAGCAATGCTGTGAAGCAAATATATCCACTTCCCTGTTAGGGAGATGGAGGTCCACAGCAGTACCTCACCCTGACTCACACGTTTGTTAGTGTGAGTTGTGAGACTGAACCCAAGGCTTCTGACTGTAATTATGGGTTTCTGTCCACATTTGACCAACAACCAGTTTGAGTGATATTTAGGATCTGTTTCATAGAGTTCGAAAGTCAATACAAAATGTTCCGTCTAGTGATCTGGCTGTGGCTTTACCACAGTTTGAGTCTGAGCAAATCACTTTCTGAGTGTCGGTTTCACCGTCTGTAAATGCAGAAGATTGCACTAGAGGAATTGAAACTTTTTCCATTTAAAGAAAAATGTAAGCAATCACACCCTTTCTCCAGGCAAAATCTTATATGAGGATTCCTACTCTATGAAACATCTGTTCAAAAATAGAGCTGCCTTACCCACCAAAGCTAAACATGCAGCCACCTAGTAACCCTGCAATACCACTCTGGGTATACACCCAACAGAAATGTGTTCATTTTTCCCCAAAAAGGCTGTGCAAGAGTGTTCATAGCAGCTGTGTTCATAACACCAAAATGTGGAAACAACCCGAATGTCCATCAAAAGCAGAAAAGCTAAATAAATTCTGGTATAGTCACACAAAAGAATACTATACAGCAATGAAAAAGGGTGGATGGCTCCTACATGCAAGAACATGGATGAATCTCCCAGACATAATTTCGAACAAAAGAAGTTAGACACAATGAATGCATGCTCTATGATTCCATTTATATGAGTTCAAAAACAGATAATATGAAAATGGTGGTTCTCTTTGGTAACAGCACTGATGGGAAAAAACCAGAGAGAGCTTACTGGGACTTTGGAAATATTCTTTATCTTGATCTGTGTTTACACGGGTGCATAAGTTTATAGAAACTCATCAGGCTTTATTTTATTTTATTTCATGTATCTTTTGAGACAGGGCCTCACTCTGTCACCCAGGTTAGAGTGCAGTGACACAATCAAAGCTCACTGCAGCCTCAACCTCACGGGCTCAAGTGATCCACCCACCTCAGCCTCCTAAGTAGCTGAGACTACAGGCATGAGTCACCATGCCCAGCTAATTTTTGTATTTCTTGTAGAGATGGGGTTTTGCCATGTTGCCCAGACTGGTCTTGAACTCCTGAGCTCAAGCTATCCACCCACCTCAGCTTCCCAAAGTGCTGGGATTCCAGGCATGCATCACCATGCCCACCCCCATCACATGAATTGAGATTCATGTGCTTTATTATATATAAGCTGTACCTCAACAACAACAAAAAGGGTAAAAAGAGAAATGGAATGACTTTGGTTGATGCAAACCAGAAGGTCTTGAAGACCCCTTTGCTCAGCCTCCATCCCACTGCCTCTATCCATTCATACCCTTGAAGGACTCTAAGCTTCCATATGTACAGTTTAAAAGACCATCAGACTAGACCATGTCTAAGGAACTCCCAGCCCTGACAGTCTGTGATTCACCTTTGGGATTCAGATTCAAATGCCTTTCCCTAGAAACCATCTGATATGGTTTGGATCTGTGTCCCCCCCAAATCTCAGGTTGAATTGTTATCTCTAATGTTGAAGGTGGGGCCTGATGGGAGGTGATTGGATCATGGGAGCAGTTTCTCATGAATGGTTTAGCACCATCCCCTTGGTGCTATTCTCATGAGAGTGAGTGAGCTTTCACAAGATCTGGTTGTTTGAAAGTGTGCAGCACCTCCTCCCCTCACTCTCTTTTGCTCCTGCTCCTGCCCCATGAAATACCTCACTCCCTCTTTGCCCTCTGCCATGATTGGAAGCTTCCAAAGGCCTCCCCAGAAGCAGAAGCTGCTTTGCTTCCTGTACAGCCTGCAGAACTGTGAGCCAATCAAACCTCTTTTCTTTATAAATAACCCAGTCTCAGGTGTGCCTTTATAGCAGTGCAAGAATGGACTAAGACATCATCCTACAGAGGACAACTGTTTCAAATGTCCAAATCCCCGCTCCATGGTTACCTTATCTCACCCTGTTCTTGTCACCTTCTTCCCCACCCTTCAATGCCCAAAGCCCACACACTGACCCCAGGACCACAGCCTCCTACTCAACCCTCCTTAAGCATCACCATCTGCTCCCAAAGTCCCACAGGTCCCCTGCAAGCTTACCTACTGGTGTAAGCACAGGCTCCAGAGCTCACCCACCTAGGTTCAGATCCTGGCTCCTCTACTTGTAGCTGGATGTGCTTTTTATTTATACATTGAGGTTGACCAATGATACATACAATTGAATTGTTAGGAAGATTAAGATAGTACCATGGAAAGCAATTCGCACAGTGTCTGATGCATCCTAAGTGCTCAAGAAGTGTTAGCTAGTGTTCTGATCATTGTTATCTGTCCCCCTTCTGTTCTATTATCACACACTCATGGCTCAAAGAGAGACAACAGCTTTTTAAAAATTAACAATAGGCCAGACGTGGTGGCTCACACATGTAATCCCAGGACTTTAGGAGGCTGAGGTGGGAGGATCACTTCTTGAGCCCAGGAATTTGAGGCTAGCCTGGGCAACATAGTGAAACTCCATCTCTATTAAAAAAAAAAAATTAGCCAGGCATGGTGGCATGCACCTGTCGTCCCAGCTATTTGGGAGGCTGAGGTAGGAGAATGGCTTGAGCCCAGGAGGTTGAGGCTGCAGTGAGCCAAGGCCGTGCCACTGCACTCCAGCCTGGGCAACAGAGAGAGTCCCCGTCTCAAAATAATAATAATAACAATAACAATAATCTAGTAGAGTGCTTACCACAGCTGTGCTGGACATCCGCCTCCCAGCTTTTTTTGAGTAGACTTTGCATTGTGTGCCCAAAGTCACACAAATGATCAAGGCTGAAGTCAAAATTTAAATTCAAGCCCTACTGACTCCAAAGCCCATAGTCTGAGCCTCCATGCTATTTGCTTAAGAAACCGTGTAACGCAGTTGATGTAGAGGGTACTTAATCTAAAGGAGTGAGCATCTGCTGGGGCCACTGGTGTGATCGAAAGAATTTAGAATCAGACAGATCTAGGTCCAAATCCTGGGCTATGTGCTTCATCAGCTGCGCGGACTTACACTCATTGCCTTAACTGCTCCAAGCTTCAGTTAGCTCACCTGTAAATTGAGACGCCATTGAGGAAGGCATTAAATGAACTTCATAATGTAGCCAAAACTTTATAAAAGCTAATCCTGGGGATTTCCAGCATCAGGTGATACAGATGGAGAGTGATTTGAGGAAGGGAGTATATACTTCATCCATGCTTCACCCAGATCTCCCTCCAGTTCAAAACAGAACCCTTCACCCAAGGACAGCCCCTCCTAAGACTGGGGACTTTTTAAAAAAATCAAATGATGCCTAAGTTGCAAATATTAACTTTGTGGTCTGGTCTCTCTTCCTCTGTTGTCAGTTTTAAAATAGTTGCTAAAAACTAACATCCCCCTCACCCTATCTTCCCCTTCTTGTTTGCAAGACAGAGCCTATTAGAGAATTCAAGGCAGTTTTGCTTTCAAATGACCCATCTTTCTGATTCCCTCTTCTTTCTCAGCCTGAGCTCAGCATGACTTTCCCTCCCTATCTCATTCTCCTCTACACACACAGCTATGCTATACATGAGGGCAATTCGGGTGACACCCTAGACTCTCTGATTTTACAACTCCCAGTTTGCAGCAAGAAGCAGGTAGTGAAGTGGATTCTCAAAGGGAATCAGAAGGGGAAAATAATTCGGCCATCAATGTGAGTAAAAAACCCCAGACACTCATATACACCCCATCTAAACATAATCCTTCGCTACCCCCAAGAGGTAAGTGAGGCAGTCCTGTTCTCTTGCTTACTTCCACATAACTTGCTACAAAGTCTTTTGGCGACACTCCCTTTGTCGCCTTTAATGCGTTGCCTTTAATGACCCACATAATGAGATTGCACCTCTCCAGGCCTGAATAAATGTCATCCTGTGAAGTGGGCATCTTCAAGGAGCTGGGAAAAGCACAGCCTTCCTGGAAGGGCATTTTGGCTAAGAATTAAGTCTTTAAAAAAGGCTGATACCCAATAACTACAACTGTACCTAGTTTATCAAGGAGTCTCAGCTTACCACTGTTTCAAACACAAAATTGCCACCCCCTGTGTGTTCTCAAATCCTCTTTAACGGTGCTTGACATCATCTTAGTGCAATTCTATTTATTTCCAGTTATTAAGGGTTATTCAGTGACATTTTTCTTTCTGTAGGACTCAGTCCCATGCATTTCAAAACTTGAAACTTGTTTTCACGTAATGACTCTCTTTTGCTTACCACGCTCAAACACATACACAAACCTAGACTTGAGCTTCTAAGCTGCTTAAAGGTTGTAGGGGAAAGAGGATTGTCTCTTCTCACCATGCCATCTCCTATGCACATGCCCTCTGATGTTGGGGCAAGATGGAAAGAGGGAAGGACAGAGGTGTTTCCTCATTTAGCTGCTTATGATGAGGAGCTGATCCTTTTTATTTCAGTGGTCCCTGGTTCCTGGATAATGCAGACTGGGCTTTGACTCCTGCTGTGTGGCTCCTTCATGGAGCTCATCCATTGGGTTCTTTGGAGAATGTTGTAGGGCCATCCCCTGCATATTCACCTACATGGGTGGCCTGGCTAGGGCTCCAGCTGCTTCCTTTCCTTTTCCTCCCCAACCCCAGTCTTCCCCACATTTTCCTTCTACCAGGGGCATCTCATCCAGTGGGCAACCCACTTGGGGAATAATGGCAGAACAGCTCAAGTCCCACTTCCTAAGGTGTTCCCTCGACCCAGGGGAAATGTATGTGTCCCTGACACACCTGAGAAGCCACAGACCCCTATATCCATGTCCTAAGCAGCATCAGGTGCTCCTGCTGGTCCAAGACTCAAAAACCATCAAAGGAAAGATAACAGACCCCAAATTAATGGAGTCAACACTGCAGGAATAGGAATCCCACTTGTCAAATAATTCTCTTTGGGCCGCTCTCTCTTGGTTTTAGGGAAGGAAAATACCCATACGTCCTTCTTCTCTCTTATGGGGAAGTGATGAGAAAAGCCCTATACTAAGGAATTAGTAAATGAATAAGTTCTATGGATGTATTCACAGAGTTGATGGGTTATTTTAATCATATGATATGTTAAATGAAAACAGCAGTGTAGCAGATTGCGTTTTCCAACATGGCAGAAACATCACCACCCATCTCACAGGCTTTCATTACAATGTGACCTTGACAAGCCTCCTATCAAATGATGGGGTCTTTGCCACCTCCCCTTGAAGCTGGGCATATCTTAGTGTCTGCCTCGACCAAGAATAGTGCAGAACTAACATTATGTGACTTTCAAGGCTGACTCATTAAAATGCCATGCACTTTCACCTTGCTGTCTTGAGATGCTCACTCTTGGGACCCAGCCACCATGCTGTGACGAGGCCCAAGGCACCACATGGACAGGGCATGAGTAGGTATTTCAGTGGATGTCCCCAGCTGACATCTCAGCTGATGACTTACATCAACTGCCAGGCATGTAAGTGATAACCCTCTTAATAATTCTAGCCCTCACCCACGAAGCCATCCCCAACCTCTGTATCTCCCCATTTGAGGCCCCAGACATCATGGAACAGAAACAAGTGATTCCACCATGACCCTCTCAAATCCCTGATCTGCAGAATCTGTAAGCATAATAAATTGTTGTTGATTAACCTGTAAGTTTGGAATGATTTGTTATGCAGCAATAGTAACTGAAACAAACAAGATACCAAATTGTCCATAGAACATAATCCATGTATTTCATATATATATGGTAGGGTGGGAAATATTTGACACTGACTGCAGATGACTCTGTCTTCTAAGAGGAGAAGCATAGTTAATATCAATGAGAAAATAAATCTCTATCAGACTCTATTTCACTTACAAAGACTGGTGGAGAAGCACAAAGAAAATATGGGAATTTCAAAGCCTCCACTTTCTCTTCTTTATTAATAATGATTGAAACTCAGAGTAGGTGACCCTTGGTGTGAATGGTACTTAATAGTAGATATAGAAAGGAGGTCTAGGACTGTGTAAGGGCTGTAGAGCTAAACTGCCTTCTAGGATAAATGAGAGAATTTGAATGTTTTAAGGACAGAGAAGGCAAACAACAAGGTGGAAGGCTGGAATCTTCCAAGAAAAGTGGTCGGTGAGAAAGACATTCCCTACAGCAAGGCTGTTAAGGGACTTTTCAGGAGAGAGATATATAAGATCTAATTTTATCTCTATTTTTCATTTTTAAACTTTTTTTCTTCCTTCTAAGGAAAACAACACTAATATGATCTAATTTTAAACTTGGCATTTTTATGATTTTTTAAAATCTCTCCTGAGTCCCCACACTTTGAGTAAAGTTTCTACATGTCCATTTCTTGGGAGAAGGGCCTGATGGGAAAAAAACCACACAGGCCAAGTTTGACATGAAGCTCAGTGCCTTGCAAAGGCAGAGCAGGGTGCCATCCCTTCATGTGAGACTGTGAATTCAGAGCTCCTCGGGGGTGGACACCTAGAGCCAGAACAAACCACGGGACTGTCAGCCCCAGGGACGGCGGGACTCTCAGTGAGCATGCTGGACTTCCTACAGAAAACAGGAGAAAGAGCTTAAGTCACTATTGTTTAAATCTCAAAGTACAGGGCCACCTCAACTGCTGTTTTAATTATAAACAATGGAGTGGCTTCTTGAGTGGCATCTTGCACAGAGGTTAGCTCACCAAGTCAGCACGCCAGGTAAAAAAGTCAAAAGTCAAAATGCCCTTGAAGTCCCTTAGCAGAATGCTACATGGGAGATGGCCATTTCTCAGTAAGTTTTGCCATGGCCACTGTGTCCCTAACTGTTCAGTTAATCCTTGACTCTTAGTTTGACAGTCAGCTGAAGCAGCTGGTTTCAGTGAGAGACTATGTCAAACCAAAAATACATCTTTTTAAACTGAAACCCAGAATGTCCATGGTAAGATGTTTACAAGCTGAAAAGCTCCCCGGAACTGAGGTCCAAGGGAAGAACAGAAGATTCTCTCCCACTCCCATCTCACACGCACTCCCAGGCAGCCACTTACTCCGTGGAATGGTAAACAGAATCACTCACAGTTTAGATTCTCTCTTTTCTTTCCTCTTCTCTCTCATGCTTGCAGAGTTGAACTTTATTGGATGTATGACATGGCACTCTAGAAAAATATTAAAAATACTTACGTTAGGCAAAAATACTAAAAGGGAATATACCAACATCTTAGCAGTGGCAGTCTTTAGATACTCTATTATTCACATTTTTTACAATATGCACATAAAATTTCTATCATGGTGAGTACCCCATTGGGTAGTTGTAGGGATTAATAGTACTTAAAACAGCGCATGCACAAACAGTAGGCCCTCAGTATACTTTATCTCATTATAATCAGGAAAGAACAAAGTTTACCTCACTCCTGTGAGTAGGAAAGCGAGGAGGAGGAGATGGCGGTCTACCTGCCAGGGAGTCCCCTCCCAACCCTGTAAACCTGCAGGAGGCTTTCATTACCTGCCCCACTCATGACTGGGATGTTTTGTTGAGTGAGGATCCTGCAGGATTATATTTGCCAGGTGTCGAGAAGGAGAAAACCCCAACAAAGATTGAGAAAATTAAGAGAAAAAGGGAAGGTGGAAAGTGGAGGCTAGGAGTAACAAAAATTTGCAGGAGTCTTATCAATGCTGTCATACAGGGCCAGGAACAGTTCTGAGTAGGACTCCCCCTTGGAGCAACAGAAGGAAGGCTGGCTGGGATTAGGCTTTGACAGACCTGGGATCTGAATTCCAGCTCTGCCCCTTGAATAAATGACTTAATTTCCCTTTGCCTCAGTTTCCACATCTAGAAAATGAAGGCTGATCATAACATCTACCCTATTAAGATGTTGTAATAATAGGTACTATATCTGCAGAGTGCTTTAGCACAGTGCCCGGCACATAATGAAATCTCAACAAATGTTAACCATTGTTAGTATCTGCACCCTGAAGTTCCCAAATAATTGCATGTGGTTTCTGGGCACTTGAATTGATTCTGTGTGTTTCTATTTACAGACATAGAATACTCTGTTGTTTAGGAGCATATCTTTGCAATGCAAATTGAAATGTGTTACCATCTATCTAACTGGCTAGTAATGGTGCCTGATATTGGTGAAAACGTGGGGAAATGGACATATCCTGCCCTGCTAATGGGAATGCAAACGGCTTAATCTCTGGGAAGACTGATTTGACAACATGTGTCAGTCCCTTAAAGATGACCATGTGGGGCCAAGTAGGTGGGCAGAGGGAGCCAGGTAGTGGCAAGGGGTTGAGCAGAGGTGGGGGCAGGATGGCTGACAGAGGTGAAATGCAGAAACTAGGATGGATCTTGTGGAATCAATATATCTCTAAGGAGTCCCAGAAATTCCAGGGGGAGGGCATATTATAAAATACATGGTCGAACAAATCAAGGCTGGGATTATTATATGAGTGTTAGAGAGAATGCTAATCCTTTAAGACTGGAGACACCAAAGAAAAGTACTTCCACATGCCGACTGCATATCCTTACCTGAAGTCTCAGAGGCATCTCTAATTTAGCACACCCACAATAGGCCTACCAACTTACCACACCTCCCACTCAAACTGTTCATCTCTCAACATTCCACTCAAAAGGAAAAAAAGGCACCACCACCAACCTGGTTGTTAAAGCTTCAACTTAAGGAGTCATCCTTGATTTCTGCTTTCCTTTTACCATCACTACCAAGAACATCACATCCAATCCCTCAACACGTCCTGTTTCTTCTGCTTCCAGAACAGATCCCAAATCCAGCCACCTCTCACAGTCTCCACTGTGATGTTTGATCTTGGTACCCACCTGGACTACTGAAATAGCTATATATATATAGTCTCACTTTGTCACCCAGGCAGGGGTGCAGTGGCATGATCATAGCTCAATGAAGCCTTGAACCCCTAGGCTCAAGTGATCCTCCCACCTCAGCTTCCTAAGCAGCTGGGACTAAAGGCACGTGCCACCACATTCGGCTAATTTTTTGTGTTTTTTTTAAGAGACAGAGTCTTGCTGTGTTGCTCAGGCTCATCTTGAACTCCTGGCCACAAGTGATCCTACTGCCTCAACCTCCCAAGTAGCTGGGATTATATTCACAAGCCACTGTGCCTGACAACCTTGCCTATCATCTTCCTCTTCTACTCTTATCCCTTTCAAACCATTCTACAGGTAACAGCTTGAACGCCCTTTTAAAAATAGAAGCAATTGTCCAGTCATTCAATTGACCAGATTAAAACTCATTGATTTCTTTATGTTGTCCACCTCTTTCTCTTTGTCTGCCATGCATTTCCCCTTGACTACTAACCTACAGTCAACAGGCCTTCTCTCTGTATCCCTAACACAGCATACTCAGGGTTCTCTGGCTGGAGTGCTTCTTCTTTGGCTCTTCTCAACATCCAGGTCTCTCCTCAAAGGGTCTTCCCTCACCAGACTAGCCACAGGCACTGCTCTAGTCACTATCACAATACCTTGTTCTACTTCATTCGTAGCACTTATCTCCATCTGAAATTCTTTTGTTTGTTTACTTGTATATTGTTTACATGTCCCCCACCAACACACATACACAGGACTAGAATATGAGCTTTGTGAGGGCAGAAGCCTGCTTGCCTTGCTCACTATTTATCCTCAGCACTTCGTACATGGTAAATGCTCACTAATTAATTGAAAAAAAAAAATCAATAAACAAATACCAGGATCATACAAGTTTCTGGACCCTCACACTCCAGCTCCCTCTAGTCATTTATGACTTCAGTGTTGGTGGACAATGAAAGCAGAGAAGGGAGAGAGGAGCAGGCCACTGGTTCTGATGGAGAGATGAAGATAAAGGCTTCTTATTTAACTAAAGAGAAAGGCAGAGGGAAGCTCAGGGTTTGGTCTGGGCTTGCAGAGCAAGTTGATGGCAAATTGAAACACTAAGGCTTCTAATGCTTGGTGCTCGTCTAGGTAACTGCTCCAGATGTGTCTTGTCACCATCACGACAGTGATGCACAAAATGGTGCACAAAGAACTAAGTTCATCCCAAAGGAACTCCTCTTGTGACATCTGATCACATGGCATACAGGAAGTTGGTTAATTAATAAGCATTCAAATGATGAAGGGTTGAAATATTATGAGGCTGCCAGACACAGCTGAAACTTCCTTAACTCAGTATTTTCTATAGTTTGAATGTGTCCCCCAAAAAGCAAGCATTGGAAATTTAATACCCAACTCAACAGTGTTAGCAGGTGGATCTTAATGAGAGGTGAGTAGGCCATGAAGTCTATACCCTCATGAATGAATTAATGCCTTTATTGCAGGAGTGGGTTCCTTATAAAAGAGTACCTTTGGTCCCCTTTTCTCTCTCTTTCTCTCTCTTCCTCTCTGCCCTCCTGCCATAGGAAAATGCAGCAAGACCCTCACCACATGCAGCCCCTCGATCTTGGACTTTCCAGCCTCCAGAAGCGTGAGCTGATAGATTTATGTTCATTATAAATTACCCAGTCTGTGGTATTCTGTTACAGCAGAACAAAACAGATTAAGAAAGAAAATTGGCACTAAGAGGTGGAGCTGTTACTATAACAAATACCTGGAAATGTGGAAGCAGCTTTAGAACTATGTAATTAAACGAAGCTGAAAGAATTTGGAGGAGCAGGCTAGAAAAAGCCAAAATTACTTTAAGTGGACTTTGAGGATGATGCTGGTAAGGGCTCAAAAGAAGAGGAGAGCTATAGAGGAAGTCTGAAACTTAAGTGATCATAATCAGAATGTTCATAGAAATATGAGCAGTAAAGGCCATACTGATTGGGCCTCAGATGGAAATGAAGAATATCTTATTGAAAACTGGAGTCATGGCCATCCTTGTTAAGTGGCAAAGAATTTGGCTGAATTGTGTGCGTGCTCAAGAGCTTTACAGAAGGCAGAATTTAAGAGCAATGAACTAGGGTGTCTGGTAGAAGAAATACCTTAGCAAAATACTGAAGGAGCAGCATGGCTTCTCTTAACTGCATAGAGTAAAATGCAAGAAAAAGAAATTATTTCAAGACAGAATTTAAAATTAAAAGAGAAATAGAGATTTGGAGGACTCTCAAACTGGCTATATAGTAGAGAATAAAAAAAGATTTTTTTTAAGAGAATAAAATTTTTTAGGAAATCAAGGGTGTGCCCAAAGGACCATTTGATAAGGAGATTAGCATGGATAGAATAAAGCTGGAAGTTATTCATCAGGACAAGGGGAGAATGACCCTAAAGGCACATGAGAGATTACTGATACAGCCCTTCCTATTGCAGGCTCAGAACGACAAGGCCTGGGAAAAGAAAATACATCAAAAGAAAGGCCTAGGGCATCCACGAGGCCTTGGCTCCAGGCCAGGTCAAGTCTCTGCTCTCTGAATTCTGGCACAGCACCCCAAGTGGCAAATCTTAGCAGTATCCATGTGGTGTTAAGTCTGCAGGTACACAGAATGCAAGAGCTGTGGGGACATGGCTTCTTCTACCTAGATTTCAAAGGATGTCTCAGATAGCCTGGAGGCCCAGGCAGAACTTTTCTCATGGGCAGAGTCACTGCAGAAAGCCCCTGCTAGGGCAATGCCCAGCTGAACTTTGGGATCAGAGCTGTTACAGGAAGTCCCTACTAGTCCTAGTGGGGCCATGAAGGTAAGGCCACCCCCAAGACCCCAGAACTGTAGAGCCACCACCATGAGATAACAGCCTGGGGGAGCTGCAGGCATGAGATTTCAACCCATGAGAGCTGCTGCATAGGCCTAGCTCTCCCTAACCACACCCCATAAAGCCATAGGGGCAGTGTTGCCCAAGGTGTTGGAGGCCCAAACCCCATCTCATTATACCCAAAGGTAGGACACTGAGTGAAAAAAAATATTATTCTTAAGCCTTAGGATTCAGTATTATTCACTTTATTGGGTTTTGAACTTGCCTGGGACTTGTTTCTCCACTCTTCTTTCCTATTTCTTCCATTTGGAATGGGGATGTCTATCTTATGCCTGTTCAACTAATGCATTTTGGAAGTAGATAATTTGTTTGATTTCACAGGCTGACAGCTCGAGGGGTTTTAACTCAGGATAAATTGTGCCTTGAGTCTCACCCATATCTAATTAAATGAGACCCTAAACTTTGAACTTTAAAATTGGTGCCGAAACAGTTAAGACTTTGGGGCTATTGGAATGGAATGAATGTAGTTTGCATGTGAAAAGGACACGAGTTTTGGGGGCCAGGTCCAGAATGCCTTGGTCTAAATGTGCCCTCCAAAATTGTTTGTTGGAAACTTAATCTCCAATGCAACAGCATTTGGAGGCGGGGCCTAATGAGAGGTGATTGGGCCATGAGGGATGCACCTTTCATGAATAGATTAATATCATTATCACAGGAGTGGGTTTGCCATAAAAGGGTAAGTTTGGTCCCCTTTTCTCTCTCTCTCTCCCTCTTTGCCCTTCCACCTTGGGATGATGCAGCAAAAAGGCCCTTGCCAGATGTCGCCCCTCAATCTGGGACTTCCCAACTTCCAGGAAAGAGCCAATACATTTCTGTTCATTATAAATACCCATCTCGGGCATGTTGTAATAGCAGCACAAAATGAACTAAGATGGTATTCGAGGCATGCCACTCTTTATTCTCTTTCCAGATCTGAAATCGCCCACATTAATTTCCCCATCTGTACAATGAAAAGCAAATGATCAACAAAGTCTCTTCCGGCCCTGATGATTTAGAATGTTTCTCTTTGACACGAGTTTCTTCCCTCAGTCAAACTGATCTAATTACTGTCCTCCCTGTCCCCCACTGCCATCTACATATAAGCCCCAAGACATTTGCCTTTGCTTATATTGGTTCTCTACCAATAATGCTGACATTTCCTCTCTGCTGTTTGAAATACTATGCAGCCTTCAATAGCCAATAGAATTTCCACTTCCCCTCTTCTTCCTTATTTTTTTCCAGCTGAAAAAAATTTGCCTTTTTAAATTATTATTATTTTTAGATGGAGTCTCACTCTGTCACCAGGCTGGAGTGCAGTGGCACAATCTCAGCTCACTGCAATCTCCACCTCCCGTGTTCAAGCCATTCTCCTGCCTCAGCCTCCCAAGTTGTTGGGATTACTGACATGCGCCACCATACCCAGCTAATTTTTGTATTTTTAGTAGAGACAGGGTTTCACCATGTTGGCCAGGATGGTCTTGATCTGCTGACCTCAGGATCTGCCTGCCTCAGCCTCCCAAAGTGCTGGGATTACAGGTGTGAGCCACCGCACTCGGCCAAAAATTTCCCTTTTATAAACTCTTGGGGCATTTTCTAATTCAGGGATTGGTAAACTACAGCCTACAGGCCAAATGCAGGCCATTGGCCAAATCTGTTTGTTTTTATAAGTAAAGTTTTACTGGAACACACCCATGCCAATTCATTTACATACTATCTCTGGCCGTTTTTTGCTATAATGGCTGGGTGGAGGGCATGTAACAGAAACAGTGCTGTGGCAGGCCAGGTCTCCATTAGCCACCAGAGCAGTTAGCCATCGCCAATACCTTATTATCACTCTGATGAACATATAAGTAAAACATTAAAGAACTGGAGAAACTGGTGCCTTAGTACAAAGGTTAGAATGTAAAAACAAGTCCATTAAGACCCCACCTGGGCTTTCTCAGACCTTAGAGTTTAATTAAAATAATGGAGGTGTTCTAGCACACCTTGTACTAGGACCTACTTTAGATTAAGTAATTGTTCCAAGCCTCTGAAGTAATTTTCCAGACCCCAGGCCCCACATGCAGGCATATCAGAGGCATTTAAGCCACAGCAACTCCGTCCTGAATAGGGGCTAAATAAAGCAAGTCTAAGGCCTACTGTGCTGCATTCCCAGGAGGTTAAGGCATTCTTAGTCACAGGATAAGATAGGAGGTCCGCAGAAGATACAGGTAATCAAGACCCTGCCGATGAAACAGTCTGCAGTAAAGAAGCCGGCCCAAACCCACCAAAACCAAGATGGCAATGTGAGTGACCTCTGGTCGTCCTCACTGCTACACTCCCACCAGCACCATGACAGTTTACAAACATCATGGCAACGTCAGGACGTTACTCTACATGGTCTAAAATGGGGAGGCATGAATAATCCGTCCCTTGTTTAGCATGTCATCAAGAAATAACTATAAAAATGGGCAACCAGCCGCCCTTGGGGCTGCTCTACTTAGGAGTAGCCATTGTTTATTCCTTTACTTTCTTAATAAACTTACTTTCACTTTACCCTATGGATTCGCCTCAAATTCTTTCTTCTATGAAATCCAAGAACCCTGTCTTGGGGGTCTGGATTGGGACCTCCTTCCAGCAACATAAGCACTAGAGAAAAACCTCTAATTTTGAGTTGGTCGGGTGAGTTACTCCAACCTTCTCCCTGTAACTAGTTGCAGAAATAAACTCCCTTCTTTCCCAGTCTGTCTGCATCTCGTTATTGGACGGCGAGAACAGGCAGCAGGACCTCGTTCCATCCGGGAACAGTGTGGCTCATATACTGTTTAAATATTTACTATCTGGCCCTTACAAAAAAGTTTACCAACCTGTAGCTAATCTATGCTTCTCAAACAACAAGATCCAGGCTGAGATCCAAGCAGGAGATACCTGAATCCACATGGTCAACGTTGTGTATCTTCTTGGAGCATCAATTTTACTAGAAGACTAGGAAGAAAAAATAGTTAACAGACTATACATGTAGACATTTAATAGACATTAAAGCAAATACATTTATATTATGGAGTAGAATCCAACATTTTGAATGAAATTGTGAGTTAAAATTACAAATGTGACCAAAATTTCAAGCACAGGGAGGCCTCTACACATTGTTTCTGTTCCTTTACTGTTAAAAATATTTTTGTATAGCCGGGCGCGGTGGCTCACGCCTGTAATCCCAGCACTTTGGGAGGCCAAGGCAGGCGGATCACCTGCAGTCAGGAGTTTGAGAACAGCCTGACCAACATGGTGAAACCCGTCTCTACTAAAAATACAAAAATTAGCCGGGGGTGGTGGTGTGCACCTGTAATCCCAGCTACTCGGGAGGCTGAGGCATGAGAATTGCTTGAACCCAGGAGGCAGAGGCTGCAGTGAGCCGAGATCGCGTCACTGCACTCCAGCCTGGGGGACAAGAGCGAGCCCTCTGTCTCAATAATAATAATAATAATAACAAATAAGTGAAATATTTTTGTATAAAATTTTAGAAAACACCCATGTATGCTATTTAATTTGTGGTGGAAGTGTTGCAGAATTTTGCTCCTTAGTTCAACTAAAACCGGGTTCTTGTCACACAACCAGGAAGAATGAGGCGCGCGGACACACTGAAGGGTGCTTAGAGAGGAATTTGTTGGGCAAAAAGGAAAAAAGGAAAAAAAAAACTCTCAGCAAAGCAAGCAAGGATCCTGCCAGCGCTCCCATATCACAGACTGAACACCAGGCCACCACACAGAAACGGAAGAGGCCAGGCTCCTCCCTCCTGCAAACTGTGTGAACTCCTCCTGGCTCCACCCTGTTCTCCCAGTGCGCAGGCCAGTCGGAGATTCTCCGGGGACCCATTTTTATCTGCCTAGGAATTTGGCCATCTCAGAAGTACATTTCTTCTGAGTCTTTGTATTCTTGCCACTTCTGGCACGGTGCTTGACTATAAGAACTCCAGAAGGGCTGGTATTATTTATTAACATAAATCCTAAAAGGTCTTTACCTGTCAGAACGGCTTAGAAGAGTTCTGCATGTAGGCGGAGGGATACACCAGATGACTCTGCCTGCAGCGGTCTCATACACTGTGGCTTATTAGTGCCTGGACTGTCACTATGGCAACAAAAAGTCTAATAAGAGCTAGTTAAATTAATAATATTCATAGCAATGTCATCACTAATATAAAATTCAAATTAGTTCTTCCTGAGCTGAAAACAGAAACAATCTTTATATGAATGAACTAGTGATAACCTCGTTGTTTTGTTTTTTGTTTTATTTGCCTTTTTCTTTTCCTTTAACTGATTTATGTATTTTGTAGGGGAATGGAGATATTAGAAAGTTTACCGTGTCCGTGACTACAGGCCCAACCACTATTACCATCCCACCCCATATCCCTCATCCCAAAGCATCTCCCTGACTTCTGAGGTCTGAACAATCACTATTACAACAGTGACCGCTGGGTTTTGTTGTCTGTTGTTATCTTTGTTTTGTTTTTGAATGCAAATGTGCCTAGGAAAGGGTAACATGTAAAGTTACCAATCTCTTCTTAAGACTCGGCAGATGGCTTTGGCATCGGTTGAGGGTGGGGTGAAGAAAGGCAGTCCCAGCCTCTGAATCCGAGTCAAGTCTGAGGCCAAACTCCCAATTCTGCCACTGACTTGCTGAGCTACTCTCAGTGATGCACCTTCATTTTTCTTTCCTGTAATATGAAAGCTGGAAACTAGGTGTTCTCCAAGAGCTTTTCCAGCTGTAAAATTCTACAGTTCAAGGTAGCATAATTAGTGGAAAAATCAAGGGCACAACCACACGGATAGAAATTCAAAAAGATAAACCTTTGGGAAGCTGAGGCGGGCAGATAGCGAGGTCAGGAGATCGAGACCATCCTGGCTAACACGGTGAAACCCCTTCTCTACTAAAAATACAAAAAATTAGCGGGCGTGGAGGCTGGCGCCTGTAGTCCCAGCTACTAGGGAGGCTGAAGCAGGAGAATGGGGTGAACCTGGGAGGCGGAGCTTGCAGTGAGCCGAGACGGCGCCACTGCACTGCAGCCTGGGAGACAGAGCGAGAATCTGTCTCAAAAAAAAAAAAAAAAGATAAACCTGATTGGAAAAGGTTAGTTACAGAATTACTTGTACAGCATAAAACCACTTTAACTTTTTAATTTAATTTTTGGAATAGGTAACATAGTCCATCCACATGGGCTATCTCAAAAAAATTAAGAAATATATTTAAAAGTCTTCTCCCATACCTCATACCACCCCTCTTTCCACATCCCACATGCAAAACTGCTATTAGGTTTTGCATGTAAACTTTCAGTTTCTTTACGCATATGCAAAAAAAATTAATACATAGGCTTATTTTCCCCTTCATTAGCACAAAATATAGCATGCTATGTATATTCTTCTGCAGCTTGCTTTTTTTTTCCACTTAACATGTATTTGAAAACTTTCCATATTAGTACAAAGAGTGCCTTCATTCTCATTTACAACTGCATACGATTCCGTTACAAGGATGCACCATACTTATTTGATCACTCCCTGTTAATGAATATGTGGACTGTTTCTGGTCTTTTTATTACAAGCAATACTGCAATGAATAACCTTGAACACATGCAGTTTTGAACATGTGTAAACATATACCTATCTATAGATAAATTATAAGAAATGAGATTTCTTTTATAATTTTGTGCATTTGCCATTTGCTTTTTTTTTTTTTTTTTTTTTTTTTTTGAGGCAGGTTCTCACTCTGTTGCCGAGGCTGGAGCACAATGGATCAATCATAGGTCATTGCAGGCTCAAACTCCTGGACTCAATCAATCCTCCCACCTCAGCTTCCCAAAAGTGCCAGGACTATAGGCATGAGTCACCACACCTAGACTTGTACATTTGCATTTTTGATATATATTGTCAAATTGCCCTCTACAGAGATTATACCCATTTACTCACCCACAATCAAAGTTTAAGTTCCTCTTTCCCTCAGCCTCTTCTATACACTGTTATCAAATCCTGGGTATGGACCGATTTGACAGATTTTTGAAATGGTATTGTTTTAGTGATTTTTTTTTTTTTTTTTTTTTAGAAATAGAGTCTCACTATGTTGCCCAGGCTGGACTCTAACTCCTGGGCTCAAGCCATCCTCGCACTTCAGCCTCCTAAGTAGCTAGGGCTATAGGAATGCACCACTGCACCCAGCTTCAATGTGGTTTGAATTTTTATTACTCTTTTTTTAATGAATGAGGTGGTGAATCTTTTCTGATGGTTAATAGCCATTTGTATTTTTTTCTCTGTAAATTAATACTTTAAGCTCTTTCTCATATATGTAAATTTTCAAAACATGCATACTGATTGTTTATAGCCATGAACATGCATAATGAAGGGTGGAAGGGAAACTCTAACCTCAATTGAGAGGCTGCTGCTGGCAAGGATGGCAGGTGGGTGGGACAGGGCAGACAGCAGAGACACAAAGAGATTATCAATGAGGGGGTAACATTTTATTTCTTAAAAAAAAAGCACATGAAGCAAGAAAGAAAATTGAAAAAAAAAAAGGAAGCAAGGGAGGGGAAGAGAAGACAAGCTTTAAAATCAGTAAAGCTGGGCTTGAATCTCAGCCACAACACATGCTCTGTGGCCTTTCAAAGCTCTCATAACCTCTCTCGTTCTCAATTTCCGCATCTCTAGGATGTAGAGAATTTAATGACTAAAGATAATCCATGTAAAACCATGATTAGCACATCGTTGTTGCTAAACAGTCATATTACATTGTTAATTTGATTATTATTCCAATGTATATGATGTCTCAAGCCAAGAGAAAGGGTCTGGTGGCTTTTCCTGGCTCAACTACCTTTTTCCTGTTAGGTTTCCCCAGGGGGTAGCCTCTTGTTGGTGACATCACGCCAGCGGTTTCACCCTCCCTTGACTATTTTCCAAATGTCCTCCCCAGAGCTGCCCCTGTTGGTGTAACTGGCGTGACTGAGAGAAGCAAGGATGTGCTTGGGGTAGGGCTGGGAGGGGGAGTTTCCTCTGTGTCGCAACCACTGTTTCCAAAAGCTGTGACCTCTGTTAGCTGTGAGATTTTGGCTTCCCGTTGTGGCAACATCTGTAGAACCACATCCATGGTTTACCTGCAGCCTGAAATGCCCTGGCCTCAGAGGAAGCTAATATCTCTTTCTCCTTAGTTTGCATTACCTCAACAAGCAGTAGGCTGCCCCACCACACCCCCACATCCCAAGGCTTCTTGATGCCTTGTTTTTCCAAAGCCTCAGAGACACAGAAAAGTTATTTCTTTGCTGTAAACTCCTTTTATCAGAACAGAAACGATTAGAGCAGTGAATTTGGTACACATCTTTTCCCATCTTTGGATTATTTTCTGAATTTAAATGGTTTCTATTCTTTTTCATTATTTTGATCCTAAAACATCAGAACACTAGAAAGGAGAGAAGAGAAAAGGAAGAAAAAGAAAAAAAGAGGATTGCCAAGGCAGAAAGAAGAAAAAAAAATAGGGTTGAAACAGATGGTGTCCTGGCAGAGTCACTTCTTAGGCCCTGGAGAGAAGCTTCAGAACTAATCTAAAGGCCTACGTCGGACACCACCAGGTCCTTCCTTAGTGGCTGAACCTTTGCTCTCAGAGACCAAAAAGCTCTTGTATAGCTAATGCCCAGCTATAAGTGAGAAAATGCTGGGTGAGCTTAAAGGAATACCCCTTCTGATAACATCTGGAAGCTTCACCAAACCAGCAAAGACAATGTCCTTCAATTATAATTGCAGTGATGAACCAATAACCCATCAACCAAATCATGAAAATCATGGAGAAAGGAATTTCTGTTTTTCACAGAGGTGAAGATCACTTTATCTTTGGCAGAACCGATCTGAAGGGAAATTGTAAGAGACATGAAATTTAACTTTCCTGGCATTTGTGAATATTTCTTCTTTTGATAACCTGGATTCCATGAAACCAGGAACCTCCTTCTGTAGCATCCCTCGCAGGCCTGCCAGCACATTTACTGCCAGTGCCTCACCTCTCTTGCCTTCATCCAAATTTCCCTTTCATTGGCCTAGTTTTCTGGAGCTCTTTGCTGGGAGACAGACAACTGCCTGTTCTGAGAAACTATTCCATTCTAAAGTGATAATGGATGCTGCAATAGGTAGAATAATAATCCCTCCAAATACATCCATGACCTAATCCTCAGGATCTTTGAATACGTTACGACATAGCAAAGCGGACTGTGCAAATGAGATTAAGGTTAAGTACCTTGAGATTATCCTGCATTACCCAGGACAGCCTAATCCAATCACATGAGTCCTTAAAAACGGGGTCACTTTCCTTAAAAATTAGTCAGAGAGGTGAGAGGAAAGAAGAGTTTCTGACTTTGAAGATGGCAGAATTGGGCATGAGTCAAGGAATTCGGGTGGCCTCTAGAAGCTGGGAATGTCCTTCAGTGATAGCCAGCAAGGAAACAACGTCTCAGTCCTACAACCAGAGGAACTGAATTTTGCCAGCAACCTGAATGTGCAAGGAAAGAGATCCTCCCCCAGAGCCTTCAGTAAGGCACATACCCCGCTGACACCTTGATTTTAGCCCAGTGAGACCATGTCAGACCCACAGAACCGTAAGTGAATAACTTTGCATTGTTTAAACTACAATATTTGTGGAAATCTGGAGTGTTTTTTTTTCTAGCAACAGTGCTAACATGAGACTCAGTCAGTAGGGATTTCAGTTTGTTTTCTAAAGCAACCATTAACGGTACAACATGAGGGGGAAAAATGTGTGCATTTTGGAGCAAGCAAGTTGTTTTGCCACAGTTTGTGGGCAGGTGTGTACACATTCACCTGTTCCATAAATATTTATGGAATGCCTACTATGTACCAGGCACATAGCTCCCTACACATATGCTTCCTTTTAGATCATGTCTACATAAGTGGATTCAGTCAGCCAGCAAGTCAACAAATGTTCACTGAGCATCTACTATGTACTAGGTACAAGGACAACTCAATTGGGATTCATTGAAAGGTTCTTTAAGCTGTGTGCCTGGGGAGCCTGAGATTCCAAATTTTGCAAAGTAAGATTGGAATCAGACAGCACTGAATTCTGTTTTCAGAACAGCTATGAGATATTGTTGTCTTCCTTTCATAAATGAGAAAACTCATGCATAGAGGGACTAATTGACCAAGTCACACCATCAGTAAGTGATGGAGCTGGAATTTTCAAATTAAAAATGAGTAACAGGGCCTGGCGCAGTGGCTTACACCTGTAATCCCAGCATTTTTGGAGGCTTGAGTCCAGGAGTTCAAGACCAGCCTAGGCAACATGGTAAAACCCCATATCTACAAAAAGTACAAAAATTAGCTGGGCATAACATAAATGCATAACACAAAATGTACCATCTTAACCATTAGCTACTTTAAGCATACATTTAAGTAATGTTAAGTACATTCACATTATTGTGCAACCAATCTCCAGAACTCTTTTTATCTGGCAAAACTGAAAGTCTACCCTCATTAAACAACAACTACTCATTCCTCCCTCCCCACAGCCCCTTCTAACCACCGTTCTACTTTCGGTCTCTATGAATTTGACTTTTTCAAGTACCTTATATAAGTGAAATCATACAGTATTTGTCTTTTAGTGACTGGCATATTTCACTCAACATGTCCATGTTGTAGCAGGTCAGAATTTCCCTTGTTTTTAAGGCTGAAGAATATTCCATTTTGTGCATATACCACTTTTTTTTTTTTTTTTTTTTTTTTTGAGACAGGGTCTCTGTCACCCAGGCTGGAGTGCAATGGCACCATCTTGGCTCACTGCAGCCTCAGCCTCCTGGCTCAATTGATCCTCTCACCTAGCCTCCCAAGTAGCTGGGACTATAGGTATGCATCACCACACCCAGCTAATTTTTGTGTGTTTTGTAGAGACAAGGTTTTACCATGTTGCCCAGGCTGGTCTCAAACTCCTGAGCTCAAGCAATTCACCTGCCAATATGAGACCCTGCTTTCAATTCTTTGGTGTGTATACCAACGGAGCTGGAATTTGAAAGATCTCTCTGGCTCCGACACCCATTCTCTTTCCAGGGTGCCACACAGCCTAGAGGGAAATTGTGGCTTTCCATGCTGCAGCTAACCAGATACAAAACAGTTTTTGCTCATATTCCATTAAACATGGATCAGATCAAGCTAGTTTTATTCTATGATTATCCAGTGATAAAAATAGAACCTGATATACTGCACTAAGAATAAATTTCAAACTCCTTGGTCCTAGTGATCTGGCCCGCGCCACCTTTTCCAACCCCATTTCACACCACTTGCTATATTTGCCATGCTATGTGTATTTCTATCCCTCAACACAGCAAGCTCGCCCCCACTCCAGAGCCTGTGCATTTGCTATCCATTCTCCTTAGGACTTTGCGTAACTGGCCCCTTCTCTTCATTCAGGTCTCAGCTCAAATATCACCACCTTGAAGTGGAGGTCTTCCAGATGACCATTTGTAAAGTAACCCCTTCTATCACCATCTATCAAATTACTCAATTTTATTTTCTTAACAACTAGCTAAAAACAGTTTATTTGCTTTTGATGTTTTCTAGTTCGTTATCTGACTCCCTCAGAAGAATGTACTTTCCACACAAATGTTACCCGTCTTATTTTCCTAATATCCCCAAGCATAGAACAATGTCTGGCACGCAGTTGTACTTATTAGAATATTTGTCAAGTAAAGGAATGTATAAGAATCTTCATTGTGACGTTGTTTATCATATCCCCCAAAAACCCAAAATAGTATGAATGTCCATCACTGAGAAATGGTTAAATAAATGAAGGTACATAATGTGGAAATTTCTACAGTCATTAAAAGTTGAGATGACCCATTATTATTAACAAGCAAGAATGTTTTCAAGGTATGGTTGATTTTTTAAAAGCAAGGTGTGAAACAATAAGTATGCTATAATTCAAGTTTTGTAAGATATCAAAACTACATGTGTACATGAATGCTTGGGACTATCCCATGTAAGGGTGAAAGGGAGGGCTCCCCTTGGCCCTCTGAAGATTTGCTGAAATACCAACTTGCAAAAGGCAGGTTAATTGGAGAAAAGGCATACACATTTATTTAATGTGCATACACAGGGGACTTCAGGATGAAGAACAAGGATACAGGGGAAATTGTCCATTTTTATGCTTAGGTTCAACAAAGTATGAACAGCCATGTAGAAATAGGATTAGACAAAAAAAAAAAAAAAAAAAAAAAAAAAAGGACTAATCTAACACTAATAGACTGAGCAGGGAAACCCAGTGAGGCCTGTCTGTCAAAGTTCTTCTTGGCCTCTCTGAGCAGCATTCCTTCCTTCTGGGAATGAGCAGACCCCTCTCTGAAATGGGGGTCAAACAAGGTAGGTCAGATAATTTCTTCATGGCCAGTTTTCACACAGAAAGGCAGAGGGGAACGTTGGAGTAATAATTCTAGGTTTTGTGTCTGTCTTTGGGGAAAAGGGGTTCTGGTTCCTATGACCTACCTTGGGAAAAGGGATTCTAGTTTCTCTGGCTAGCCTTGGGGTAGAAAGGGGCTGAGAGACAGGAGGGCAGAGGTCAGCGAAAAACTTTCTGGCTTCTGAGGTCTTTATTTTGGGGTATTGTTTTCTGAGTCCCAACACCCACCAGCAGTTGTGCCTGGGGAACGAGATTAGAGAGAGTAAAGAGATATTTTCCATTTTTCATGTCATACACCTTGTATTGTCAGAATGTTTCACTAATAGCTTCAATTGCTTTTGTAATGAAAACAATCCTATTATATTTGCTGAAGTGTTTAGACAAGGAATATACTGATGTTTGCAATTAACTTTAAAATACAGTATATAAACAATAGGATGGGTTGAGAGATGGATAGAGGATTAGATAGATGAATATGTGATAAAGCAAGGACAGAAAAGTATTCATTGTAGAGTTGAGATGACAAATAGATGGGTGTTCATGGTGCAAGTCTTTCAACTTTCTGATTGTTCAAAAATGTTCAGGCCGGGCGCGGTGGCTCACGCTTGTAATCCCAGCACTTTGGGAGGCCGAGGCGGGCGGATCACAAGGTCAGGAGATCGAGACCACGGTGAAACCCCATCTCTACTAAAAATACAAAAAATTAGCCGGGCGTAGTGGCGGGCACCTGTAGTCCCAGCTACTCGGAGAGGCTGAGGCAGGAGAATGGCATGAACCCGGGAGGCGGAGCTTGCAGTGAGCCGAGATTGCGCCACTGCACTCCAGCCTGGGCGACAGAGCGAGACTCCGTCTCAAAAAAAAAAAAAAAAAAAAAAAGTTCATAATAAAATCTGGGGGTGGAAATCTTACTATTCTTGAATGCCTACCATGGGTCAGACATGCACTGTGAGTTTCTTGAGTTCATGTTCATGTTGCTGCAATGGCACCTAGATGACATCACAGGCCACTGTCATGACCCTCTGCTGATTCATGCTGCCAGTTATGCCACAGGCCCCTTCATCCTAGAAAACCAAGACTCAGCAGCAGAGCTGCCTACATTCGGATGTGGTGTCCCTGTACTGGACAGCCCAGTGCCTCAAGGGAAGATTGGGTCAGAGTGTCAAAGAATCTGTATTTGTCCAAGTTCTAGCAGAAAACAAGGAGCATCCTCAAAACAGTCAACTGGAGACAGTTTGCTGAAGGCACTAAATTCAGAGGTGTGGTAGAACTAGGGAGCAGCTGGGGATGGAAACGCACGCTGGAAAGACATTACTACCCCTAGGCCTAAAGGGCTGGGAAAGTGTAAGGTTTCTAGAGCTCAGCCAATGGAAGCCGTGGGCACAGGAAACAGACACTTCCCAGGATGCAGTAAAGGGGGCACGGAGGGATTAATGACCCTGCTTCTCTCTCTTCCCACACTCCCTTCTTCTGCTAGTGCCTTCCATCACCAAACCTCACAGGAATCCAGAGAGTAGGAGTGGCCAAGTGACAGTAGCTTTGGAGGTCAGCATTCCAGAGAGCAAGCTGGACAGAGCATGAATCTAGGGACAGAGTAGGAGCACGGATGGGCAGTCAGAAAAAATAATAATAATAATAAGGGCAATAATCTTACAACTGGCAGAGACTTGCATCAAACTAATCTTATAATCCATCATCCAATACAAGTCACTTAGAGAAACGGGCCAGGCACAGTGGCTTATGCCTGTAATCCCAGCACTTTGGGAGGTTGAGGTGGGTAAATCACTTGAGGTCAGGAGTTCAAGACCAGCCTGGCCAACATGGCAAAAACCCATTTCTACTAAAAATACAAAAATTAGCCTGGTGTGGTGGCACACGCCTGTAATCCCAGCTACTCAGGAGGCTGAGGCAGGAGAATCACTTGAACCTGGGAGGTGGAGGTTGCAGTGAGCCAAGATCACACCACTGCACTCCAGCCTGGGCTACAGAACAAGACTCCATCTCAAAAAAAAAAAAAAAAAGAAGAAGAATGAAAAAGGTTATTATTAATCATTATACCAAGTCTACAGGCAAAGCCAGAACTGCATGGCTACTCACTTTCATCATCTATTTCAATCTCTCAATTTGCAGATGGGGTCACTGAAGAGACCCAGACAGGTAAGGTGACTTGAAAAAGGTGGCACAGCAGGTCAGGGGCAGAGGTGGAAAAAGTCTCGACTGCTGACACGCAGGCTGGGGCCCTTGATTCCTCACCACTTGGTCACAATGATCAGGCTCAGCAAAACAGCCCTCCAGGCTACTACACTATGCTCAGATGACTCTGGGGAAAGGACAGCTCATCTGTTTGTCCCAAGAAGCATGTGGTTTGAAGCTCCTTTTTTTCTCATATTTTTTTCTTCCCCCTTTTTGTGGTCAAATACTGGGCTGGCTAGAGGGGAAGCACTCAGGTGTCAGTGGGGTTTCACTGCTATTTCATTACATAAGTGAAAGCCTGCAACCCAGAGAATGAAATGCAAAACAGGGCCATCTGACAAGCTCCCTGGCTCTTCCCCGAGGGGCTGCAGGGCTGCCTCAGTCACCCCTCGTGGTGCCTTCTTGTCTCTGGGGACAGGCTGTTGAGACTTCTGGGAAATACCCGTTCAGTGAATTCCTCATCCAACAACTATGACTTGAGCATTTTTTAAGTCGCAGGCACTGTACTATATAAGGATGATGAGAAAGACATGGTCATTGCCGTCATTAAAAGATCCCGTTATAGAAAATAATAGGATACTACGGGTGTTGGTTAATAGACATATATACAGATAAATTAATTACAGACCACAGCACCAGAAGGGAAATAGAGTGCTCTGAAAAACAGTAATAATGGCCAACTATTAATGTCATCCTTTCTCCACAACTGCTCCGTAAGGTACAAACAATTCTTACTTCCATCTTATGGAAGTGGGAACTGTGGCAGAGAAGTCAGGTGATTGCCCAAGGTCAATTCACTGGTATGTATCAGAGCCGAACTTGAACCCGTGAGTGGTGTTTCAGAGCCTGGGTCTTAACCACTGTCTATGTTGGGGAGCATATACTTAGAAAGGCACGGAAGGCCCTTCCAAGGAGGGGGCAGTAGAATGTTCTAGGCAGAAAAAGGAGCAATGGTCAATGTACAAAGTGGAAAAAGAGCCTGGGGTGCTCTGTAATTTGTCAGAAGGCCGGGGAGATTGGGGCGGGGGTTGGATTTTACTCTAGGTGCACTTTACAAAGTGTCTTTGCAGACGTACATTTTCCTAGGTTACCATCAGAGAGCCTGGTAATCCCAAGTGGGCATGGTATTATCCATGTTTTACAGAACAGCGTACATTGTTTTTGGGAACTCAGGGCAAAGGTGAGACTGGCCCCTGTGACTTTGGACTCATGTCCAGTGCTCTCTCTATGCGACCCCAGCTCAGGAACAAGCCACCCCTATGGTTCCTTAAGTACAATGCACCATGGTAATGCCAGCTCCTCTTGTTCCCTTCTCTGCCTTCTCCCACCCCAGGATTCACCTCTCCAGCTGCCTCAACAATCTAATTTCTAGGGGAATCTGATAAACAAATCTGTGCTCATTTGCTAATAGGTAATAAAAAACCCTGTTGGAAACCTAGAGACAACTTGTCTTTACATCCCTGTGAGAACTTACAGCAGCCTTTCCATTTTTCCAGTCATAAGATGAGCCTCAAGCTATTAGACATTTCCTTCTCTGCCAAAGAGGAAGTCATTCGTTGATTAATAGCCTATTCCCAGAGGAATCTAGCCAGAGTTTGAGCCCAGACTTCTGGTTAACAGGTGGCAGTTTGCAGATGCCAATAAAATAAGCATTGTTCAAAGCACCTAATTCCTTGTCTGTGAATAATGATCTCCTCAGCCTCAGAAACCAGTCCCAGGAGATCAGAGCAGCAGGCTCTACACTCCCAGGGCTCTCAGCCCCTCAGCATGGCCCCAAACACTGCCTTCCTCTCTGCCTCAACTAGTACCATGTCCTACCTTGACCTGGGGGCCCAGATGCCCCAGACCCTTCATAGCTCCCAGGGTACACCATGTGACAGCCTTCCCCACCTCCTTCCCAGGCTGTCTCCTTCACACCTGTGAAACGTAACCCAGAGACGCCTCACCCAGGAAGCTTTCCCTGACTGTCCCGCCTCTTCTCGGTGCTTTCATAATCATAATTCTCCGGGAGCCTAGGACATGCTGCACACTCTGTTACACACTCCCCAGGGATTATCTCAATCTGATAGCAATTTAGAGACACAGAATCTCCCATCCTACTGTTTTATCATTGAAGAAACCAAATCACAAGGCTGTGCCCATAGCTGGGCAGGGAGTACTGGAGGGGGAATACAAACCCAGGATCATCACCCTCTGCCATGCTCACCATCACGACTAACATTTATTGGGCACTTACAGCATACCTCTCCCATAGCCCTAAGCCCTTGACATACATTTTCTCATCGAATCTTCACAGTAATCCTACACCATTTAGTCACTATCAGGTATGTGTTATTAGTATATCCATTTTGAAGATGAGAGAGGTTTAATTATTTAGCTAAATCACACATTCAGCAAAGTACACCACCACAATGCACTGAAATTGCCCAGATTAGCTGACCCAGCTAGTAATTTACCCAACATCCCTTCTTCTCCTGTTTCATAATAACAAAGACTATGTTGTTAGAGATGACAATGTGCCCAGTTTAAAAAAGAAAAAATAAAGGCTAAACAAATTATCTCCTATCCTCCTTTGCAGATAGGGCAGGCAATGAAACATAAGTAAACATCATGGGATAGGGGCCCTAGGAAAGTGATTTAAAGAGAGTGTACTCTGGCCAGGCACCATGGCTCATGCCTGTAATCCCAACACTTTGGGAGGCCAAGGCAGGTGGATCACCTGAGGTCAGGAGTTTGAGACCAGCCTGGCCAACATGATGAAATGCTGTCTCTACTAGAAATACAAAAAATTAGCTGGGCGTGGTGGTGGGCGCCTGTAACCCCAGCTATTCAGGAGGCTGAGGCAGGAGAATTGCTTGGACCCAGGAGGTGGAGGTTGCAGTGAGCTGAGATGGCATCATTGCACTCCAACCTGGGTGACAGAGCAAGACTGTCTCAAAATAAATAAATAAATAAATAAATAAATAAATAAATAAATAGGGTGTACTTGGCTAACACCATTTTGCATTTCCGCCTTTTTCCCTCCTTCTGCTTGAGACATGCAGTGTGGATTTCCAACAGCTGTCTTATGACCACGAAGCAATCCTACTAAACACTGCCAAGCAGAAGAATCAAAGGAACTTGGGTTCCTGGTGACATCAGAGCTCCCAAACCAGCCCTGGGCCACCCAGCTCCAAATTTCAAGGAATTTGGAAGAAAAAGAGACTCTTTTTTAAATCTCCGTTGTTTTGATTCTCTATTACTTGAAGCCAAATGCAATTCCTCACTCATTTACTTTGCTATGTGTCTGATGACCTGTCCCCTGAGCTGTGAGGTCCTCAAGACTGAATATGCTGCCCTCTGGGTCTCGGTACCAGTGTCCCTAGCACAGCACCTGCAAATCAACCCCTTCTTGCCATTCTACTTCCCCCTACCCCTGCCTGGGCAAAGGAGGTCATGTTAGGAAAATAGGCATCTCCCCTTATATGAGAGGTAACAACACCAAATTAAGGGAAGGATGAAAAAAAGCATGAAGGGAAAGAAGGTGAGTCCCACCTGTGAAGCAGGGGACTGGGAAGGGCCCATGCTGGCTGAGTGCCAGAGCTCCACTTGGTCTTCTGTCTCAAGCCATAGTGACGTCATTTCCATGCCTGGGAAACCCAGGGCCAGGAGCCAAATCAAATCTGGAGAGTGGAGTCAGCAGAGTACCTGAGCCAGAGCTCAATGTCAGCTTATGCAAAACAGCCAGCATCCCAAGTGTTGCAATTTGAGGCGCTCTGAGGATGGCCTCATGCCCACTGTCTCCACCAAAACCAAACCTGAAGTCCCTCCACAAGCAGCTGATGCCAGTGTGGTGAAAGGCTTCCCATGCTGTGACCCTAGGACGAGTGCACTGGCTGTTGGGGAAGTCAGCTTCTCAGAGGCTCAGTTTTCTCATCTGCAGAGTGGAAATAATACTGCCTTCTCCTGCTTCCATACAGGAGCCAGGAAGAGGATCAAGTATAAAAATGGACAGGAAAGCCCTCTTATAAACACTGAACATTTACACAAACCCAAGGTAATGGGTGTATATTTGTTTTTCTGAGGTGGCCTCTGTATCCACAATTATGGAAGGCTCCTTCCATATCCCAAATACTACATTCATTATAATGTTTTTCTACACTCAAGTGTAAGCTGCTGATAAAAGGTTTCTTCTGAAAAAGACATCTTCTGAAATTAAAAAGGTGGACATAGGGTGGAGTTCCATATCAGTGAAAAGAGAAAGCAAAGAGAATGGAAGACAGATGCATGAGAAGGTGACCATGCTGTTCGCATAATTTGTAGCCCTGGGATGGTGGAAGGAGGGAACTAAGAATGGATTGGTTGGTTTGCCTGTTTCTGGCTCCTCTGGAGATAGAATATTCAAGCTATAGGTGATCTTCCTTAGCTTAGATATTTACAAAACATTAACTTAATTTCTTTAGGGGAGTGGGCCTGGGAGTTTGAGCAGATGGGAGGAAAAAGGACTTTTAAACTTTATGCCTTTCCAAATATTTTTGTTTTTACCACAGTGCATTTTTTTTTAACAAGGTGGGCTGATCACAAGGTCAAGAGATCGAGACCATCCTGGCCAACATGGTGAAACCCTGTCTCTACTGAAAATACAAAAATTAGCTAGGCGTGGTGGCGGGTGCCTACTCAGGAGGCTGAGGCAGGAGAATCGCTTGGACCCAGGAGGCAGGGGTTGCAGTGAGCTGAGATCGCACCACTGCACTCCAGTCTGGTCACAGAGCGAGACTCCGAAAAAAAAAAAAAAAAAAAAAAGTACTTATAGGCAGGGTGCAGTGGCTCACACCTGTAATCCCAGCACTTTGGGAGGCCGAGGTGGTAGGATCTTATGAGCCCAAGAGCTCAAGACCAGCCTAGGCAACTGAGCAAAACCCTATCTCTACAAAACATTTTTTACAAAACCAGCTGGGCCTGTAGTCCTAGCTACTCGGAAGGCTGAGGTGGAAGGATCACTTAAGCCCAGGGACTAAGGATGCGGTGAGCCATGATCACGCCACTGCACTCCAGCTTGGGTGCCCCTCTTTAAAAAACAAACACACAAAAACAAATGAAAAATAAAATAAAAGTATTTATGTGTTTATTCAGAGTTTAAAATGTGATTAACCAAAATATTCATAAATGACTTTAAGATTGCCTGGATTTTCACATCCCCATCCCCTTCATGGGGCCACCACATGATACAGAACTCCATAGTGTTTAGACCAATAATTAGGTTCTGGCCATTGTATTGATGCCACTATTAAAGGGAATTGAGGCTGGCTCACTTGCCAGTTCTGTCCAGCCCTACCCCTGGCATTGAGAAGACCAAGAAACTGCCCCAAGGGTGTAGTTGCAGGGATGCTGAATTCCCATCATTTGTCAATCCCGTGGGTCCAAGATCAGAAGGGATATGCTTTAACCCAATGATAGCATTAAGTCATAAGAGGAATTGCCCATTAGCTAATTTACCCATTAGCAGAGGTTAGCTTATCTGATTAGCTCATTGCTACCATCGCCTACTCCTGCCAATAGAAAGCAGAACCTGAAGGCAACAAGAAAGGGATGTGCTCATTTTTATGTATGGCAAGAAAAATTTAAAAATTAAACATTAGAGCTCAAAAAGACCTGAAGGATGATCTAGCCAGGAGGCCGTAAACTGGAAAGCTCTGGCTTTATGTATTTTGTTTACCAATGAAGGGGTGTTTTCTTTGAATCTGAAAGTATTTATATGCACTTTCCCTCTAATCATACTCCTCATACAGTTATTCTATACCTGACTGCCTCTAACAGTTATGTTATCTGCTTGGTTACCAAAGTGACCCGGCCGGGTCTCGAGTCCAGCCTTTGATACCTATCCTGGTACCCTTTGGTTAGGGCTAAGAATCTAAAGGGATTAACAATAGATGCACTCAAGAGGTTCAGGGCACCTAAAGGAGAAGGAGATACAAAAATAAATAAACAAAAATAAAAGTTAAACAAACAACATAATGTCTCTGAATCTCAGAAATCTCTGAATATCTCCTATAGAATGGGGTTAATACTGCCCAGCCTACAGTTGGGGAGAATCTGATCAGAGAAAGCATGTGAATTGCCTTCTCTTATTTTTAAAGAATATTCCTGTCCTTTAAAGAGTGGTCTTTAAAGAATGTTTCTGTCCTTTCCTTCCCGGCAGACTCAACATGCTCTCCAACACTCTTGCCTCATGATTCCACAGCCCTTACCTAAAAATACCAGGTAAGAAGCAAATATGATTGGGGTGTTCCAGAGAGGTGAGCCGAGGCAGAGAAAGTGACCTGTCCTTCATCACTTGGGCAGGTGCCTCCATCCAGCAGGCACCCACTTAACCCATAATGGCAGTTGGAGCTATGCCACCAATCCCACCCACAACTTGGGCAGTGGAGGTGCATGGTCTTGATACCACTCATCTTGGTAATTAATTCCACACAAATGAGCTAACAGAGACCAGTCATCACACATATGCCAACAGCTTGCTTACTGTTTTTTTTCCCTGCTTTTTTCTTTTGGCAGACGAAACATTCCCTCAGCCCAATTATTGGCTTCTAGGTTGTCCCTTGGATCTGATAGCTGTTGGTTCATGGACTCCAACCTGGCCTGTCATTTTAGCAACCTAGCTAAAACTTCAGTCAATGGGGGTAAAATGATCATTTGATGGCATAAAAAGCCACCATCCAGGGGCAGGCCATGGTGTGGCCTTGTGAGCTGGGTGCCCTAAAAGATTGTCCAGTTCCGGTGAGCTGCAGAACTCCTGTGTCCTGACCCATCTGTTGTTAGTGAACATTAACCTGACTTTAAATGACTAAGTAATCACATCAAAATAGAAACCAGGGCGGCGGCCCCCATTGAAATCTTGGCATTTTGGTCTCTAGTAAGCAGTGACCTTCCATCTGAGCCCACCTCTTTCTTCTCTTCTCTCCTCATGATATTATCTTTCTTTGGATTTTCCATGGAGTTTCCTTTCTTAGCATTTGGTTCTTGGGTTTTTATCACTTTACACAAATTTCCTCTTTGTCACTAGCTTAAGACCTACCCTTCCCTCTGCCTCTGCCTCCTCCACATTACTCTTTCTTCCTTTTTCTCCTCCCTGTCTCATTTCTGTAAGCATTCCTAAAACTCTTCTACTTTTGATAAGAATTGAAGAGCCTGTCAGAGAGAGAGAAAGTAGAGTTTATTAGTTCAAAGCAAGAACTTTGGTGGCAGCTCTGAGTATGACACCAAGATTTGCCCTTAGCAACTGTGTAGCTTTGGGCACATGATCTAGCCACCCGGTGCCTCAGTTTCCTCATCTGGACAACAGGTATAACAACACCCATTTCATGGGATCAAACATAACGCTGTGTATGTAAATGGCTTTGTTAGCAAAGAGCCCTACCATATGATATATTCTAAATAAAATTTAGCTTAGAAAAAAAAAGGATTCACACAATCTTTGCTCTCTGTCATGGTTTTAAATCAATAAGGTCCTAACTGCGTTCATTAAAGAACTAAAGCTCCAAGACTTACCTGGGATGGCCTGGATGACAACAGGATAAGCCCTGATTACCCTCCTTTTTTTTTTTTTTTTTTTTTTTTGAGATGAAGTTTCACTCTTGTTGCCCAGGCTGGAGTTCAATGGCACGATCTCAGCTTACTGCAACCTCCACCTCCACCTCCCAGGTTCAAGCCATTCTCCTCCCTCAGCCTCACGAGTAGCTGGGATTACAGACGCCTGCCACCACGCCAGCTAATTTTTGTATTTTTAGTAGAGATGGGGTTTCACCATGTTGGTCAGGCTGGCCTTGAGCTCCTGACCTCAGGTGATCCACCCGCCTCAGCCTCCCAAAGTGCTGGGATTACAGGCATGAGCCACCACACCCATCCCACCCTCCCACTTTTAAAACAGTTTCTATTTTCTCTCTTTTGCATATTGGATCTCTGAATAATATCCTGAAAAACAGATAATATTGCCATGAAAATTTTTTCCGAAATTGATTTAAATTGATTTTTTCATTTGTTCTTTTGCCAGAATTCTTCTTTGTTCACTCCAAATGAGAGGTACCTGACACATAGAACCTGCAAAGTCATTGTTCCACTCCTTGTTACTTCCTTGCAATTTGAAGCCCCTCTATTTTAAAAAGTATGACTGACATTTCTTTTCTATAAAGAAACGGTAGAGGAGTTTAGCCCACCTGTCAGACTCTCTTCGAAGATCTTTTCACCAGCCTCCAACTATCGGATAGTGAAAGACGGTTATTAGGTACTTGGTTTCATTTGAAGAAAATGGATTGCCCATTTTCTTTACTATTTGAGAAATTTGGTTACACCCAGGATTTCAGACAAGAACCTGTGCTAGTGAATTGAATCTGACAAAGTATTCTCCATCGTAAGTAATATTGTTTCACTACCTTAAAAAAATTATCTTAAGAAAACAAAAAGGCAGGGCGCGGCAGCTCACACTTGTAATCCCAGCACTTTGGGAGGCCGAGGCGGGCGGATCACCTGAGGTCCGTCAGGAGTTCGAGACCAGCCTGACCAACATGGAGAAACCCTGTCTCTACCAAAAATACAAAATTAGCTGGGCCTGGTGGCGCATGCCTGTAATCCCAGCTACTCGGGAGGCTGAGGCAGGAGAATCGCTTGAACCCAGGAGGCGGAGGTTGCAGTGAGCCGAGATCGCACCATTGCACTCCAGCCTGGGCAACAAGAGTGAAACTCCATCTCAAAAAAAAAATTAAAAAAAGAGTCTGACCTTATTGAAAATAGATCAGAAATAAATATTGCCTTTATTCTCTCAAGGGTCACCTAGAGGTAGACTCACCCCCAATCCCCTACACATTCACTGCCTCCCCTGTAGCTGTGTTCACAAATGTGTACACAGAGTTCAGTGAGATTCTGTGCTTTTGGCAGGGACGTTCAGATGCCTCTTTCCTGCTCCATATCCATTTTGCATTCCCCATTTACATCTCTAATATTTTACTGAGGGAGGTGGGGAGTTATAGGGAAGGGACCTGGCAAGAAGAGAGAAAAGAAAAGAGAAGGACAACTAAGATGGAGGCTCCTCGATCCCTCCATCGCCCCGGTTGTGAGCCCATGTGAAAGTGAGTGTCGTTGGGGTAAGCTGCTATAGGATAAACGTTCATGAAAGGTGATGTACAGACAGAGCTGCCTCAGGACCCAGGAAACCAAGAGGGACGTTTGATTGAAAGCTCCAAGATAGCAGAGCTCAGAGCTCATGACAACGTCATGGATCAGTGTATTCCCAGTGCCCAACACATTGCTGACACATCGTGAATCAAATCTGACAAAGCATTCTCCATACTAGGCACACACTAAGACACACAAGAAAGAGCTGTTGGATGAATAAATCAATGAATGAAAAAATTATCTGGAGAAGAGCCATTCTCCCTGCCTCCCCCAATACCTGTTCCACAGTAGTCCACATTGGAGCTGATGGCCTCTCTGCTTCCCCTCCTGTTGACAAATCCATCCTCCACTGCAGCAAGAGTGATCAATTCAAAATATAAACATAAAATGTAAATAAGGTCTTCTCATTCCCCTGCTTCAAATCTTCAACTTAAGACTTAAGATGTAACCAAAGCCTTTGCCTGTGTGATGTGGTCCCAGCTAGCTCAGTGGCCCCTCCCTGGCCCTCATCTCTTCATTCTCTATACTCCAGCCACTGTAATCTTTTGCTTGTTCCCTGGACAAGCCAAGCTCATTCCTGCATCATGGCCTTTGCACTTGCTGTTCTATTAGCCTGGAACACTCTTCCCCTAGATCTTTAAATGAAAAGATACTTTCTTATTATTCAAACCTCTGGTCAAATGACACCTCTTCACAGAGGCCTTTCTTGAGCACCTAAAGTCACTGTCTATTCATTTGTGATCACACCACCATTTTCTTTTTCTTCATAGCATTAAGCACTCAGGAATGATTTTATTCATTTATGTGGCTTCATTATCATTGTCAGTCTTGTACATTCTAATATAAACTCTTTTTCTATGTTGTTTGCAGCTGATGATTCCCCAATGCCTAGAACAAAACCTGGCACACAGCTGGCCCTCGATAAATATTTTCTGAATGAATATTATTAATATTATGAAATTATGAATATGTATTATGCAGCCTTGGCATCCTGAGGGCTCTGGGAAATACCAAGTGAATTTTCCCAGAAGTTGATGCATCAGAGGCAGCAGATAGATGCTTCAAATCGATGCATCAGGAAGAAAGAAAGAAGTGTGAATGATGACAGCTGACATTTATAGAACATTTATTACATGCAGAGATTTTTCCAAGTCCTCAATGTTTATTATCTTTTATAATTCTTGCAGCCACCCCTGAAGCTAGGTCAAATTATTATTTCTATTTTATGGATAAATAATTGGAACAGAGAGGGGAAGCAACACCCACTAGGTCACAAGGGTAGTAAATGGAAGATCAAAGATGTAAATCCAGACTATTCACCACTACACTACACTGCTTCTCTCAAACTGACTTACCGAGAAGCACACCTTCCCTGGGTGGAGGCTAGCGGAGGCAGGAAGAAGTATGAAGCAAGTCAGGTATTGATATCAGTGTGAACACAGAGGTACCTCCAGACCGGTGAAGCCTGAAGCCCAGGGCGTACATCGTGAATGGTCTCACGCTGAAAGGAAAATGCTCTTGAGTCTGCCACTTAGCCCTCCAGCAAAAACCACTTCTGGTTAAATTCCAGGTCCACAGCTGCAGCAGTGCCTCAGGCGACTGTCTCCATTTCCGCCCCTGAAGCTCAGAGCCTGAGAGCCAGACCCAGCCTACAGACACGGTTTGCTTCATACTTACAATGTGGCCTATATCATATATTTTTTAAATTATAATTGTGGCCAGCCTTTAAAATAGCTACTTCACATTTAAGTTGAGTTTTCCAGCTCTTCTCTAAACATCACAAGAACTGTGATGCCCATCTTGCTTTCACATCTGGCACAGTCAGCTGGATCTGAGGAGCGATCCCAAGAGCATGCGCCATGGGTTCACTGTGGTCCCCACCACTCCCTAGCTTGTCCTCAGTCCTGAGCCTTGCTTCTCTGTCTATGTGTATTTGTTTACATGTGCTGTGTCGAGCCTGGGCATTTGAGTTCGTGATGTCTGGTGGGCGTTCATTGCCACACCCCTGCACCCCTGGGACTGCTCTGATAGGCCTCCTGCCTTGAGTCTCACATGGCCACAGCACCATCCTTCATAACGCCATCAGATTCCAGCATGATCCCAGCCACCTCACCAGAACTCAAACTTGAGCTCATCCCTGGCACTGCCACTTGCTATGTGGCTTGTCCTCTCCACCTCAGTTTCCTCATCTGTAAAATGGGAATAATAATAATAATAATATCCACTGTCTTCATTTGTCCCTGCCACTATAACAAATTACTATATACCGGGTGGTTTATAAATAGCAGAAATGTATTATTTACAGTTCCGGAGTCTGGGAAGTACAAGATCAAGGCTCTGACAGATTCCATGTCTAGTAAGCCTCTGTTTCCCCACAGACAGTGGCTTCTTGCTGTGTTCTCACATAGTGGAAGAAATAAGCCAGCTCTCTGGAGTCTATATTATCAGGCCACTAATCCCAACCAAGAGACTAAAAGGCTCCACCTCCCAACACTCTCACCTTGGGGGTTAGGAATTCAACATATGAATTTTGGGGAGACACAAACGTTCAGACCACATCATCTACCTTAGAGGGCTAATGAAGATTTTAAAGACTTACAAATTTCTTGGAATATGTGTGACAGAAGACCTAAATTTAAAACCCCAATATTATGTAACAAACCTGCACATTGTGCACATGTACCCTAAAACTTAAAGTACAATAATAAAAAAAAAAGAGATTATCAACAGAATATATAGACAAATGACAAAATGGGAAAAAAAGATTTGCAAACTATGCATCTGACAAAGTTCTAAGATCCAGAATCTATAAGGAACTTAAACAAATTAACAAGTAAAAAACAAACAATCCCATTGAATAATGGGCAAAGGACATAAACAGACATTTCTTTAAAGAAGATGTACATATTGGAAGGAAAAAAGTATATATACACACACATATATTTACACATAAGATTGTAAAAATAATAGAAAAGAAAACTAGTATTCACAGGTTGAATCAACATCAAAAGCTCCATATCTATGTAAGCATTGAGCACATTCAAAAAATATAATTAAAGTAGGCAAAGTAGATTTTGAATTACTTCTCAAAGGAATCAAAGAACACTGATTATTACACACTATGATACGTACTTTGTGTTAGTCCTGTTCCATGTTCAAATGTTAATTAAAGGCTTGATGGTAGAAAAAATAAAAATAAAAAAATAAAACCCCAATATTCTATGTTGCCTTGACATCTGGGAGAAGCTAGGAGGACCTCAAATGGCATAACCACAAGTTCCCCTCCCTACGCTGCTATAGCAGTTAAGGACTCCCTGCCAAAGAAGCCTTCTTTTCAAAGGGACCAGGTGTGGTGCCTGCTTATCGCTTAGTAGCGGGTTTTCATTCTGTGTCAGTCCACAAAATTATTCAAATGAGCCAATCACATCCTCCCACAGGAACCAAGGAGCACCACAGCCTTGTAATACTACAAAGCCTGCCTTCTACATACAATCCCTGCTAGTTTACTCTGTTCCAAAGCATAAGTGCTACCTACCACGTGGTGTCCTCCTTCCCTGGATGTGAGTGCAGTATGTGCGACTGACAAGCTGCTGTCAATCTCATCTGTTCAGTGTCAAGTGTCGGCCATCCCTATAACCCTAAGGGAGGAATCCCTGCATTCTAGAAAGTTTTTCATATAATACATCATGTCATTTAATTTGCTCAATGGCTCAATGAAATATGTTACCATCCCATTTTACACACAAGGAAAATGAGGCTCAGAGAGGATGATTTTTACAATTGGAATCATCCCAATGTCAATTATTTATGGAGTTCTAATGATGAATTCCAAGCGCTATGGAAATATATAAGCTTATGCTCTCTCCAGAGTGCTGCAAGGTAGGTACAATTATGCCATTTAGCTAATAAGTAAGTTACAGCTCTTAAGGCTTATATAACTCAAAGTCACAAAATCTTAACTGGCAGAACCAAAGATTTATACTCAGTCTTTTCTGGACATAGCGTTAGCTCTTTTCACCTCATTGTGCTTGTATCAGTAAAATCAGGAATAAAATCCAAGTCACATGGATTTAAGAACTCAATAGTAGTTTCCTTATGTCACGTTTCTCTGTATCATGTTATTTCCTTAATAAGAAATCAATCAATCTGTCAATCAATAAAAACCGTTCATGTCCAAACCTCTCAGTTTGGCTTTCAGGCCCTTCCATTTGGCATCCATCTTAAGAATCACTACGACTTATGCTCTCTCATCACTCCCAGGACATTTAACCAGTATTGCCACATTACTGGATGTATTAGTTCATTCTCACATTGCTACAAAGAAATACCTGAGACTGGGTAATTGGGAAAGAAAAGGGGTTTAATTGGCTTACAGTTCTGCAGGCTGTATAGGAAGCATTGTGGCATCAGCTTCTGGGGAGGCCTCAGGGAACTTACAATCATGGTGTAAGGCAAAGGGAGAGCTGGCACTTCACATGGCAGGAGCAGGAGGAAGAGAGAGAGCAGGGAGGTGCCACATGCTTTTAAACAACCAGATCTCATGAGAACTCTATCATGAGAACAGCACCAAAGAGACGAATGGTGCGAAACCATTCATTAAGGTTCCACCTCTATGATCCAATCACCTCCCACCAGGCCCTGCCTCTGACATGGCGGATTACAACTGAACATGAGATTTAGGTGGGCATAGAGATCCAAATCATATCACTTGACATCCATGGAGACACAGACATAAGATCATTAAACTTACAGATGCAACTTTAGAGGCATTTGTGGAATCTTTCCACAAAAAAGATTTAACTCATAGGGTTGTGGCGCATTCAATTCAATTGACTTCATGGTTTCCAGTCCTAAAAAGATTCTTCTCACATTAGTGGAGGATAATTACAGTTAGAATTCCAGATAAAGTTTACTTTAATATCGGATTTAAAAATACAAAAGTGGCCAGGGGCGGTGGCTCACGCCTATAATCCCAGCATTTTGGGAGGCCAAGGCAGATGGATCACAAGGTCAAGAGATCGAGACTATCCTGGCCAACATGGTGAAACCCCACCTCTACTAAAAATACAAAAATTAGCTGGACGTGGTGGCGCATGCCTGCAATCCCAGCTACTTGGGAGGCTGAGGTAGGAGAATCACTTGAACCCGGGAGGCGGAGGTTGCAGTGAGCCAAGCTCGTGCCACTGCACTCCAGCCTGGCAACAGAGTGAAATTCTGTCTCAAAAAAAAAAAAAAAAACCAAAAGTATCCAATTAGACTTTGATTATCTACTAAATTCACTGAACAATAATTGCCTTCAAATGTCCACCCCATTAAATATTAAAACAGTCACTAAAAGTTTTGATGGGAGAATACCATAGCAAGTTTTAAATACCTGATTCATTTGAAATGTGCTTTATATAGTGCTTGCATAATTTATACTACGTTTCTGAGCACAACAACTTTGGCCCTGACTGATTTCATATCACCAATTTTGATTCTGACAATGTCAATAAATGAAATGACTTCAAGCATCCACTTAGAATATACAAAGAAAAAAAAGGAAGCTGAGGCCACCCAAACTAAATATATATAGAGAGAGATATAGATATATAGATTAGATATAGATATAAAAATACAGTTCACTCATGAAGGGTGAGGGGGTTAGGAATGTTGACCCCACCATGCAGTTGAAAATTTATGTATCACTTTTGACTCAGCCAGAACTTAACTAATAACAGCCTTCTATTGACTGGAAGCCTTATGAATAGTATAGCCAATTAACAGATATTTTCTGTATTATCTGTATTATATACTGTATTCTTACAATAAAGTAGCTAGAGAAAAGAAAATGTTATTAAGAACATCATAAAAAAGAGAAATATATTTACTATTTATTAAGTGGAAGTGGATCATCATAAAGGTCTTTATCTTCATCATCTTCATATTGAGTAGTGATATGGTTTGGTTGTGTCCCCACCCAAATCTCATCTTGAATTGTAATTCCCATAATCCCCATATGTCATGGGAGTGACCTGATAGGAGGTAATTGAATCATGGGGGTGGGTTTTTCCCATGCTGTTCTCGTGATAGTGAATATGTCTCACGAGATCTGATGGTTTTATAAAGGGAAGTTCCCCTGCACACACTCTCTTGCCTGCCTCCATGTACGACATGGCTTTGCTCCTCCTTTACCTTCCACCATGATTGTAAGCTCTCTCCAGCCATGTGGAACTGTGAGTCCATTAAACCTCTTTTTCTTTATAAATCATCTAGTCTTGGATATTTCTTCATAGCAGTATGAAAATGGACTAATACAAGCAGGCTGAGAAGGAGGAAAAGGAGGCATTGGTCTTGCTTGTCTCAGGGGTGATGGGGGCAGAAGAAAAAACATGTCTAAGTGCCCCGATGCAGTTCAAACCCACACTATTCAACAGTTAACTGTAATCTAAAAAGTGATTTAAAAAAAAATCTTATCAGAGTGATGAGGTCACTAGACAACTAGTTGAACTGAGGGACTCATGAATAATTTTAATTTTGGCAGAGCATGAGAGAAAGAGGCGGAAGCTATAAAGGCAGATAAAAAGAAAAAACTGAAACATTCATGAATTCTTAAAGGTTAAATGTCTGCTGGCATGAAGTGTTGAATCCCTGGGAGACACAGACATGAAAGAAGACCACACCCACTTCATAGTTCTCCATGAGCCTCAATTGGGTACTCATGAGAAACACTGGGGACAGGTAGAAGACCTGAGAGACCCTCCTCAGTGATGTGGGAGTTCTGAGCCTGCCAAGGTTTGAGAAAATAGCAGGAGTATCCAGAGAAGCTCATTCGTTTCTGGGCACTCTTTGAGTACAAGGTAATAATTAGCCTAGAGAATAAGCATGAAAACCACTCACACCCCAGAGTCTTCTCTGATATGGAACGAAAGCTGCCTACTGGCAGGGGAAGGGTAAGAAGAAACTTACTTGTGCCTCTGTTTTGACACAAAGCAAAAGCTGCCAGGGGAGAGATTGGAAATTCACTCATACCCAATCTCCCCCACTGATACAAGGTAGAGTTCATCTGCCACAGGAGAAAAAGTTATTATATTAGTTTTCTGGGCTGCCATTACAAAATACCACAAACTGGGTGGCATAAACAACTGGAATTTATTTTCTCACAGTCCTGAATGCTTGAAGTCCAAGATCAAGGTCCTAGTAGGGTTGCTTTCCTCTGAAGCCTCCCTCCTTGGCTCACAAATGGCTGCCCTCCTGCTGTGACTTCAAATGGTTGTCCCTCTGTGCATGTCTGTGTCCCAATCTCTTCTTATAAGGATACTAGTCATACTGAATTAGGGCCCAAACACTAATGGCCTCGTTTTAACTTAACCACCTCTTTAAAGACCATATATCCAAACACAGCTATATTCTGAGGTACTGGGGGTTGAGACCTCAACATATGAATTAGGGGAGTGGAGAGTGACACAATTCAGCCTATAACAGTCAGTAAATGCACTGCACTCAATCCTGAACTGAGTAGGTGCCAGAGGTTGCCTGCAACTAGGAGGAGGAATACTGAGAAAGCCCAACTCCTGAGGCTTAGGTGCACAAGGTCCGCCTAAGGATGAAGCTGGAGCAAGAAATTCAAAAAATGTCTACCATAAGCCTTGTACTGAGTACCATAAGCTTTGTACTGAGTACCATAATCTTTGCACTGAGTAATAAGCAGTGACAATCTTTCAATGGAAGAGGGTGAAAGAGGGAAAAAGGCATGGTGAAAGTTGAGGATGGGGCAAACGACAAGAGAAAAACTCTACAGGACTTCAGAATTTATACTAAACAGTTGTAGTGCACTAAATGCAATAATAGCAACAACAATAAAAGAAACTCAGCTCAACAACTGAGTCAACTGACTCAACTCCCGATACTAAAGGTTTGACAGAAGAAGAGATATGCCCATTCTGGACATTAGTCACTATTTAACTTAGTTTCTAATGTTATTTTACCCATAATGTTCAGCATTTCATTAAAAATAACAAGATACACAAAGCAGCGAGAAAAAAAATCCTCTTGTTAAGAAATAAAATAGGCAAAAGAATAAAACTCAGGATGACCAGTTATAGCAAAGTTTCAGGATACAAGGTTAATCTTGTACAAAAGTCAATTGCTTTCTTATATACCACCAATGAACAAGTAGAATTTGAAATTAAAAACCTAATACATTATTTACATCATCATCCAATAAATGAAATACTTAGCTATAAGTATTTGTACAAGATCTAGATGAGGAAAACCACGAAATTCTGATGAAAGAAATAAAAAAAGAACTAAATAAGTGGAGAGATATTCTGTGTTCATGGATGGGAATACTCACTATTGTCCAGATGTGAGTTCTTCCCAATTTGATCTATAGATTCAGTATAACCCCAATCAAAATCACAGCAAGTTATTTAGTGGATATTGGCAATTGGATTCTAAGGTTTACATGGAGAGGCCAAAGACCCAGAATATCCAACACAACATTGAATGAGAAGAACAAAGTTGGAGAACTGACACTACCCAACTTCATAACTTAATATAAAGCTACAGTAATTAAGACAGTGTGGTATTGGTCAAAGAATAGATCAATGAAGCAGACTAGGGAGCAAGAAATAGAGCCACATAAATATAGATCAACTAATGTTTGACAAAGGAGCAAAGGTGAAGAATGTCTTTTCAACAAATGATATTAGAATAACTGAACATCAACTAGACACAGACCTTACAGTTTTCACAAAAACCAATTCACAGACCTAAATATAAAATATGAACCTATAAAACTCCTAGATCATAACATAGAATAAAATCTAGATGATCTATAGTTTGGTGATGACTTTTTAGATATGACACCAAAGACACAATCCATGAAATAAAGAATTGATAAGATGGACTTCATTAAAATTAAACTTTTCTGTTCTGCAAAAGCACTGTCAAGAGAATTAAAAGACAATCCAAAAACTGGTAGAATATATCTGCAAAGGTCATATATGATAAAGGACTGTTATCTAAAATATTAAAATAACCCTTAAAACTCAACAATAAGGAAACAACCCAACTACAAAATGGGCTGAAGCCTTCAACAGACACAAGATATACAGATCGCAAATAAGAAAACACACAGATGGCAAATAAGCATATGAAAAGATGCTTCACATCATATATCATATGGGAAATGCAAACTAAAACAACAATGAGAGTAGTGTGATCAAGATGACTGACTAGACATAGGTCTTTGTCCATAGAGCAGAACCAGGATAGTAAAGTAGATACTCCCATTTCAAACAGATAATCTAGGAGAGAATACTAGGATTCACCAGAGAAGTGATGGGAATCACCAGAAGTAAGTGAGGAGAGGGTTCAAGGCAGCTTGCCAGGCAAGGGACTAGCTGAGAGCTGGGAGAGGCTCCTGGATGTGGAGAAACAGTAAGAGAGTAACCCCCAGGGCTTCACACTCCAAAACAGGCTATTATAGTCTTGGCTATGGAAGAATCCTCAAACCCATCAGGGCCTCAGGCCTGACATAGAGAGCTGCCTAGAGATTGCACAGAGGCATTGCGTCAGGAAGGGAACACACACAGAATTCCACAGACATCTAAGCCTAGAGCAGCTTCAGCTGGACACCATTTTGAGAAGCTAGATACCACAGATCTACAGACATGGCTGCTGCTGTTGCACTTCTTCAAGGAGGGAGAGGCAAGATCAGGCATTCCCACGTACCCCATGGGAAAATGCCTACCACTCCATGCAGCCTGCTGTTGAGATTGAGACATGAACAGACTGCACCCACCACAGCTTCTTGTTCATGCTGCTTGCCTGGGAGGGGCCTCACCTTCTCTAGTCTCAAGGCCAAGGCATCAATTTGAGAGTTTAATGCTGGGCTGTGCCTGCCCTCAGGCCAAGTTGAAGGTGACACAGCTGCAGCTGCCACCCAGCCAGAAGAGGAACAAGATGGACCAAGCTCTCCTAAGCATACTTAGGACAATACCCACTACCCTGCTACAGGCAGCTGTGGGACTGAGAACTATCCCAACGAATCCATGGCAGCCACCAGCAACACCAACATGGACTAACTGGGTCTAAGTGGGTTGGTTGCTCCACCACTGCTACTGCCATAAAGCACACCACACAAGCTGCCCAGGGGTCTGAGAACCTGCTTACACACCCAGCCCACTGTTCCCACTACTAACTTCTAAACAAGCCACCTGGAGGCCAAAGAATCGACCCTCCAAGGCCCACTAACACAAGAGCCAAGGTAAGCTGCTCTGGGGTTTAAAAACAAGCACACTCAGGCAACTGCTGCCACGACTGGGGCCCAAAGACTGACTCAGTTGGTGTCCAGGTCCCTAGCAAAACACTACCACAACCTCAACTAATAACTGTACTCTAAGATACTGAGAAAATCACAGGTACTATTGACCCTTTTTCCTGCCAAGAAGTCAAACAAAGATCAAACCACCACAGGCATCTAAAATCAAAGCCAAAGTATCCTATTCAACCACCAACATATATACATATGCAGAAAAAAATCCTCCCCTGCAAAAGCAATTTCAAAAAATTGGAACAGGCAACTACTACAACAGATATTCAGATATTAGTGGAAGGACACAGGAAACATGAAAAAGTAAGGACCACAACAACTGTATAGTCATAGATCCCAATCAAAAAGGATTCCTTGAAAAGCCAGATAAAAACTCAAAATATTAATTTTAAAGAAGTTCTATGAGATGCAAGAGAAATCTGAAAATGAATGCAAAGAAATCAGAAAATCAATTGAGTATATGAATGAGAAATTTACCAAGGAGACAGATATCATTTTTAAAAAATTCTGAAAATAAAAAATTTATTGAGAGAAACACGAAGTACATTAGAAAGCTCCAACAATACAATAAACCAAGCAGAAAAAAGACTCTCAGAACTTAAAGACATGTCTTTTGAAATAATCCAGTCAGGCAAAAGTAAGGAAAAAGAATAAAAAAGAATGAGCAAAGCCTTTGAGAGAGTGGGGCTACATAAAGTGACCCAAAGTTATGAATTATCTGTATTCCAAAGGGAGAAGAGAGATTTAAAAAAAAAGTTTAGAAAGCCTATTTAAGGAAGTAATTGATGAGAACTTCCCAAGTTGAGCAAGAGAGTCACACATCCAGATACAGAAGACTCAGCAATTCCCAAGCAAATCACCTTTGAAAAAAGGACTTTAACTCAGCGTATTATATTCAGAATATCTAAAGTGAAAGTGAAAGAAAGAATTTTAAAATTAGTGAGAGAAAAGTGGCTAATTACCTATAAAAGGGAATCACATCAGACTAACAACAGACTTTTCAGTAAATTCTTTACAGGCTAGAAGAGAATGAGATGGTATTTTCAAAGTGCTGGGGAAGAAAACAAAAATACCTATTAGTCAAGAACTTTACATCCTGCCAGAATAAGCTTCATAAATTAAGGAAAAATAAAGTCTTTTGCAGACAAGCAAATGCTAAGGAAATTTGTCACCACTAGACTGGTCCTACACAAAATGTTGAAAGGGGTCTTAAACATAAAAATGAAAGGTCAATATTCACCATCAAGAAAACACATGGAAATATAAAACTCATAGATCTTATAAAAACAATCACACAAAGGAGGAAGTGAAAGGAATTAGGCCAGGCACAGTGGTGCACTCATGTAATTTCAGCAGTTTAGAAGGCCAAGGTGGGTGAATCACTTGAGCTCAGAAGTTTGAGACCATCTCAGGCAACATGACAAAAAATAAAAAAATTAGCCTGGCATAGTGACATGCACCTGTAGTCCCAGCTACTGGGGAGGCTGAGGTGGAAGGATGACTTGAGCCTGGGAGGTTGAGGCTATAGTGAGCCATGATCATACCACTGCACTCCAGCCTGGGTGACAGCATGAGCCCCTGTCTCAAAAAAAAAAAAAAAAAAAAAAAAAAGGCCAGGCATGGTGGTTCACACCTGTAATCCTAGCAATTTGGGAGGCTGAGGCGGTCAGATCACTTGAGGTCAGGGGTTCAAGATAAGCTGGCCGACATGGCGAAACCCAGTCTCTACTAAAAATACAAAAAAAAATTAGCTAGGTGTGGTGACACACATCTGTAATCCCAGGTACATGGGAGGCTGAGGCAGGAGAATGGCTTGTACCCAGGAGGCAGAGTTTGCAGTGACCCAAGATCTTGGCTCACTGCAAGCTCCGCCTCCAGGGTTCATGCCATTCTCCTGCCTCAGTCTCTGAGTAGCTGGGACTACAGGCGCCCGCCACCACACCCGGCTAATTTTTTGTATTTTTAGTAGAGACAGGGTTTCACTGTGGTCTCAATCTCCTGAACTCGTGATCCGCCCGCCTCAGCCTCCCAAAGTGCTAGGATTACAAGCGTGAGCCACCGCGCCCGGCCGTGTTTTTGTTTTTCGTATGCTTTGTTGAAGATCAGTTGGCTGTGTTTGGCTTTATTTCTGGATTCTCTATTCTGTTCCATTGATCTACGTGCTTATTTTTGTTTGTTTGTTGAGACAGGGTCTCGCTCTATAGCCCATACTGGAGTGCAGTGGTGCAACCTTGGCTCACTGCAACCTCCACCTCCTGGGTTCAACAATTCTCCTGCCACAGCCTCCCTAGTAGCTGGGACTACGGGGGCCTGCCACCACACCCGGCTAACTTTCGTGTTTTTAGTAGAGACAAGGTTTCACCATGTTGGCCACACTGGTATCAAATTCCTGACCTCAAGTGATCCGCCCACTTTGGCCTCCCAAAGTGCTGGGATTTCAGGCGTTAGCCACTGTGCCCAGCTTACATGCCTATTTTTATACCAGTATCATGCTGTTTGGGTAACTATAGCCTTGTAGTATAATTTGAAGTCAGGTGATGTGATGCCTCCAGATTTGTTCTTTTTACTTAGTATTGCTTTGGCTATGCAGGTTTTTTGGTTCCATATGAATTTTAGGATTGTTTGTTCTAGTTCTGTGAAGAATGTTGATGGCATTTAGATAAGAATTGCATTGAATCTGTAGATTTCTTTGAGTAGTATGGTGATTTTCATAATATTGATTCTACCCATCCATGATCACAGTATGTTTCCATTTGTTTGCATCATCTATGATTTCTCTCAGTAGTGTTCTGTAGTTTTCCTTTTAGAGATCTTTCACCTCCTTGGTTAAGTATATTCCTAAGGGTTTTTTCTTGGTGGTGGTGTTTTTTTGTTTGTTTGTAGCTGTTGTAAAAGGGATTTAGTTCTTTATTTGATTCTCAGCTTGGTCACTGTTGGTGTATAGCAGTGCTACTGATTTGTGTACATTGATTTTGTATCCTGAGACTTTACTGAATTCATTTATCAGATTTAAGAGCTTTTTGGATGAATCTTAAGGGTTTTCTAGGTATACAATCATATCATCAGCAAACAGCAACAATTTGACTTCCTCTTTTCCAATTTGGATGCCCTTTATTTCTTTCTCTTGTCTGATTGCCCTAGCTAGATCTTCCAGTACTGTGTTGAATACCTATTCAACCTTGTCTTGTTCCAGTTCTCAGGGGAAATGCTTTCAATTTTTCCCTATTCAGTATGACATTGGCTGTGGGTTTATCATACATGGCTTTTATTACTTTGTGGTATGTCCTTTCTATCACAAAGGGTTTTTATGATAAAGCGATGCTGGATTTTATCAAATGCTTTTTCTGTGTCTATTGAGATGATCATATGATTTTTGTTTTTAATTCTGTTTATGTAATGTATCACATTTACTGACTGGTGTATGTTAAACCATCCCTGCATTTCTGGTATAAAACCCACCTGATCATGGTGGATTATCTTTTTGATATGTTGATGAATTCAGTTAGCTATTTTTGTTGAGGATTTTTGCATGAATGTTTATCAGGAATATTGTCCTGTAGTTTTGTTTTTCTGCTATATCTTTTCCTGGTTTTGGTGTTAGGGTGATACTGGCTTCATAGAATGATTTTGGGAGAATTATTTCTTTACCTTTTGGAATAGTTTCAGTAGTATTGGTACCAATTCTTCTTTGAATGCCTAATAGAATTCAGCTGTTAATCCATCTGCTTCTGGATTTTTTTTGTTGGAAATTTTTAAATTATTGATTTAATCTCTCTGCTTGTTATTGATTGGTCTGTTCAGGGTTTCTATTTTTTCCTGATTTAATCTAGGAGAGTGGTATATTTTCAGGAATTTATCCATCTCCTGTAGATTTCTCTTTTGAATGTGTGCATGTGTTCATAGTAGTCTTGAATGATCCTTTGTATTTCTGTGGTACCAGTTGTAATATCTCCCATTTCATTTCTATTTGAAGTCATTTGGATCTTCTCTCTTCTTTTCTTGGTTAATCTCACTAACAGTCAATCAATTTTGTTTATTGTTTCAAAGAACCAGCTTTTTGCTTCATTTATCTTTTGTATTTTGTTTGTTTGTTTCAATTTCATTTAGTTCTGCTCTGACCTTTGTTATTTCTTTTCTTCTGCTGTGTTTGGGTTCAGTTTCCTCTTGTTTCTCTAGTTCCTTGAGGTGTGACCTTAGATTGTTTATTTGTGCCTTTCAGACTTCTTGATGTAGGCATTTAATGCTATGAACCTTCCTCTTAGCACCGCTTTTGCTGTATCCCAGAGGTTTTGATAAGTTGTGTCCCTACTATTATTAATTTCAAATAATTTTTTAATTTCCACATTGAATTCATTGCTAACTCAAAAATCACTCAAGAGCAGATTATTTAATTTCCATATATTTGTATAGTTTTGGGGGTTCCTTTTGGAGTTGATTTACAGTTTTATTCCACTGTGGTCTGAGAAGATACTCGATTGGATGTTGGTTTTCTTAAATTTATTGAAACTTGTTTTGTGGCCTATCATATGGTATAACTTGGAGAATGTTCCATGTGCTGATAAGAAGAATGTTTTACAAATATCTGTTAAGTCCATTTGTTCTAGGGTATAGTTTTAGTCCATTGTTTCTTGTTACGGGTAGTCAGGGACCCCTAACGGAGGGACCAGCTGGAGCCAAAGCAGAAGAACATAAATTGTGAAGATTTTGTGGACATTTATCAGTTCCCAAAATTAATACTTTTATAATTTCTTAAGCCTGTCTTTACTGCAATCTCTGAACATAAATTGTGAAGATTTCATGGACATTTATCACTTCCCTAATAATACTTTTATAATTTCTTATGCCTGTCTTTACTTTAATCTCTTAATCCTGTTACCTTGATAAGCTGAGAATGTACGTCACCTCAGGACCACTAGTGTACAAATGGATTGTAGAACGTGTGTTTGAACAATATGAAATGTGATTGTAAAACACGTGTGTTTGAACAATATGAAATCAGTGCACCCTGCAAAAAAAAACCAGAATAACAGCAATTTTCAGGGAACAAGGAAAGATAACCATAAGGTTTGACTACCTGTGGGGTCGGGCAGAATAGAGCCATATTTTTCTTCTTGCAGAAAGCCTATATATGGATGTGTGAGTAGGAGAAATATCACGGAATTCTTTTCCCAGCAAGGAATAACCCTGCGGAAGGCATGCATTCCAGGGGGTAGGTCTATAGATGGCCACTCTGGGAGTGTCTGTCTTATGCGGTTGAGATAAGGACTGAAATATGCCCTGGTCTCCTGCAGTACCCTCAGGCTTACTAGGACTGGGAAATTCCAGCCTGGTAAATTCTAGTCAGACTGGTTCTCTGCTCTCGAACCCTGTTTCCTGTGAAAATGTTTATCAAGACAATGCGTGCACAGTGGGACATAGACCCTCATCAGTAATTCTAATTTTTCCTTGGCCTTGTGATCTTTATTGCCCTTTGAAGCATGTGATCTTTGTGACTTACTCCCTGTTTGTACACCCCCTCCCCTTTTAAAATCCTTAATAAAAATTTGCTGGTTTTGCAGCTCAGGGTTGCCATCACGGTCCTACCATTATGTGATGACACCCCTGGAGGCCCAGCTGTAAAATTTCTCTCTTTGTACTCTTTCTCTTTATTTCCCAGACCAGCTGACACTTAGGGAAAATGAAAAGAACCTATGTTGAAATATTGGGGGCTGGTTCCCCCCGATAATTTCTTTTTGACTTTCTGTTTTGATGATCTGTCTAGTGCTGTCAGTGGAATATTGAAGTCCTCCACCATTATTCTGTTGTTGCCTATCTCATTTCTTAGGTCTAATAGTAATTGCTTTATAAATTTGGGAGCTCTGGTATTAGGTGCATATAAACTTAGGATTATAATATCTTCCTGTCAGACCAATCATTTTATTATTATATAATGTCTTTCATTGTCTTTTTTCACTATTGTTGCTTTCAAGTCTGTTTTGTCTGATATAAGAATAGCTACTCCTACTTGCTTTTGGTTTTTCCATTTGCGTAAAATGTTTTTTTCCACCCCTTTAACTTAAGTTTATGTGAGTCTTTATGTGTTAGGTGGGTCTCTTGAAGACAGTAAATATTTAGTTGGTGGATTTTTATCCATTCTGCCATTCTTTATCTCTCAAGTGGAGCATTTGGGCTATTTACATTCAACATTAATATGGAGATGTGAGGTGCTGTTCTATTCACCATGTTAGTTGTAGCCAAGATACTTTGTTTTTTTCATTGTGTTATTGTTTTGCAGGGCATGTGAGATTTATGCTTTAAGAAGGTTCTATTTTGGTGATATTGAGGTTTTGTTTAGTGATTTAGAACTCTTTAGCATTTATTGTAGTGCTGGTTTGGTAGCGGCAAATTCTCTCAGCATTTGTTTGTCTGAAAAAGACTTTGTCTCTCCTTCAATTATGAAGCTTAGTTTTGCTGCATACGAAATTCTTGGCTGACAATTATTTTGTTTAAGGAAGCTAAAGATAGTACCCCAATCCCTTCTGGCTGGTAAGGTTTCTGCTGAGAAATTTGCTGCTAATGTAATAGGTTTTCCTCTGTAGGTTACTTGATAGTTTTGTCTCACTGCTCTTAAGATTCTTTCCTTCATTTTCACTTTAGATAGTCTGATGACTATGTGCCTTGGGGATAATCTTTTTGCAATGAATTTCCCAGGTGTTATTTGAGTTTCTTGTATCTGGATGTCTAGCTCTCTAGCAAGGCCAGGGAAGTTTTCTTCAATTATTCCCTCAAATAAGTTTTCCAAACTTTTAGATTTCTCTTCTCCCTCAGGAACACCAATTATTCTTAGGTTTGGCCATTTTACATAATCCCATATTTTTAGAGACTTTGTCCTTTTTTTATTTTCTTTCTCTGTCTTTGTTTAATTGGGTTAATTCAAAAGCCTTATCTTTGAGTTCTGAAATTCTTTTTGCTACCTATTCTAGTCTATTGTTGAAACTTTCCACCGTATTTTGTATTTCCCTAAGTGCATCTTTCATTTCCAGAAGTTCTGATTGTTTATTATATTTCTCTGAAAAAGTTTTCATTCATATTGTGGATTTTAAAAAATTCTTTAAGTTGGTTTTCAACTTTCTCTGGTATATCCTTGAGTAGCTTAATAATCAACCTTCTGATTATTTATCTGGCATTTCAGAAATTTCTTCTTGGTTTGGATCCATTTCTGAGGAACTAGAATGATCTTTTGGGGGTGTTATAGAACCCTGTTTTTTCATATTCAAAAAATTACTTTTCTGGTTCCTTCTTATTTGGGTAGACTATTTCCTCAAATTATTCTTAATTTTTTTTGTTTTGACTGTGGGGATTTTTTCTATTTCTATTTTCCCCCTTTTAAGGATCAGGCTTTACTGACTTTAATGTTTACAGTTTATTTTAACATAAATTGATTCTTGGTGCTTTAGGGGGAAAACACTGTATGAGTTCCTTTATCACAGGGAGTCTTTGTGCTCTGGTTGTAGTAGTTAGGTACTTGGAGTGTGGGCCAGTTCACTGTGTCCTATGGGGTTGGAATGGTAGCAATCTCTTGAGGCTTATCTCATTCTCTCATAGTATTCACTTTATTTGTTTAATTTTTCCCAGTATTTTATTTACTGAGTTGATGATTCAGGCTTCAGGCCAATAGGGGAGGTATCCTTAGGTGGGCACTGGTTGTAGCTAAAGGAGGTTTGTAGATATAATACCCACTGGAGATCAGAAGTCCTACCCTTGATGAATGTGGCTGGGGAAGCTCTCAATTAGATGTGCAGAGAGGTTTTATCAAAATGAAGAGTGGGAGCTACCTCAGTTCCCCTGCCAGGCCAGCAGGTAGGCTATTCACCTCACAGCCTCTCCTGTCCCAGTGTTCCAGCTACTCAGATCATATAAGCACCTCTTTTCATTGTAGAAATGTTAATCTTCCAACTATGGAGGAATTGTGACTCTGCCTCTCACGCAGGCCTGAATCTGGGGAGTGATCCTCCTATGGGGCTACAATCACCCTAAATTGTACCAGGAAGGCTGTCTACAGATGCATCCATGCTTCATTCCCATGGGAGAAGCCCCAGCTGTGTCTGCAGTAGTGTGCTGGGGGAACAAGGACCCCTTCTCCAAGGCTCTTTATGATTACAGAGGCTGCCTGCCGGTTGGCGTAGGCATACAGATTTTCCCTACTGTGCCCAGCTCTGCAACTGTATCTCTGCTATAAGAAACTTCCCACCAGCAGAAAGATCTGGGACTAAAGGCCCACCATCTAGATTCTTTTGTCCTATAGGGTGATCCTGTGATGTGGATCTCTCCCACTTCCGCCAGGACTGGGGCTTCCTGAGAGCTGGACTGCAGTAGTCATTATTGCTCTTCTGGGTCTACTCCACCAGTGGGACTACCAGGCTTTGGGCTGGTGCTGAGGAATATTTCAGGCTTCCTGGCAGTGGATACCAGCATCTGCTGTGATGGTGACAGCAGGGGTGTGACATAGACTCTATGAGACTCCTTGGTTGTAAATAGGTTTAGCATGCTGGATTTCTCAAATGCCGGTTATGCTAGCAGTGAATTTGTGACATGGACAGACTCAGGATCTCTGGTTAGCCAGCATGTTGCAGGCAGTGGCGTTAGCTGGGATCTCACCATTATTTTCTCTTCCCTGGGTGCAGTGTTATTCTATTGAGAGGTGCTGTAATGGCCTGAGTTGGTTGGCCTCCAGCTGGGAGGTAGCACTTGCAAAAGAGCACCAGCTGCATTAGTAGTAGTAGGATTTAAGCTTTTCCTAAATTGTCCAGGGGAAGTATTCTAGCTTCTCAGGCAACGGATAGGGCTATAAAGCTCCCAAAAGTTTATGTCTTTGTGCTAAGTTACCAGGGCAGATAGAGAAATACCATCAGGTAGGGTCAGGATTAGGCAGGTCTGAGCTCAGACTCTCCTTGTCCAGGGCCTGCCTCAGCCACTGTGGTGAACAGAGGGTGGTTCCCAGGCCACCAGGGCAATGTTCCAGAAGAAAGTGTAACTGTCTCTACTGTGCAGAAGAGTTCACAAAGGGAGTGAGGATTAGCTGACAGCAGCAGGTCCCACCCAGCTCCCACACAGTTGGTGAGGCTGGTCTCACTCCCACAGTGTCCGACTAACAGCACTAGGTTTAGATCCAGGCAGTCTGCACACAGAACTCAGATCTGACCCAAGCCATAAGCTTCCCCACAGAGACAGCAATAACAGCTTTAAGGCCATTCCCCTCCCCATCTGCCCACAAGGTAGGCATGCAGCTTCTATGTTTGTGTCTGCAGCATACTTCCTGCTCACTCCTGGATTCTCTTCAAGAAAGTTTGTTCCCACTCAAAATTATATCATAAAATTCAGTTGGGAGCTTCTTTCACCCTGTGACCCCTCCCTGGGTTTGTTGGCTAACTTCCCCAAGGGTGCCTGTGGGAAATAATCAGGAATGGCTTCCCTGCGCTCATGCTGCAGATTGTGAATGCCTACAAGGCACTTCCCACCGCTGCTTCTACTTTAATATTTCACGTTTCTCCCTAAATTCATTCCAGCTCTCAGCAGGGTTAAGACCTTATCCCATGATCTGGGTTTTCAGATTCCCCAGTAGGGAATGTGTGTTTGGATGCAGGTTTTCCCCCTCTCACACTCTGGGAACTTATAATTTTTCACCTGTCTCATGGAGTAGGCTATAGCCTGCTGCTTCTTTCAAAGGCTCTGTGAATTCTTTCAGTTTTCCTGACAAGTTCCTGTGGTAATTCATGGAAAAAAAAATTAACAGTATGAATCTCCACCCACTATTCTGTCCTTTCAAGTGGGAGGACACTAACACTACCTCCTATCCACCATCTTGAAAAAAAACAGAATGGGTTTTTTTTAATGATCCAAGAATATGCTGTCTACAAGAAAGTCATCTTATCCATAAAGACACACATAGACTGATAAAAGTAAAGGTATGGAAAAAGATATTCCACACAAACAAAACCAAAAGTGAACAGAAGTAGCTATACTTATATCAGATAAAACAAGTTTTAAATAAAAAATGGTAATAAAAGACAAAGAAGGTTATTATATAAAGATAAAGGGATCAAATAAGCAGAAGGATATAACAAACCTAAATATATAGGCACCCAACATGAGAGCACCCAAATTCACCAAACAAATTTTACTAGATCTAAAGAAATAGACACTATAATAACAGTGGGAGACTTTAGCACTCCAGTCATAGCACTAGACAGGTAATTGAGACATAAAATTAACAAAAAAACATTGAACTTAAATTGGACTTTAGACAAAATGGACTTATCAATTATTTATATGACATGCTACCCAACAACTATAAAATGTACATTCTTTTTATCAGCACATGGAATATTCTTCAAGATAGACCATGTTTAGGCCACAAAGCAAGTCTTAACAATTTTTTAAAAATAAAAATCATACCAAGTATCTTCTCAGACCACAGTGGAATAAACCTAGAAATCAGTACCAAGAGGAACTTCAGGAACTGTACAAATACATGAAAATTGAACAGCGTGCTCCTGAATGATTACTGGGTCAATAAAGAAATTTAAATGGAAACTTTAAAAAAATTAAAACTAATGAAAGTGAAAAGACAACATACCAAAACCCATGGGACACTACAAAAGCAATGCTGAGTAAATTTTACAGTATTAAATGCCTACATCAAAAAAGCAAAAAGATCACAAATTAACAACCTAATGGCACACCTCACAGAACTAGAAAAACAAGAACAAACCAAACCCAAAGTTAGCTGAAGAAAACAAATGACAAAGATCAGAGCAGAACTAAATAAAATGAGACCAGAAAAAAATATCAATGAAATAAAAAGGTGGTTGTTCAAAAAGATAAACAAAATTGATAAACCACTATCTAGATTAACCAAAAAGAGGATCCAAATAAACAGAATCAGAAATGAAAAAGGAGACATCACAACTGATACCACAGAAATACAAAAGATCATCAGAGACTATTATGAACAACTATATGTTAACAAACTAGAAAACCTAGAGGAAATGGATAAATTCCTGGACACATACAACCTTCCAAGATTGATCCAGGAAGAATAGAACTCCTAAACAGACCAATAATAGCAAAATTTAGTCAATAATTTAAAAAATCTCCCCCCAATAAGAAAGCCCAGAACCAGATGGATTCACATTCAAATTCTACCAACTATACAAAGAAGAATTAATGTCAGTCTTCCTGAAACATTCAAAAAAAAATTGAGGAGGAAGGAATTATCCCTAATTCATGCTATGAGATCAATATCACCCTAATACCAAAACCAGACAAGGACACAGCAAAAATATAAAACTATAGATCAATATTCCTGATGAACATAGATGCGAAAATCTTCAACAAAATACTAGCAAATCAAATTCAATAGCACATTACAAAGATAATACTCACCAGGCATTGCAGCTTACACATGTAATCCCAGCACTTTGGAGGCTAAAGCAGGAGAAGTGCTTGGGGCCGGGAGTTTGAGACCAGCCTGGGCAACATAGTGAGACCTCGTCTCCACTAAAAGTTTAAAAATTAGTTGGGTATGGCAGTGCACACCTGTAGTCCCAGCTACTCAGGAGGCTGAGGCAGAAAGATTGTTTTGTAGCAGGATGAGCTGCAGACAAAACCCCTCAGACACCGAGTTAAAGAAGGAAGGGCTTTATTCGGCCAGGAGCTTCGGCAAAACTCACATCTCCAAAAACTGAGCTCCCCGAGTGAGCAATTCCTGTCTCTTTTAAAGGCTCACAACTCTAAATGGGTCCACATGAGAGGGTCGCGATCGATTGAACAAGCAGTGGGTACATGACTGGGGGCTGCATGCACTGGTAATTAGAACGGAACAGAACAAGACAGGGATTTTCACACTTTTCCATACAATGTCTGGAATCTATAGATAACATAACCGGTTAGGTCAGGGGTCAATCTTTAACTAGGCCCAGGGTGCAGCAACGGGCTGTCTGCCTGTGGATTTCTTCTCTGCCTTTTAGTTTTTACTTCTTTCTTTGGAGGCAGAAATTGGGCATAAGACAATATGAGGGGTGGTCTCCTCCCTTAGCTTGAGCTCAGGAGTTTGAGCTTAAAGTCAGCTATGATTGTGTCACTGCACTCCATCCTGGATAACAAAGCAAGACCATGTCTCAAAAAAAAAAAAAAAAAAACCACAACAACAAAAGAGGATGTAAGAATAGTTCAACATACATAAATCAATAAATGTGATACATCACATGAACAGAATTAAGACAAAAAACTGTAATCATCTCAACAGATGCAGCAAAAGCATTTGATAAAATTCAGTACCCCTTCATTATAAAAAACCTTCAACCAACTAGGCATAAAGGAACATACCTCAACATAATAAAGCCCATATATGACAAACCTACAGCAAGTGTCACACTTAATGGGGAAAACTGAAAGCATTCCCTCTAAGAACTGGAACAAGACAAGATGCCCACTTTAACCAGTCATATTTAACATAGTACTGCAAGTCTTTGCCAGAGCAATCAAGCAAGAGAAATAATAAAAGTTATCTAAACTGGAAAAGAGAAAGTCAAATTATTCTTGTTCACTGATTGATTATATAATCTTATATCTAGAAAACCCTAAAGACTCCACCAAAAAACTTTTGGATTTGATAAATGAACTCAGTAAAATTTCAGGATATAAAATTAATATGCGGTAGCATTTCTATAATTGTCTATCCATGGACCAAATTAAGAAGGCAATCCCACTTATAATAGCTACCAAAAAAATTAATAAAATATCTGGGGATATATTTAACCAAGGATGTAAAAAATCTTTTAAAGGAGAATTACAAAATACTGGTGAAAGAAATTATAGATGACACACACAAATGGAAAAACATCCCATGCTTATGGATTGGAAAAATTAATTTTTTTTGAGACAGAGTCTTGCTCTGTCACCCAGGCTAGAGTGCAGTGGCATGATCTCGGCTCACTACAACCTCCACCTCCTGGGTTCAAGCGTTTCTCCAGTCTCAGTCTCCCAAGTAACTGGGACTGCAGACATGCGCCACCATGCCTGGCTAATTTTTGTATTTTCAGTAGAGACGGAGTTTTGCCATGTTGGTCAGGCTGGTCTCGAACTCCTGACCTCTAGTGAACCACCTGCCTCAGCCTCCCAAAGTGCTGGGATTACAGGTGTGATCCACCGTGCCTGGCCGAATTAATAGTCTTAAAATGACCACACAGCCCAAGGTAATCTACAAGTTCAATGCAATCCCTATCAAAATGCCAATGTCATGTCCACACAGGAGGTCTAAAAAAAATACCAATGTCAATTTTCACAGAATTAGAAGAAATAATTCAGAATTCAGAGTTAGAAGAAATGGATTCATATGGAGCCAAAAAGGAGCCCAAATAGCCAAAGCAATCCTAAGGGGAAAAAATAAAAAGCTGAAGGTATCACATTGCCTAACTTCAAATTATATTACAAGGCTATAGTTACCAAAACAGCATGATACTTATATAAAAATCAACACATAGATTAATAGAACAAAATACAGAATGCAGAAATAAAACCACAGACTTACAGCCAACAGATCTTTGACAAAATTGACCAGAACATATACTGGAGAAAGAACATCCTTTTCAATAAATTGTGCTGGGAAAAATCGAATTGCCATATGTAGAAGAATGAAACTGGACCCCTATCACTCACCAAATACAAAAATCAACTCACAATAGATTAAAGACTTGAATGTAAGACCTGACACTATAAAAATCCTAGAAAAACATAGGGAAAACTCTTGCAGACATTGGCCTAGTCAAGAATTCGTGAAGAAGACCTCAAAAGCACAAGCAACGAAAACAAAAATAGACAAATGGGACTTAAAGTTAAAAGCTTCTGCATAGCAAAAGAAATAACTGACAGAGTGACAAACAATCTGTGGAATGGAAGAGAATATTTGCAAACAATACATCCAAGAGGGGACTAATATCCAGAATTTACAAGGAACTCAAACAACTCAGTAACAAAAAATAATCCCATTAAAAAGTGGGCTAAAGACATGAATAGACATTTTTCAAAACAAGATAAACAAATAGCCAACATGTATATGAAAAAATGTTACACATTACTAATCATCAGAGAAATGCAAATTAAAATCACAACGAAATATCATCTTACACCAATCAGAATGACTATTACTAAAAAGACAAAAAAAATAACAGATGTTGGAGGGGATTTGGAGAAAAGGGAACACTTACACACTGTTGGTGAGAATGTAAATTAGGATAACCTCTATGGAAAACAGTATGAAGATTTCTTAAGGAACTAAAAATAGAACCACCATACAATCCAGCAGTCCTACCCAGCTGAGTATCTACCCAAAGGATAAGAAATCATTTTATCACAGAGATACCTGCACTCATATGTTTATCACAGCATTACTCACAATAGCAAAGATACGGAATCAATCTAAGTGTTCATCAATGGAGGACTGGATAAAGAAAATGTGGTGTATATACACAATGGAATACTATTCAACCATAAAAAGAATGAAATTATATCTTGTGCAGAAAGATGGATAGAATTGGAGGCCATTTTCTGACATGAAACAACCCAGATACAAAAAGACATGTTCTTTATGTTCTCACTTATAAAAGGGAACTAAATAATGTGTACACACAAAGCAGAATGTGGAGTCTGGGATAATGAACAATGGAAACTCAGAAGGACAGAAGGTTGGGGGGTAACGGGAGGTTGCTTGGTGGGTACCATGTGCCTTGCTCTAGTGATAAATGATGCACTGAAGGCCCTGACTTTACCACAGTGCAATATGTCAACAGCAAAATTGCACTTTACCCAATGAATATATACAAATAATAAAACAATGAGATACCACTACATACTTATTAGAATGGCACCAAAACACAGGCACCACCAAATGTTGACAAAAATGTGGAGAAACAGGAACTCCCATTCATTGTTGGTGGGAATGCAAAATGGTATAACTACTTTAGAAGACAGTTGGGTAGTTTCTTACCACTCAACTCAGCAAGCGCTCTTGGTATATTTACCCAAAGAGCTTAAAAATTTATATCTACACAAAAACCTAAACATGAATGTATACAGCAGCTTTATTCATAATTGCCAAAACTTAAAAGCAACTAGAGCATCCTTCAATAGGTGAATGGATAAATAAGCTATGGTACATCCAGACGATTAAGAATTATTCAGCACTGAAAAGAAATGAGCTAATAAGCTATGAAAAAACATAAAGGATATTTAAATGCATAAAAGAGTGAATTTTATCATATTTAAATTATGTCTCAGTAATTTTTAAATCTCTTTAAGGATGTTATCATTAGGATAAACTGAGTAAAAGGCACACAGGATTTTTCTGTGGCATTTTATACAAATGTATGTGAGTTTACAGTGATTTCAAAATAAAAAGTTTTGAAGAAATACATTTTTTAATTATGAGATTTTAAAAACCTCCTTAAGAGATGCACAAAGAAGAAAAAATAAGAAGAAAAAGACTACACTAAAAATCAGAACCCAGGAGGAATGTGGATCACAACCATGGGTTCAGATTTCGAGATGATTTACCCAAAGTCATATTCATGTGAGAGATGAATATGGCTTCTTCATTCTGAGGTTGCTCAAGTTGTCAACAGAAACCTGCTGCCAGTGATGACTCAAAATGTTCCCCACGATTTAGAGGAATCCCACAATCCTCAGCAACACACCACAGCTTGAGGTCTTTCCCCAAAAGCTCATGGTGGCAGTTCCTGCCGAGAGTCAAGTCAATCTGCAACCATTCCAAATCTCCCAGCTGTACTTTCCACCAATGAAGAAGACCAACCCAGGACAAGTGGCCTTGCCTAATGAGAGACTGGTGAACCACAAAAACACTTCCCAAAAAATCCACAGGGTCACAAAGTGGCAGAGCTGTCCATGACAGTTGATAAAGTTCCTCTTTTGGGTTCCACATATGCCTGACAGACTTCCTCCCTTTGGTCCAGCAACCTCAGCTCCATTAACCACAGGTGGGCATCACTATGGAGTAAGTGGGGTGGGGCATTCTGGCAGGAAGCAAAGGGGTAAACAGTCAAAGAGAGTTTGAACTTCAGTTTGGGAAAAAGGCCTTCTCTACACCCATCTAGAAGCCAGAACTTGGTTTTCATCAGAAGACCTGAGTTTTATCTCTTCTCAGTTATCGTGGAACTTTACAAAAGTTCTTTAATCTGTTTCCCCATCTCTGTTGGTGATAATAATACCTCTCAAGAAATATTAAGATGACATCTCTCAAGAAATATTAAAATGCAATGAGGTCATGGATATTCAAATACTGGATTTTTCCTTTTCCTTAAGTCAGTGTTTCCCAAGGTGTGGCCTACAAACTATTAATGTTACATAAGAAAATTTTAGATTAAAATAGACTTTTTAATTTTAATCCTTATAAACTTGACTTAAAGGATATTAGAAAAAAACATAACTAGCTTATCTACCTTGCTAAGATTAGGTTAAGTTTAAAACTGAGTAAAAATAAAATCTACATTAAAAAAAATTAGGTTAATAATTTCTAGCCGGGCACAGTGGCTCATGCCTGTAATCCCAGCACTTTGGGAGGCTGAGGTGGTCGGATCACTTGACGTCAGGAGTTCAGGACAAGCCTGGCCAACATGGTGAAATCCCGTTTCTACCAAAAAAATATAAAAAATTAGCTGGGTGTGGTGGCACCCACCTGTAATCCAAGCTACTTGGGAGGCTGAGGCACAAGAATCACTTGAACCCAGGAGGTAGAAGTTGCAGGGAGCTGAAATCATGCCACTGCACTCCAGTCTGGGTGACAGAGTGAGACTCCCTCTCAAAAAATAATAATAATGATAATAATAATAATTTCTAAAATTTAGTAAGTATATATGGCAGAAATAATAAAGACAATTGAAATTTGAGAAATAATGCTTCCACCTATAAGAACCAGGCCTGTGAACCTCATCCTTGGGTCTCCTGGAAGGAGGATCTTCAGGCCTCTGTATTTTATAATGCAGTGCTCTCTTTGTAAGAACCCAGGGACACATTATTTCTGGACATAGTATTAGATGCAGTTGTACTTTTCCTAAACATTTGTCTCATGGATACTGCAAAACTGTGTACTTGGTTGAGTTTCTCTATTTGCACTGACAACAAGAAAGCTTAAAGCCCAACCCAACTTGGGGCTAGTTGTCAAATACATATAGGACTGTGTCACATTCATTTTTTTTATTTTTTTTTATTTCAATAGTTTTGGGGGTACAGATAGTTTTTGATTACATGGATCCATTCTTTAGTGGGGATTTCTGAGGGTTTTTTTTTTTTTTTTTTTTTTGAGACGGAGTCTTGCTCTGTCACTCAGGCTGGAGTGCAGTGGCACAATCTTGACTCACTGCAACCTCCACCTCCCGGGTTCACACCATTCTCCTGCCTCAGCCTCCCGAGTAGCTGGGACCACAGGCGCCTGCCACCATGCCCGGTTAATTTTTTGCATTTTTAGTAGAGACAGGGTTTCACCGTGTTAGCCAGGATGGTCTCGATCTCCTGATCTCGTGATCTGCCCACCTCAGCCTCCCAAAGTGCTGGGATTACAGGCGTGAGCCACCACACCTGGCCGGATTTCTGAGATTTTGAGGCACCCATCACCTGAGCAGTATGCACTGTACCCAATATACGTAGTCTTTTATTCCTCACCTCCCTCCCACTATTCCCTCTGGGTCCTCAAAGTCATTCTTATGCCTTTGCATCCTCATAGCTTAGCTCCCACTTACAAGTGAGAACATACAATCTTTGGTTTTCCATTCGTGAATTATTTCACTTAAGATAATGGCTTCCAGCTCCATCCAAGTTGCTGCGAAGTCCATTATTTTGCTCTGTTTTATGGCTGAGTAGTATTCCACGGTGCAGCATATTCATTATTTATTAGCCTCATTTCTAACTCCATTTAATGTCCCTATCTTATCATTTTTGTTTCTTTTCTACTTTATTTTATTTTATTTATTTTTTAAACAGAGTCTCACTCTGTCACCCAGGCTGGAATGTAGTGGTGCGATCTTGACTCACTGCAACCTCCATCTCCCAGGCTCAAGCGATTCGCCTGCCACAGCCACCCAAGTAGCTGGGACTACAGGCATGTGCCACCATGCTCAACTTTTGTATTTTTAGTGGAGATGAGGTTTCGCCATGTTGGCCAGGCTGGTCTTGAACAAACTCCTGGCCTCAAGTGATCCACCCACCTCAGCCTCCCAAAGTGCTGGGATTACAGGCATGAGTCACCGCGCCCAGCCTCTCTTCCACTTTTAACTTAAATTGTCTTCTTATATGTTTATATTCTTTTAAGCTATCTTAAATCTGATTTGAAATATGGCAAAATGTAAAGTTTTAAATGTCCCAAGTTTATTTTCTCTTTTTGTTTATTAAGGATATATTTCTCTAAGTAAAGTTTGTCCTAAAATTCAAAGGATTGTGCTTTCTGAATCTTTCTGTATCCCTGGGTTAGTACAGATTTGAGTGTGCTTTGATAAGAGTGGAACAATCAATCATTTGGTATCATTTTGAAATTAATCCTTATCAAAAGCCCATTCTTTTCAGGGTTACATCACTACAGTACAAAACAGATAGTTATTAACCTATTTCAGACCTGGGCAACCCCATGGACCTAAAGTAAAAAGGGAAGTGGGTTCTGTGGTGGAATTAGACTTCCTCCTTTTTCCTCAAAAGCCAGGATTTTACTGACAAAAACAACAACAACAAAAAAACCCAACCTAAAATGATACCAAAATCTGGTGTCAGAACATTCAAAATACCCTAAGAGGTGGGAAGCTATTTTATTCATAGTTCATATACTGAGTCTCCTAAGCCAGTGGACTTTTCATGACCTAGCTCCTTGTACCTACAAATGTTTTCTCCAATGAGAAAAGATTTAATGTTTGTTTTGGATTAACTGCCATACTTTTTTTAGTATCTTGGTTACATATTTTTTCTGAGCCTCATTTTCTCTCTGTAAAATAAAGATAATTTTTATTCTGCCTATTTCAATATAAAGTCACAATGAAATACTAGTCAGGACTCTCAGTTGCATGTGACAAAAATTCAACTCAAATTAACCAAGAGCATAGCTAGATGGTGGTGGCAGTGGAGTTATTAGAAGTTATTTAGATGAAGACTGAACAGCCAAAACAGTGCATACAGGTGGAGCTCAGAGACCAGAAGTGGAAATGCCACCTTACTCTCTTTGTGTCTCTCATTTCTGTTTCAACCCCACAGGGCACCTCATTTTTTCTTAGAATAGACCAACCAGGAACGTGGCCACCCAGAGCTCTAGTACCTCAAATCTTACAACACAAAAGCAAAACCCATAGAAGAACTGAGATTCACTTTTTCTAGTCTCAAATTCAAATATCCTACAAATTGATAGAATTGACCAATCTTGGGTCAGGTACTTATCACTGAACTCACCAACTGTGGACATAAGTTTGAGTATTCTGATTAGCCTGGACTAAATCAAGTGCCTGTCTCTGAGCCAATCAACACTGTCTAGGAGAAAGAGCTCTAAAAAGATGGCAGCTCCCATTCAAGTCACATGATTAGAGTGAAAAGCAGCAGCATTTTTGCAGAGAAACAGAAGATGGAAACAGGTAGACTCTTATGGGCAGAAAAAAAAAGAGAGACTTACTATAGGTTTTTAAAATCAGGATTATTAGACACATACAGTACATGGTTTCCAAGCGACTGAAGACTCAATACCAAGTGTCAACTACTCCAAGAATGCTTCCTAATAACTATTTTCAATTATAAAACCCTTCCCTCACTGGCATACCCATTATAGTTATGCAAAATATAACTTCCACTCAGTTACATTTAAGTTCTCATTTGATTATATGTTATATTAAATTGCTTTCTAACAAACTAGTTTAAATTTGTCTTCTTCATTTGGTTATTCCCTGATGATAGAAATCAGCTATTTCTTGCTGGTCATAGTGATTGTGTTAATTTATTTCTGCCCCCAGGAAGGATATTTGCATTTTACTTGGGTCTATCACAGGCAAAGTCTTAACCCAAAGGAGTGATTGTGACACTGGGAATGTTAAACATACACAACAGAACATCTTTGGGATTCTACGCTCAGGCCTAAATGCTGTGAGATCATTAATATGACCCTACTATATTAATATATTCATTGTCATCATCTATTTTGGGCTGCTGATAGACCTATGTTAATTATATATGCAGAATATATTATCTGGGGAGAGGTAGGTAGCATTGTGTTGTGGTAAAGACCACAAGTTCTGAAGCCAAACGGACCTGAATTTGGCCTGAGTTCTTCCACTTATTTGTGTGACTGGAGACAAATTACCCCACATCTCTGAACATCAGTTTCCTCATTATAAGGTGAATATAGTAATAGTATCTCCGTCAGGAAGTTGTTTTGAACATCAAATGAGATAAGGCATTCAAAGCTTTTACTGTGCTACTTGGTACACAATAATTTCTCAATAAATGGTAGCATTCTTTTAAAGGTTCTAATTCAAATAATAAGTCCCATTTCCCCAAAAACATGCATATCCATCAAAACACATGATAAAACTTACAGTTAGAAAATGTGATAATTATACCTAAACTCTATGTCAAAAGGGCTACAAAATAACAATAGTATTTTCAAGCATATTCCTATCTAAACTGTAAAATCTTTTGCCAAGATAGATTTGTACTGTGGTAGTCTTATAAAACTTTATTAAATTTATCCAAGTTGTTTAACTAAGACTCCTTAAAAAGTCCCTACACAGGCATGTGAAATAATACAACTATCTCCTCCCAACCCCTGGAGAGTAGTAAGAAACCACAGAAGACTATTTGGATAAGAAATTAACCTTTCCTGATACGCTTCTGAGAATTTGAGGTTGTTTTGTGCTGCAATATAACATAGCCTAACCTGACTAATAAAGAACTTTTTAATTTTTTCCCCCAGGCACCCACTTAGAATGGCCTTTCCAGTATTCCCCTCCCCTCAATGCTCTAGACATTTGCTTAGTGCTTTCTCCACCAAAACATACCCACCCATATCCCATGTCATCAGTGACGATGAGTTCTTATATTAATTCCTGCTCACACACTAATGGCAACAGAAGTGTAAAAATGTTACCCTTTCTAGGAACAAATGCTCATTTTTTAGCTAGAGCCAAACACAACAAAATGTCCAAAATGTTCACAACAAAAATTCTCCCACAGGAGAATTTTTATCATCAAGGAAGTCCAAATAGAAAGAAATTTGGGACGAGCAAGACATTTTCTGACTATAATATCAAAAAATGTCTATGATGATCTTGTATACTTCATAAAATACTTTTACACTAAGTATCTCAGGGGCAATAATTATTATTCTACTATACCATTAAAGGAATCGGGGCTTAGAAAGTTTCATTTGGTTGCTCAAGGTCACATGGCTAATAAGTGGCAGATTCAGAACTATTTAATCCAGATCTTCTGATGCCAAGTACAGAATCCATCACCCAAGTATTTATAAATCATCTACCATGTACCACACATTTTGTGGGCTTTGGAAATACAGAAGTAAATAAAACAGAAAAAAAAATCCTTATCCTCATGAAGTTTATATTCTAGAGTGAGAAGAAAATGGTAGCCAAACAATAAATAAACATGTAAATTTATTTTGTGTCAGTTGGGAAGTATCATTATGAAGAAAAATAAAATCAAAGTATGGGTGATAGTGGGTGCTAGAGAATGCCATTTTATATAGTGTAGTCACGGAAGGTCTTTCCAAAAAAGGTGCATTTCAGCTGAAACCTGAATGAAGGAAGAGGAAAAGCCTTTTGGCTATTTAAAGTATAAACCTTCCAGATAGTGGTGGCAGCAAGGGCAAAGGCTCTGAGACAGGAGTGTGTTTGATGTTGTTGAGGAACAGTAAGGAGGCCAGTGTGGTTGGAGCTAGGTGGGTAAGGGGACAAATTGTAGTAGCAATTAGGGAGTAGGGGAAGATCACGGAGAAACGAGTGGGCCAAGGTAAAGATTTTGGGCGTTATCATGAATGGAATGAGAGCACTTTGGGCATGAGGAAGACTGGGCAGTCTGAGAGGAGCTAGCAATGTGACAATCAATCAGTCAACAAATTAATTAACTAATTATTTTGGGGAATCCAACTAAGGTCATGCTCATAGGGCAACCTTAAAATGAATATGTTAAGAAACAAGAAAGGCTGGGGAAAAAACAATGATCTATGCTTTCATCTCAAGAAGTCAGGAAGTGACAAATAAATTAAGCATGTGGTAGATTACATGTATTGGTTTGTAAATACCAAATATAATAAATTTATGATATTGGGTATCATACATGTACCAATTTTGTCCAAATTGATCTACTGATATAATGTAATCCTAATAAAATTTCAATAGGATTTGTATGAAAATTGACAGGCTGACTCTAAAACTGATATAGAAATGTGAAGGACCAACAACAATCAAGACATTCTGAAAGATAAAAAATAAGATAGAATGACTGCTTCTACTCATTAAAAGATTTATTTTAGGCCAGGTGTGGTGGCTCACTCCTGTAATCCCAGCACTTTGGGAGGCTGAGGCAGGCGGATCACCTAAGGTCAGGAGTTTGAGGCCAGTCTGACCAACATAGTGAAACCCCGTCTCTATTAAAAATACAAAAATTAGCCCAGTGTGGTGGCACATGCCTGTAATCCCAGCTAATCTGGAGGCTGAGGGAGAAGAATTGCTTGAACCCAGGAGGTGGAGTTTGCAGTGAGCCGAGATCATGCCACTGAACTCCAGCTTGGGTGACAGAGTGAGACTTCATCTCAAAAAAAAAAAAAAAAAAAAAAAAAGATTTATTTTAAGATAACATAGTATTGGCATAAGAGTAGACCAGTAGATCAATGAAGAAGAGATAACTCATGAATGTACAGATACTTGTCTAATGATGAGTCACTGCAAACTAGTGGAGAAAAAACAATCTTTTCAATAAGTGGTACTAAGTTAACTGCATATCCACATAAGAAAAATGAAATTTGACCTTTACTTCACATCATACATAAAAATCAAGTTTATGTGAATTATATATCTAATGTGAAAGACAAACCAATAATGCTTTAGAAAGGAAGCATTATCCTATGGTAATAGGAGAATATCTTCATAATTTTGCAGTGTGGAAATAGTTTTTATTTTTTATTATTTTGTATTTTTTGAGACATGGTCTTGCTCTGTTGCGCAGGCTAGGGCGCAGTAGTGCCATCATGGCTCACTGTAGCTTCAACCTCTTGGGCTCAAGCAGATCCTCCCACCTCAGCCTCCCGAGTAGCTAGGACTACAGGCACGAGCCACCATGCCTGGCTAATTTTTTTAATTTTTTGTAGAGATGGAGTCTCCCTATGTTGCCCAGGCTGGTCTCAAGCTACTGGGCTCAAGCAGTCCTCCTGCCTCAATCTCCAAATGTGCTGGGATGTGAGCCAGCCCAGGAGAGAGTTTTTAAATAAAACAATACTAACCTGAAACAAAAGGATTAATAAACTAGCCTAAATCAAATTTAAGAACTTCTGGTCATCAAAACCTACCATGAAGAGAGTGAAACAGCAAGTCCCTGAGTGGGAGAAAATATTTGCCACACATGTAACTGATAAAGAGCTCATGCCAAAATTAAGGGCTTCTACCAATCAATAAGGTAAGAGAGCCAATGGACAAATGGATTCAAAACTTAACAGATAACTGATAGACTGACAAGGTGCCTGGCCTCAAAAATAATCAGGGATATACAAATTTAAATGAGAATGAAATAACATTACAAACTCATCAGAATTGCTGAAATGTAAAAACTACTCATTCTTTTTTTTTTTTTGGCAACGGTCTAAAGCAAAGGAAACCCTCATGTGATTACTTGTAGGAATGTAAGTGTTTATACCCACTTTGGAAACCACTTTGGTATGTCTACCAAAGTTGAACATACCAATGACCCTGTGAGCTGGTTGTTTCATTCCTAGAGAGGTATAGCAAAAAGAAATGCATAGCCTGTAGCCCCAGCATTTTGGGAGGCCAAGGCAGGAGAATCATTTGAGCCCAGGAGTTCAAGACAAGCCTGGACAATAGAGGGATACCTCCGTCTCTATAAAAAATTTAAAAATTAACTGAGTGGGGATGCACATACCTGTAGTCCCAGTTACTCAGAAAGCTGAGGTGGGAGGGTTACTTGAACCCAGGAGTTTGAGGCTGCAGTGAGTCATAATCGTATCACTGCATTCCAGCCTGGGCAACAGAGTGAGATCCTGTCTCAAAAAAAAAAAAAAAAAAGAAAGAAAGAAAAGGAAAAAGAAATGCATACGTATATTTGCCAAAAGAAATATACAAAAATGATATGTCAGTATAATTTGTTATAACCAAAAACTCAAAATAAGCCCAATGTTCATCAGCAGGACAATATATAAATAAATTATGATATATAATCCTACACAAACTTAAGTGTTTGAATATGGAAGTGACTTGGAGTCACATAAATAAATCTTGCTGACCTCAATAAAATATATCCTCAACTCCCCTACCCTCAGAGTCTAAGGCTTGGACAAATCACAAAAACATCAACAGCTATCTCATTACCACTCAACAAAAGGCAAAATATGAAGGCAAGAAAGTCAGAGTAGAAAGCACCACCACCTTAAGTGACTATGGTCAAAATATTCTCCTTATGTAAAATTTACAAAAACACATAAAAATGATGACAAATGACCATATGAACACTTTACTGAGCGCTCCACCCCATCTTAGGGCTTTGGAAGAGGTCTGTGTAAATGAGGGCCCCTATAGCTTAGGCTCTATTGTCTTAATGGTAAATCCAACTCTGGTTAGAAGTGAGACGATAACTTTTGGAAGGAAGAGGAGGATACAGATTGGGCAGTGGCACAGAGGGGACATCTGAAGTGATTGGCAATGTTCCATTTCTTGAACTAAGTAGTGGATGCATGCGTGTTTGTTTTGTGATAATTTACTGAGCTGTACATTTATACTTTGTGCATTCGTCTATATGTGTGCTGTGTTTAAAATTTTTTTAAAGCTTAAAAGGTAACTATAAAAGGTGACAGATATGCTAATTTATTTGACTGTAGTAATCATCTCACTATATATAAGGATATTAAAATATTATGTTGTATGCCTAAAGTATATACAAATAAAAAAATGTTTAATAATTTAAAAGGTAAAATGTGTAAAATTACTTTCCCAAAATAAAGTAATTAAACTTCCTAAAGTGGCTAATTAGCAAGGCTTGCTATTTTACACATTTAACATATTGGAGAGACAGTTTGCAAAGATTATTTCCTTGGAATCAGATAAACCAGGTTCAACTCCCAACTTGCATCACTGAATAACTCTATAAAGTTGCACTGTTCAATATGCTAACAACCAGCCATAGTGGCTATTAGGCACTTGAAATGTAACTATTCCAGTTTAACAGGCGCTAAATACCATGCTCCTAAATAACCAATGGGTCAAAGAAATAATCAAAAGACAAATTAAAAGTACTTTGAGATAGAAGAAAATAAAGATATGGCATACCAAAACCTAAGAAATGTAGCTGGATCACTGCTCAGAGGACAATTTAGAGCTGTAAATGCATATATTAGAAAAAGAAGAAAGACCTCTAAGCAATAACCTAACCTTAAAACATTGGAAGAAGAAAAGCAAATGAAATTTAAAGCGAGCATAAGGATGGACATTATAAAGATTAGAGTGGAAAATGATAAAATAGAGGAAAAAGAAACCATTACAAAAATTGATGAAATCAAAAACTGGTTCTTTGTAATGGTCAACAAAATTGGCAAACCTTTAATTAGATTGCTGAGAAAAACAGAGAGAAAACTCAAATTACTAGAACCAGAAACAAAAGATGGAACATTACTACCAACCTTATAGAAATAAAAAGGATTATAAAGGATTCAAAATAATTATAATATTCTTATGAACAATTATATGTCAATAAATTAAATAACTTAGACCATCTTGGACCAACAATCTCAGTAGACCTCTAACAACTAAAGAAATTGAATTTGTGATCAAAAAATTACCCACAAAGAAAAGCTCAAGACCAAATGGCTTCACTGCTGAATTGTACCAAACATTTAAAGAACTAATGTGAATTTTTCACAAGCTCTTCCAAGAAAATAAAAGAGGAGGAAATGCTTCTTAACTTATTCTATGAAATTAGTATTACCCTGATATCAAAACCAGAAAAACACATCTCAAAAAAAAACTACAGACCAAAATCACTTAAGAATATGGAGGCACAAATTCTCAACAAAGTACTAGCAAACTAAATCCAGCAATATATAAAAAGACTGCATTTCATGACCAAGTGAGACTCATCCCTGGAATGAAAGATTGGTTGGTTTAACATCAAAAAAATCAATCAATATAATACACCATATCAATAGAATAAAAAACAAAAGCCACATAATCTTCTCAACAGATGCTTTAAAAAGATTTTATGAAACCCAAACTCTTCTATAATATTAAAAAGAATAAAAACTCAGAAAACCTAGGAATGGAAGGGAATTTCCTCAACCTAATAAAGAGAATCTGTGAAAAAACTCACAGCTAACATCATACTTAGTGATGAAAAACTGGATGTTTTCTCCTAAGATCAGAAATGAGACAAGAATATCTATTCTCACCACTTCTATTTCTATTTAACATTATACTGAAAGTATTAGCCAGTGCAATTAGACAACAAAAAAAAAGGAATTGGGGAAAAGAGAAGTAAAATTATCTCTATTCAAACATGACATAATCTTGAATATAAAAAATTCTAAGACCAGCAAGAAATAATTTGAGTCAACAAGTATAATTTATCAGGGTTTCCTGAGAAACAGAACCAAGAGAATGTATATATATTGCACACACACACACACACACAGAAAGAGATTTATTATAAGAAATTTGCTCATGTGATTATGGAAGCTGACTAATCCTAAAATCTGAAGCCTACAAGCTGGGGGCCCAGGGGAGCTAACGGCTTAGTTCTAGTCCTAGTCCGAATGTCTGAGAACCAGTAAAGCTAATTTTTTATTTACTTACAAAAGAATTCTGCGGCTTTTTTTAAAATAACTTTAAGTTCTAAGGTACATGAAGACAATGTGCAGGTTTGTTACATATGTATACGTGCGCCATGTTGGTGTGCTGCACCCATTAACTCGTCATTTACTTTAGGTATATCTCCTAATGCTATCCCTCCCCAATCTCCCCACCCCACAACAGGCCCCGGTGTGTGATGTTCCCCATCCTGTGTCCAAGTATTCTCACTGTTCAATTCCCACCTATGAGTGACAACATGCGGTGTTTGGTTTTCTGTCCTTGTGATAGTTTGCTCAGAATGATGGTTTCCAGCTTCATCCGTGTCCTTACAAAGGACATGAACTCATCCTTTTTTATGGCTGCATAGTATTCCGCGGCATATATGTGCCACATTTTCTTAATCCAGTCTATCATCGATGGACATTTGAGTTGGTTCCAAGTCTTTGCTATTGTGAATAGTGCCACAATAAACATACATGTGCATGTGTCTTTATAGTAGCATGATTTATAATTCTTTGGGTATATACCCAGTAATGGGATGGCTGGAGCAAATAGTATTTCTAGTTCTAGATCCTTGAGGAATCGCCACACTGTCTTCCACAATGGTTGAACTAGTTTACAGTCCCACCAACAGTGTAAAAGTGTTCCTATTTCTCCACATCCTCTCCAGCACCTGTTGTTTCCTGACTTTTAATGATCGCCATTCTAACTGGTGTGAGATGGTATCTCATTGTGGTTTTGATTTGCATTCAGGAAAGCTAATGTTGTAGTCCTGGTTAGAAAGCCAGCAGACTCAAGACCCAGAAAGAGCTAATGTTTCAATTCAAGTCCAAAGGCAAGAAAATACAGATGTTACAGCTCAACGGTAGTCAGGCAGAAGAAATTCCTTTTTATTTGTGGGCAGGGTCAGGCTTATTTTCTATTCAGACTTTTAACTGATTAAATGAGGCTCAGCTACATTATGAAGGGAAATCTACTTTACTCAGTCTATCAATTTAAATGTCAAACTAATCCAAAACATCCTCCCAGAAGCACACAGAATAATGTTTGACCAAATATGTAGGCACCTCATGTCCCAGTGAAGTTGACACAAAAAATTAACCATCACAGCAAGATTGCATGAAACAAGATCAATATACAAAAATAATTGTATTTTTATACAATTGCAATGAACAATATGAAAATTAATAGGAAAATTCATCTGCAATAGCATCAAAAAGTATTAAATACTTAGGAATAAATTGAACAAAAGAAATGCAAAGTTATATGCTGAGAACTGCAAAACATTGTTGAGAAAATAAAGAAGGTCTAAATAAATAGAGAAAACCCTATAATCATGGATTTTCCAATCCTTAACATTGCTAAACTCCCCAAACTGATGTGTAAATTCAACACATTCCCTATCAGAAACCAAACTGACTTCTTTGTACAAATTAACAAGTTGATTTAGAAACTTATATGGAATTAAAAGAGACCTGGAATAGCCATAATATTCCTTAAAAAGAAGAATAAAGTATGAGGACTCAAACTTCTCTATTTCAAAACTTACTACAAAACAACAATAATCAAGACAGTATGGTACTGGCATAAGGATAGGCATACAGATCAATGGAACAGAACATTGAGAGCACAGAAATAAACCCATATGTCTATGGTCAACTGATTTTGGCAAGGGTGCCAAGACCCTTCAGTGGGGGAAAAATGGTCTTTCCAACAAATGGTGCTGGGATAACTGAATAGTCACATGAAGAAGAATAGGGACATCTATAGAAATTTAAATTAGATTAGGGGTAGTTTATGGCTGAGGATGGGGCCAGGGTGGTAGGTGAGTGCTAGCCAAAAGAGAGGAGATTTTACCTCAAGGGGCTGAAAAGTTTCTAAAATTGCAGTGGCTCACACCTAAAATCCCAACATTTTGGAAGGCTGAGGCGGGAGGATCACTTGAGCCCAGGAATTTAAGACCAGCCTGGGCAACAGAGTGAGACCCTGTCTCTACAAAAACTTAAAAAATTAATACCGAGTGTGGTGGTAGATGCCTGTAGTCCCATCTACTCAGGAGGCTGAGACAGGAGGATTGCTTGAGCCCAGGAGGTCTAGGCTTCAGTGAGTTATGATTGCAATGCTGCACTCCAGCCTAGACAACAGAGCAAGACCCTGTCTCAAATAAATAATAATATTTATATATCAAATAAATAAATAATAAATATAAAATTGTGTAAAATTTAGTATATTAACATATGTGTAACCATATGTGTGTAACCATGTGAATATACTAAATTTTACACAATTTTAATTTAAAATTGTTACACCTATGTAAATAAAAGCCATTGAATTGTATACTTTAAATGGGCAAATTGTATAGTATGTGAATTATATCTCAATAAGGCTATTTGTTTAAAAAAAAGAAGAAACTCTAAATTTTAAAGACATTGCAAAAAATACACAAGGCATCTCATTAATTTTTACATTGATTATATATTAAGATGATAATATTTTATATATATTGGTTTACATAAAATATAGCATTAAAATTAATGTCGTTTCTTTTTATTTTTTAATATGGCAACTAAAAAAATTCAAAATTACATACATAGCTCATTTTATATTTCTATTGGATAGTGCTGCTCTAGAGATTTTACACACATTTGCAAAATGTGTGTAAAAAAACACTCTGAACCCCAACTTCCTTATATGTTATAAGACTGTAATAATAGTACTGGCTTCACACAGCTATGGTGAGGATTAAATGGTTTTAAAGAACTTAGCATTCAGATGTTAGCTTTTATTCTAAGTGTTAGTTCTTATTATCAGGGAAGCCCCTGGGTACCATTGAGTACAGCAGTCATATAAAAAATCCCCAGTAGATTCCTTGGATTTATTTTACTATTATAAAATTATTTTTAGAAATGAATCTTAGAAACCATCACATCCAGGAATCACTAACTGTCACCTTGCCAAACTGTTGTTTAACAACCCCATGGTTTTCAAAACTTGAATCTGAGTATCTTTATTGTGGGACTGCACTCTCTACTTTGCTGTAGGCCTGACCACTCCCTACTCCCTTAGCAGAGCCTCACACCTGAGTTACCTCCTCGGTATTGGAGGTATTTGCGTTTATACCTGATCCTACACTAGTCCAAGCCCCTCACCCATGAAACTGGGGCCCATGGAAGGGACACTGAGCTACTAAATGCAGAGTTCAGCCTGCAGAGGACCAGGCCAGTCCTCACACACGCAATGCATTGTCCAGAAGACCCTGACTAGTGGAGACTGCAATACAGGCTGTTCAGCTTGTATGCTAACACGCTATCCTTGGGAGTCTCGGTGGGACTTCCAATGTTCTTTAGTTTATTGCCACTGGAGAAATAAATCATTACTGGCACTCATGATACCTTTAATGGAGACCAGTGGATCATTCTGTGCAGAGGGAGAGAAGGTGGTACTTGGAACTCAGAAGTTCCCAATAGCCTGTTTTAACATACCCGAAAAATCCAGTTCTGTGTAAATCTGCCAATTAGCCATCTCTGCAGCACTGATCTTCTCCCTTTTATTTCTTTCCTCATATTTGTTTATCAAATAATACTTACTAAAGCTCAATCATTTGATTCCCAGAGAGAAATGCGACCTGGGATAATTATTCCCATTTCATTGTTGAGGAAACTGGGCCTAAAGAAGACAGGAATGGGAGAGCTAAGCCAGGACCAGAAGAGAGTTTGGCAAAGTTCACTGAATGCATATTTTGATTTTTGCCATATGCAAATACCACATGCATTATTTAGTTACCTTTCTTTTTCTTCTTTTTTTTTTTTTTTTTTTTTTTTTTTTTGGTCTGTCACACCAGTGCAGTAGTATGATCATAGCTCACTGCAGCCTCAAACACCCTGTCTCAAGTGATCTTCCCACTCCTCCCACCTCAGCCTACTCAGCAGCTGGGACTGCAGGTACGTACCACTATGCTTGGCTTTTATTTTTAAGAGACAGGGTCTCACTACGTTGCCCAGACTGGTCTCAAACTCCTGGCCTCAAGTGATCCTCCTGCCTTTAGTTTTTATTTTCCTTTAACAGGCACTTACTGTTTTTATGTAAGTCAACTGATGTTGAAAGGAAATTTTACTTCAATGCCTTCAGTAGAAAACTAGTATCACGTGCCACTAATAGAAGGTTAATAAATATAATACAAAACAATTCTAATTAGAAACTGTTGTCTGGAGAGCTTCTAAAAATCCTAATGCCCAAGCCAGACCTTAGAGCTATTAAACTGGAATTCCTCTGGGGAGGAAGCAATTAGGCATAAGTAGTTTGTTAAAGCTCTCCCCAGGAAATAGCATCATGCAGCCAAGGATGAGATCCACTAGAATAGACACTATTGCCTGCTAATGCCTCTAAGGCTGAAGAGTGCTTGCCCTCCTTAAGAGAGATCAACAAGTGATAGAGAGGTATTAAAGAGACAATAGGCATGGCACCGTGCCTCACGCCTGTAATCCCAGCACTTTGGGAGGCCAAGGCGGCGGGGGGGAGATCACGAGGTCAGGAGATCGAGACCATCCTGGCTAACACAGTGAAACCCCTTCTCTACTAAAAATACAAAAAATTAGCTGGGCGCGGTGGCGGGAGCCTGTAGTCCCAGCTACTTAGGAGGCTGAGGCAGGAGAATGGCGTGAACCCGGGAGGCGGAGCTTGCAGTGAGCAGAGATCGCGCCACTGCACTCCAGCCTGGGAGACAGAGTGAGACTCCATCACAAAAAAACAAAAAAAAAGAGAGACAATAGCCTAAAACCGACACTTTCTCCTTAGCATCAGAAGAACTGAAAAGTAACTTTGAAATGGGAAAAATTCTCATTTGTGATTTGTTACTGTTGAATGAGTTGCTCCTTTGCAGTCTAAAACCAGCTCACATGGCACTTGCCCTTTGGAAAACACTGGATCAGAAGACCCCAGGTGGTGTGGTTTCTATTCCTGTGCCCTTTCAGCTCCAGCAGCTAGCTTCCCAGCCAAAGACTCCCACAAGGTCACTGGAGAACCCCTACTCACCTCTGTGTGTTCTCCAGCAGGGATTCCAAAATGCCTGCATCTACATCACACTGTCAGACACATCTTTCTATTTCAAAATGAATCTTCTCAGTGGTTCACATTGAAAAACCTTAAGGCAAAACCGCATCTCTGTCTCCTTTCATTTCCTCTCAAGAAGCCCCTTGTTTTCATCTAGGAATGTCTGGCCCTAGAGAAGGCTTAAGTCAGCCCTGCCCTTTTGGATCTTAAAAAGAGGTATAGCTAGGGAAGAGGGAAAAACAGGAGACTCGGTGCAGACCCGCACATGACTTTGAGAGGGTCTTCTGCTGTGAAGTTTCTCTTTCATCCCTCACCTCCGAACACACACAAGACTGTCCTGATGGAGGGATGCAATTAGAATGAAAGCTGAACTTTTGGGTGGGGATTCCAGATCTCCATAACATCATTTTCTTATCTGGCTTGGGGCATCACTGCAAGAACTATGTACCTGCCTCTGTGGACTAGGGTTTGAAGAACTGCCCCAGAAGGACTACATGGCCTCAAGAGCAAGCAGTTTGGCTCACTAGGCAGGTTGTTGAGCAAACCTCTGATCTGCTCACTTCCTACATTTACAACCTAGAATGCTGACACAGTGGCTACCACCAGACGAGCAGGCTACTTTACTGTCTTGTCAGCAGAATGCTTCTGTCTTGTTTCCCTTAGAGCCTAAGGTCCTGCTTTGAGGTGTCCTCCCTATTCTCCATCTCAAAGTTACACAGTCCCACCTCCTAGCCTTAGCTCTTGTTGTGCCCATAGTCCAGAATATTCTTCTGCCCCATCCCTGTCTGTCCAAAGCCTACCCACCCTCAAAGATGATTGAAAATGTCACCTCCTCCGTAAAGCCTAAGATGATTCCCCAGTCAAATAATAACAGTAATGGAATTAACAAAAAATAACAGTAATAATAATAGCCTAGCATTTACTGAGTGCTGCTGTGGGCAGGCAATGGGCTAAGATCTCATATGCATGATCTCAACCAAATCTTATACTAGACATATCTCATTATCCCTGCCCTGCCATTTTTGATATCAACTTACTTGTTCTCTCTGTGCCTCATTTTTCTCAGATATCAATGGGGATTGTAATATGTCTTCCTTGTAAGATTGTTTTAGGTATAAAATAAGCTAGTGTATATAAAGCAACAGCATAGTGCCTGACACTGTGGTTTTGGCTTAGTGAGTATCATTACTTCTTGTAACAACTTAAAGGTCTGTGTTTGTACTGATAAGGACAGGAGGAAGGGAAATACTGGGTAGAAGAGGGCAGGGTCCCTGGCAAGGACTCCACCCTCAAGCCTGGACCCGCAGCCCTAGATGAGAACTTCACATCCCTGTTTTCCCACTCAAATGTTGCCTTTTCTAAAACCACCCTGGCCCGCCACACCCCCCTCCCCACCCTGTACCCATAAAAACTCCAAGTTCCACTGGCAGAGGAGCAGAGCGGTGCAGCAGAGAAGGAGAGAAGGGAAGAAGTGTCTGAACATCAAGAGGAGAAGAGGCAGTTGGACATTGGAGAGGAATTTGGAGAGGAATTTGGCCAAGAAAGGCTGAACGCCAGAGGAAGAGTATCTTCCCACTCCATCCCCTTTCTAGCTCCCTAACCCATCCCACTGAAAGCCACCTCCATCACTCAATAAAGTCTCCGCATTCACCATCCTTCAAGTCCATGTGACCTGATTCTTCCTGGACATAGGACAAGAACCCAGGTACCAAGAGGGCAGGGTGTAAAAGGCTGTCACCCTGACCCTCCACTGAGCTGGTGAACACTTAGCTGTCTGTGGACAGCAAACACTAAAAGAGCATTGTTTGTAACACATGCCCCCTTGGGCTCCAGAGGTCACAGACAACCCCTAGACACTGCCACAGGCTGGTACAGGGTTTGTTCCTAATGGCTTCCAAAGGCAATCACCCCAGATCCTGCTCCTCCTCTCCTGTGTGCTCCCCATCCTGCAAGGGGTTTGAGCGCAGTGGCCGAGTAAACAAGCCACCAATGTTGCAAGTCCCATGAGGAGGTCAAGGGAACAATCCATCTCAGTATTATTCTCATCTTACAGATGAGAAAACCAAGCAATAGAGGTTGAGTAAACAGTCCAAGTTCAGTGAGAAGCAAGAATTTTACTTCCCTCTAGTCTTGACTGAACTTTGCTCAGCAAAAGATGATGTAAGGATAACCTTCCAGTTGCCATGGGAACTAATTTCATCAGCATCTCAGCCATCCTAGATGATTTGCATACATGACTTAATGCAGAAAGAGAAAGTCAAACTGACTTGAAGTCAACTGGCTCTACTGGCTACTGTCCTTTGAGATACTGTGATATTTGCATTGCATCGTGGTTCTAGCGTATTCCAAAGACAGGTCTGCTCATTAATCCTCATACTTTCTCTCATTCACCAAGAATGTGATCCAGCTAAGGAAACAGATGAGAGCGACCAAGGAACGTGCTGGTGGAGCAGGTGTTGAATTCCTTCTCTGCATTTCTGCTCTTCCGCTCTTTAATTGCCTTCTAGCAAGATGTTCCTGATTGCAGAGGCAACACCTAAAGCTTAGCCAGCTTAACTGCTGGTCTGCACAATAACAAACCCTTCAGAATTTCAGCACTCATTTCTTCATCAAGGGCCCCAAAATTATGGTTGCGTATCACCTACTCATTTCCTCTTGGTTTAACCTCACATGCTTTCATACTACTGCTGACCATCTGTACATGTTACTCACCTCTTTCCTCCTTTCCTCTATTCAAATAAGCCAGGCTCGGTTAGCACTCCAGATGTACCCCTATTGATGGTTGGGCAAATAGTATAGTTTCCTGAAAGAGTGACAACTTTGCTTCCTGGAATCCCTGCACAAAATGCTGGGTCACATATGGCCCTGAGGAGGGATTTGGTGGCAAAGAGATATCTGAGTTTAGTAGTTTGAAAGTACTATGGCTAGCTGTGGTTCCAAACTGTCTACCAGGTCACCCTGGGGTAGCATAGTAAATTCACAGGACTGTTGTGAGGTATTTTAAATTTTCCAAGGGAAAGACAGGATCCTCCACATCTGTTGAACACTGCACAAACTCAGGGGTTGTTCTGGTTTCAACATTAGATTACGTCATATTCCTTTCAGTGATGGCATATTTTGGGGAAGCCATGTTTTTGGCAGTTACTGTGACAAAAAGCAAGTGCCACAAGGAAATCAGTGTGGAACAGGAAATGAAGGTGGCAGTGCCCACTCTGATTCCAAAGTTTAAGGAGTTGTACAGTGCCCAACAGGCCACACATCCCATGAGCAAGTAATTGTGATGATTTGAGAATACAAAAAATATATATTTTTTTGTTTCAATGTGTCATTTTTTTTCAAATGGCCAATAAAAAGTTGCTAGCACATAAAGACTTTTAAGCAATTTGACCCTAACTAGTTAATAAATGAATCTGTTTGGTATTTCTTTTGGCCACAGATGCCATGAAAAAATTACTGAAGCACTAAGCGTTCTGCGACTGAGGAAGATTTAGAAACTTCTGGTCTGCTCAAGTCAGCCATGTTTCACAGCTCCCAAGAACTTCATTGGTACCCGATCCTATGACAAAGCATACTTGGGTTTTGGTTTTGGTTATCATGGCTGTTTCATCTCACAGACTTTTACATATTTTCAGTGCTAAACGTGCCTACTACATGGGGCCTATGAAGCCACGTGCCTTGGCCAGCACCTGCCTCAGCCTCCCTGGGCGTCTCTCCCTTTCCTCTGTGCTTAAGTCACACCAACCTCCTTTCCATTCCTCCAATCCGCCAAGCCCTGTCCCATCAAAGGGGCTTCTTACTGATTCTCAGCCTGGTTCACCTGTAGGTGTCATCTTAAATGCCACCTAAGCCGGGCACGGTGGCTCACGCTTGTAATCCCAGCACTTTGGGAGGCCGAGGCGGGCGGATCACAAGGTCAGGAGATCGAGACCACGGTGAAACCCCATCTCTACTAAAAATACAAAAAATTAGCTGGGCCTGGTGGCGGGCACCTGTAGTCCCAGCTACTCGGAGAAGCTGAGGCAGGAGAATGGCGTGAACCCGGGAGGCGGAGCTTGTAGTGAGCCGAGATCGCGCCACTGCACTCCAGCCTGGGTGACAGAGCGAGACTCTGTCTCAAAAAAAAAAAAAAAAAAAAAAAATGCCACCTCATCAGAGAGCCCTCCCCTATGATTCTCTGTCTCACCACTCATTCATTTCCTTCGTAGCATTTTGTCCTCTGCACATATCTATTTAGCTCTATGAGGACAGAGTCCAGGTCTGATCTGCTTACTACATTCATAGAATTTAGCTGGGTGCCTGATATGTAATTGTCACTCAATAAATAACCACAAGGTTAACAAGTGCCAGTTTAAATCATACACACATTTTAACTGGGGCCCTGTGCAGCCCAAAGCATTTCAGAAGGCTTTTCTGGCAAACGGCCCATCAGATAGACACGTGGGACAATTGCATCACTAGCCACAGGCAGAGACAGTCAAGGGCAGTGTTTGCAAACAAGAATCCCAGCTCTGCCACCTCCTTGCTGGCAGACATTGGGCAAGTTACTCATTCTGCCTCTACCAGCCATGTCTTTGCCTGGAAAAGGGTTGTTAAAAGTACTAACTATAAAGCTCTTAAGTAAAATCTGTCAAGAAACAAGCACTCTAAATAAAAGTTAGCTGCTTTTATTAGGACTAGGACAGTGTTCGAGGACTATCCCATGAATGCCCACACACCATTCTGAGAGGAAGGTTCTGCCTCAGAAACTGACAGGTCCAATGCCTCTTGCTTGTTTTAGAATAAAAAGCTCAATTCAAAAAATGATACATGGACAATTGATTCTTAGCCCCATTGGTGTCCCCCACACAACTGATGATTAAAATCAAGAAGAATCTGTTATGGAACTTTGATTATCCAGCTGGACAACAGAAATGGAGAATGTTAGGCAGTGATTGCCAGTTTGTCAAGACTCGAACTGCTCTATGGCACCAAGCATATAGTGGAGTGTGTGTGTGCCTAATCCTTCCAATCCTTTGCTTGTCCCCTTCTAACCAGCTCTCTTCATGTTCTAGGCTTAAAAGTAAGCCCAGTGCACCGTGATGTTGTTCCAGTTGTACCTGGGGAGGTCCAGGGGCCAAGGGCTGCTCACAGTCACAGAGAGGAAATGCTACATGGCTCCTCTCCTTGCAGTGGGAAGAAGCATGAGTACCAGCCTTCATCTGCCCACACCTTAGTTACTGTTGCTCTTTCCTGGGTCTCCTTCGCCCAGCCTCTCCCCTACCTGATCCTCATGTCTGGATGCCTCATTTTCACAACCCCCTGGAATCCCATCACTCTCCTCCCCAAGCACTATCTACACTTCCTATTTCATGCATACCCATATCTTAGAAAACCATTTCTCCCACTGGCTTCCTATAGATGGCCTAGCTAAGGGTAATATCTTTTCTGCTAACCTGAGTTGCTGTCACTTTATAAACTTTATATAGGATGGTCTTACAAGACAGATGGTACTGATGGACTCAAACACGTGATGTGTTTCAACCCCAGATTCTCCATCTACTAGCTACATTTTTTATGGCAAGTTAGCTTTATTTCTCTGAGCCTCAGTCTCCTCACCTGTAAAGTGGGCAGAATAGTTTCCACCTCATAGCTTTGTTGTGAGTACTAGATGAGAAAACTCACACAAAACACACACCACAGTAACTGGTCCACAGGAAGCGCACCCAAAAACTCTACTACTGTGGTTTCTCAGGTCAACCCCTCATTTGGCAGGTCTCAGCTTAGACATCATTTCTTCTGGAAAGCCTTCCCTCACCGCCACCCCAAAGATGTGTGTGCATCTAAAGCACCCTTGCTGTGATTGTCATTGCAAGGTGTGTCACACTGCCATGTCATCGCCTCTTAGCTTTTTTTTCTTTTGCCCCCTAGAATACTGTGAGCACATTACTGGTGGGGGCAGTGTTCCTTCTACTGTGGCAGAGTAGCTGGCACAAAGTAAGTGCTCAGGACATATTCTGTCATATTAAAAACAGCTATTTAGGCCAGGCGCGGTGGCTCACACCTGTAATCCCAGCACTTTGGGAGGCCGAGGCGGGTGGATCACGAAGTCAGGAGATCGAGACCATCCTGGCTAACATGGTGAAACCCCGTCTCTACTAAAAATACAAAAAAATTAGCCGGGCGTGATGGCAGGCACCTGTAGTCCCAGCTACTTGGGAGGCTGAGGCAGGAGAATGGTGTGAACCCGGGAGGCAGAGCTTGCAGTGGGCCGAGATCGAGCCACTGCACTCCAGCCTGGGCTACACAGCGAGACTCTGTCTCAAAAAAAAAAAAAAAAAAGCTATTTAAACAAGCAATCTAATAAAGATGAAATTTTGCTGTGTTATACACTTATTATTGCTACATTGTAGGACTAGACTCCCTTGGCAACCAAACACATTCTTTTTTATATTATTTAATTTTAGTAAGAGTTACCATATATAGATCCATCTTCTATGCCAAATGTAACTTAATCCTTCTATCAATTCTCTGAGGTAGATATTATCAGTAGTCCCATCTTATAAGGAAAATGAGGCTCAGAGAATTGAAGTAATTTGCCCAAGATCATCCAGCTAGTAGAACATAGCTGGGACCCAAACCCAAGTCTGTTCATCTCTAGTGTCTGTTTGCTTTGCTGCCTCCAATAAGACTGAGGATGCCACTTTCCTTTTTGTTAAATTTTCTGGCCTCCCAAATACTGTAGAGTGGCATTTCATTATTATTGGCACCTACATAACAAACATGGTAATGCCTTTGATGTAAATTCGTTTGGAGACTAATCAACCCCACCTTGCCATATTTTTGTGTTTGGCACTATTTAACTTTCATGCCTCATCAAGTCTCCTTAACTGGAGTGTAACCGGTTGGTGACGGTGCCAAGGTCTTAAGATTCTTTCTATCTCTCCAGGTCTAAAAGGAACATCTCTCACCTACCAAAAAACATAAATGAAATTGAATTTCTGTCTATTTGGCTGTTCCATGTTCAAGTAAAATGACTAGAAGATCATCACCAAGTCTGAAGGGTATTTGGAACAGCTTGATTTGGATCTGTGGTATACACAGCTTTCACACTGGGGGACCAGGGAGGCACCTCAAGAAGATAGACACACTTAGTAACCTTTGTGCTATTTGACTTTTTTTTTTTTTTTTTTTTTGAGACAGAGTCTCTCTCTGTGACCCAGGCTGGAGTGCAGTGGTGCAATCACAGCTCACTGTAACCTCAGCCATCTGGGCTCTAGTGATCCTCCTGCCTCAGCCTCCTAAGTAGCTGGGACCACAGGCATGTGCCACCACACCTGGCTAATTTTTTAAATTTTTTTATAGAGGTGGAGTTTCACCATGTTGCCCAGACTGATCTCAAACTCCTGGCCTCAAACAATCCTCCCTCCTCAGCCTCCCAAAGCGCTGGGATTACAGGTGTGAGCCACCATGCCCAGCATGGTTTATTTTAAACTAGAGGCATGAGTTACTTTTTAAAAGTACCATCAAGAATAAAAGATAGATAGATAGATAGATAGATAGATAGATAGATAGATAGACAGACAGACAGATAGAAGATAGATGATAGATAGATAGACAGAAGATAGATAGATAGATAGATAGATAGATAGATAGATAGATAGATAGATAGAAGATAGATGATAGATAGATAGATACAAGATAGATGATAGATAGATAGATAGATAGATAGATAGATAGATAGATAGATAGACAGACAGACAGATTTTCAAAGCCAAAAATTAGATAGAAAATGACAGGGCAGAAGACCAGGGGTCATAGTTATTTTCCAGAGCAGATTTCCAGAACAAGATACAATAAAAGCCTGATGAGTATTAATATAAATTTTCTGTGAACGGAGAAACAAATGCAGCCTTAAATGTGAGTCCCAAATCAACTGTCACAGTGGAAGATGCTCCAAATTGCAGGCCCCGATTTTTGGTCAATCTATTTCTCTCCAGGAGAATTCTATGTGCTCTAGGGTGAGTAGCAGCAGGAATGTACTTTACTGGATGGTGCTTTAACAATTCATCCTATAAATGCAGGGGGTGCTGGTTAAAAACTCAATAATTGTTGGTTGGAGTTGATGTTGATAGGGGACCGTCAGACAATAGATGCCAGGACTTCACCACAAACATCTGCCCACTCCATGTTGTTCCCACCTTGTCTTGTTCTACCTGTCTCTACCAACAGCAAGACCAGACCAACTGTTCTCATACCTTTCTAGCATAAGCATTTCTACATCTCAGCAATCCTACAACCTAGGACACACCCACTTCCTTCCAGTTGCCCACACACCCATTTCTTTCACTAGGATTACCAAAGAGTTGCATTTAGAAAGGAAAAAAAAAAAGGTTTCCATATGCAAACGGCAAAATCAAGGTCAAGGTGGAACACTTGCTCTGCAGTCAGTCCAGTTGAGCAGGCCAAAAATCCCTACTGGGGTAATGAAATTCAGTAGTGACTGCATCTACCACCCTCGGCCCTTATCATGGGCCAAGGGTGGAAGGACAATATTGTAAACATGTGATCAGAGTCATCTTTGAAGGGGAAGAAATTAATGAGGACATTGTAGGCCCTTTGAAAGTGAAGCTGATTCTAACCACCCAGCGGGTTCTCCTTGAACCACTGCTCAGACAGAGCTGATTTATCCAGACAGGGCAGTCGCAACAGAGAAAAAGTTTAATTCATGCAGAGCTGGCTGTACAGGAGACTGGAGTTTTATTATCACTCAAATCAGTCTCACTGAAGGCTCAGAGGTTAGTGGTTTTTCAAAGACAGCTTGGTGAGTAGGGAGCCAGGGAGTAAGGAATGCTGGTTGGTTGGGTTGAAGATGAAATCATAGGGAGTGGAAACTGTCTTCTTGTGTTGAGTTTGTTCCTGGGTGGGGCCCATCCGGTTGTCAGAAATGCAAAAACCTGAAAAGACATCTCCAAAGGCCAGTCTTAGATTCTAAAATAGTGATGTTATCTGCCAGAGTAATTGGGGAAGTTGCAAATCTTTATACCTCCTAAGTAATGGCTGGCTAGGCATACTTCCTAACAGAATTCAGGCCCCTCTCATCCTCCTAACTTGGCGGCCTTTCATTAGTTTTACAAGGGCAATTTAGTATCTGGGAAGGGCCATTATCATTTAATTAAATTTCTCCCAAAGTTAGCTTGGCCCACACCCAGGAATGAGCAAAGATACCCAGAAGCAAGATGGCGACAGTTAGGTCAGATCCCTTTCACTGTCATAATTTTCTCACTGTTATAATTTTTGCAAAGGCAATTTCCACTCTAGGAATCTTTTGCAAAGCATTAAAACAAAACAAAACATGTATTAGAAGGGCCACTGAAAAACTGAATGAGCTAACTCAAGCAGTTTTCTGCCTCCAGGAAATACCACACCTAAAACAGATGCTTCCTCATCACCATCCATAAAAGTACAACATTTCAGCAGTGACCTGGTAACTTGCATCCATCCCAGGAGAAGGTTCTCAGCTATGAGCACATGTAATTATATTTGAAATATGGACTATGGTCTAACTAGGTCTGTCAGATTATAAAATACAAATTCTTGATCCACTACATATTCTGCCTTTTGTGTGTGCTTCACTTATCTCTTCTTTCAGTAACTTTTTTCTTTTTTTCTGATTAGAAAAGTAATACAAGGTCATTGTAGACATTCTGGAAAATTTAAGAGATAATTAAAAAGAAAACAAAAATCATTTGCCCTCATACCACTCATACATACACTGTTAAATGTTGTGCTCTAGAACCTTCTGTTACCACTAGGGAACGTATCCAAGTCACGTGGCACCAAAATCACGTGGCACCAAAGTATGTTAGTGGTGGTGAACTAACCTCAATTCTTGCCTCCTCAGGAAACACGAGGTTTTCCTTGACCCCTTCGCAGTCCTCGTGACAGGAATGCCTCACTTACTCAGCCCACAGCTCTCAATCCCTCATGGGAGGGGGAGCACACAGGTGAGCAGGTGCAGGAGCCAGAGCAAATGCTTTTGGGCACCGGCAGGACCAAAACTCTGTGCAGGCCCCACAGCAGCATCTAGGGTGGAGTACCCATGACCACTGGAGCCCCAGAGGATATATGTTACAGTGCACTTTTTTAGCTTTGCTGTCCATGGTTGGATTAAGTGTTTAACAACTCAGTGACCCCTCTGCCTTTTTGCAAGGGCAGAGGGTCAGTGTGACAGCCTTTAGCATCCTCACCCGTGGCACCTGAGATCTCATTCGGTGTCCAGGAAAAATCAAGTTGCATGAACGAATTGAAGGGTGGTGAATGTGGAGGATTTATTGCCAGTGGAAGTGGCTCTCCACAGGAAGGGGAGGTGGAAAGGGGAGGGACTGGGAAGGTATTCTTCCCCTGAAGTCCTGCCATCAAGTCACCCCTCTGAAGTCAAACTGCTTCTCTCCAGCATTCAGCTGCTTCTTCTCTTCTCCCCTTCTCTGCTCTCTGCCAGTGGAGCCTGGGGTTTTTATGGGTGCAGGATGTGGGGGCAGGGTGGGCCATGGGTGGTTTGGGAAACGGCAACATTGGAGTGGGAAAACAGAAATACATGTTCTCACTTTGGGCCGCGGCACCAGGCTTGAGGGTGGGTCTTCGCCAAGGACCCCCACCCTTTTCTGCCTAGAATTTCTCTGTCTCCTGTCCCTAACACTGAGAAGAAAGAATTTGACCAAAGGGCTTAAGACAGAGTGAGAGACCCAGGCAAGTTTTAGAGCAGGAGTGAAAGTTTATTTAGAAAGTTTTAGAGCAGAAGGCCAGACACAGTGGCTCACGCCTGTAATCCCAGCACTTTGGGAGGCCGAGGCGGGTGGATTACTTGACGTCAGGAGTTCGAGAACACCCTGGCCAACCTGGTGAGACCTCATCTCTACTAAAAATACAAAAATTAGCCAGGCATGGTAGCTGTAATCTCAGCTACTCAGGAGGCTGAGGCACGAGAATGGCTTGAACCCAGGAGGTGGAGGTTGCAGTGAGCCGAGATTGCACCACTGCACTCCAGCCTGGGAGACAGAGCATGATTCCGTCTCAAAAAAAAAAGTTAAAAAAAAAAAAGAAGAAAGTTTTAGAGCAGGAACAAAAGGAAGTACACTTGGAAGAGGGACAGTGACTTGAGAGATTCAAGTGTACGGTTTAACCTTTGATTTGGGGTTGCATATGCTGTCTTGCTTCTGGGGGGTTGCCTTCCTTCTCCCCTGATTCTTCCCTTGGGGTGGGCTGCCCGCATGCACAGTGGCCTGCCAGCACTTGGGAGGGGCCACATACGCAGTATGTTTACCAAAATTGTACTCTTGTTCACTTGAGGCATTCTTCCCTTACTAGTTGAGTGTTCTTAGAAGAAGCTCATACACCAGTTAAATTCGACCATTTTCCCTCCTAGTGCGCATGCTTGAGCCAATTCGCCCAACTCCTAAGATCTTATCGGGAAGCTGCTGATCACCAGCTTCAGGTGTTCCATCTATTGGGAGACTGCCTTTCCCTGGTACCAGCTGTGACCAATTACTATTTTAGAGAGACAGTTTAATAACCATCTGACCCCCACCTGATGGTTGCCTGACATTCCTGGTGGTGGTGGGCGGGGAGTGGGGGGGAACCCTCTTCCGCCCTGCTCATGTCTGACTAGCTATCTGCTGTAACACTTCCACTCTTTTTTTGGTAAGAGCACGTATCTATGAGGCAGGAGGTAAAAGCTACTTCCCATACCCCTAGGCTAGAAGTATCCCTTCAAAAGCAACTGACCATTTGGGGGAAGAAGCCTTAGTTTTCATTATCCACACAATTGCCCTATTTCTGCACTTCACTGGCCAAACAAATCACTTGGACTCATGTAACAGACACATGTGACTGTATCCATAATAGGTTCATTGCACATTGCACACGGCAAGTCAATACACAGAGAGGCCAGGTTGCAGCAGAGAAAGTAGGGTCACCGAAAGAGGAGACAGGAAGAAACCTTAAATCTATCTCCTTGTGGCATTTGGGACTAGGGTTTTTAAGAGTTTAGGAGTGGGCTGATGTGTTGGAGATGGTTGATTGGTTGAAGAGTGCACAGTGAAGTCATGGGACAGGGTGAAGCTGTATTTTCATCCTGATCCCCTTTCTCTGTGGGGGTTTTCAAACTGAAATGTGGTAGAATTGGGGACCTGAAAAACAACTTAACTGATTCTTAAACAAAAGCGTTCTGATTGTAATGTCAGAGATCCCATCTAAAGGAACAACAGGGATACAAATCAATTCCTACACAATCTTATGACCCTAATGTCAGAAATCCTATCTGCAGGAATAATGCAGATGCAAATGGTCAGGATCTAGTGCTACGTGACTTTGAGCAACAAGGAAGTGGGCCAACGTGCAACCTAATTAATACTTAATTATAACTATATTTCTGTCCAGAACCCGGCACGCAATTCTTGTCAACCCTGTGAGGGTGGTTTCATGACTCTCAATGGCCTACCACTTTCCACCTAGTAGGGCAAACCTGCCTTGTCTATCATTTTCCTTGTAATAAGCCCATTCTCCTTGTCAGGGAGTGGTATACAGGTGATAAGCGAGACTTCGTGAAAAGGCTATGGAGCTTGTAGGGCAAATTATTTGCTCCTAAGAGACATCAACAGGACAAGATAGTCTTTTCTTATCCCAGATGTTACCAGTCCTTAGTGGATTGATGCCTGGAACTGCAGAGCTCCTTGGAAAACTAAGCCCAGGGCAACCTAATTGATGCAGATGTGAAATCTGTTCAAGTGACCTCTAGCAAGTCACTGCAAGTGACTGAATACAAAATAGACTATTGCAAGAAAAGAGCAACTTGCAGAACAATATGTATAGTATGATCCCATTTATATAGCCAGATAGATATAAATACATAGAGAAGCATTGAGAAGCTCTGCAGGAATGCTGGCACTGGTAACCTCTGGAAGCCACAGGAATCAGGGTTTCAACACTGTATTCTATGTATATTTGCATTGTTTGAAGTTTTTACAATAGCATGCATGCATGTGTTGCTTATGTAATCTTCTAAAGATTTTAATTTTTATAAGTACACATGGCTTCTCCTTTATTTGAAATGTGTACTAGATGATCAAAGCATTCTTCTAGGAGAAAATAAGTTTTTGTGGCCAAAAAGATTATTTAAGTTATTTTTGGTTTTTAGGGGGTTGCCTCCATCTCACAGCTTAATCATCAGTCACATTAACCTTGCAGCTCAGCATGCCCTGTTTGTCAGCAGACTTTCCTCACCCATAGGGTAAGCCATAGAAAGCTTATGGGTATCGGTTCATTTTGCCTGGGATCGGGGTCTGGATTATGAAGCGGGACATGTTGATAAACCTCTTCTCCAAAATCAGGTCAATGGGCATTCGGCTGGTATTACCAGAATGCTGGCTGGCCGTGTACAGCCTGTCTCAGAGAGTGGGCTGTGGCCCCCACGTTAGAACAACCTGCCAATGACCACATTAGAACCTCCATTGTTAAAATGCAGATTCCTGAGCCCCATCCCAGATCTGAATCACAATCTCCGAGCATCAGCCCCAAGAACCTGAATTTTGTTGTTACACGCAGATAAAGTACAAGAACCACTTCCTCCATGGGTGAACTGAACTTACCAAAATAGTCAGTCCCGAGGGGCAGAGATGGCGTAGGTGCCAGTTCTTCTTTCTCATCCTAGATGCTCAGAGTCAAATTCGTGGCTCAGCAATAGCCAAGTGATTTCATTGTGGGAGGACAATTCAGAGCCCTGTTCCAGGCTCCTCACATTGATTCTCTCTGTCTTCTTCCACTCTTCTTTGTGGTCTTTGATGTCCCCTTGTGAGCTACGAAAAGACTTTCTGGGACACGACAGGATAAAAAAATAAATAAGTGCAAGCAGCCATTCATTAACATTTAGCCAGGATGCTGCTTTAACTGCATCCCATCATATCTCATTAATCTTCACACCAGTCCTAAGATCAGGTACTATCATTAACCCGATTTTACAGATGTGAGGAACTGAGGCTTAACGAAGGTAAGTAACTTGCAGGTGCGGGTATCCAGCTCTCCAACTCCACAGCCCATGCTCTTAAAACCCTATTACTTGTCCCTGGTGGAGGTGAACACTGGGGGCCCTTTCATATAGGACTAGCCCTCGGGCTGCAATCTGAGCAGAAAAGGGAGGATGAGGGCATACTTCGAAGCTTCTTTTGCATAACTGGCGCTGGATTTTCACTGAGACTTTACGTTACAGTTTTGTTTTTTTTTTTAATTTTGAAGGTGCTTTTATGAACACATGAATAAAATATTTGTGTCATTTTGAACCTTGTCTTATTTTATGCATGTATTTATTTATGGGGGGGCACAAGGACTCATCTGTGGTGGTGCAGCCACTGTAAATAAATTAGTGAAACTACTTCACGTCAACTTCTGTTCAGTACACTTTAGTGATGGATCAGAGGAAATTAATACACGTTTACAAAAAGCCCCTCCCGCAGTTGTTACATATGCCTCAGAGATACCAGTTGTGAAAAGTGCAGGTGCACTTACACACATACACACACACACCCCACAAATGGTATCATACAAAAAACATACCTGCAATCTGCTTTGTCCACTTAATTGTATATCTTGGATACAGAACTTGTTTCACTGGAAGGCTAAAAGGCAAAGTCTAGGGAGGCCTAGAGGACACAGGGGATGGGAGGAGGCGCTCTGAGCTGGATGTAAGGTCTCCACCCCCCGCCAGAGCACAAGGTCGGATAACCAGTGGGACTGCCGGCTTGGCTGCCAGGGCCCTCCCCTGCCGAAACAAATGGCTGGAGGAAGGAAGTGTGCGGCTGGGAAGCTCCGCTGCTCTCGCCCGGGTTTCCCATTTCTCCCTTCCCGCGCTGAGACGGCGAGGAAAGTTAGCCCGGAAGTCTGCGCCCGCCTCAAACCCGGCCTGGTCCCAGCCACCGCCCCAGGAACTTCCCCCGCCGCAGGGGCCGAGGTCGAGAGCAGGGATGGAGAAGTGGACCCGCGCGGGTGGACTCCGGGGCGCGGGGGGACTCCTGGGCGCGGGGGGACTCCGAGGCGCGGGTGGACTGTGGGGCGCGGGTACCGTCTCGCAGCGACCTCTGTCGGCGGCTCTGGGGATGGCCCGCATCTGTCTGCGTGTACCTGGTATACGTGCAGGTACGTGTTCCTGTTCACGTGCAGACTGGGCGGGGGGTGGGGGGGTCCACACCAGTGTACACCTTTGCATACCTCTTAGCAACTTGAAATTCCACCACGAGAGATATCTTTATTCCGCTATTCCTGTGCATCCGCACGGAGCCCCTAGGGCCATAGATTTGTGTGCAAATGAAATGAGGATGTAGTCTGGGTGCCCAAGGGGGGGTGCCTTGAGTGTGGTTGTCTGTATGCCTCCCTGAGGGTATTTCACTTTCTGCTCCCACCCGCCCCTATGACCGAGTACCTATGAGCACAGGATGTGCACATATTTGAGTCTTATTAGTGGTACACACAGTTTTATCATCTCCCCAGGGCTGTGTCTATATGAAATGTGCATGGATATGTGTGTGCACGCGTGTGTTCCCACTCGGGGAATGTGGGGAGAGGTGCATGGAGCCAAGATGGGTGGTAAATAGTATGTTTCTGAAATTAAAGGACTAATGTGGAGGAAGGCGCCCCAGATGTACTATACCCTTTGCCCTTCATCTCATCCTGTCTGACTTGGGAAGAACCAGGATTTTGCTTTTAAGCCCTTAGGCATACAGTTGTTCCATCCTGACATGAACTCAGCCTCCCGTCTGACCGCCCCTTGGCCTTCCTTCTTCCTCGATCTGTGGAACCCAGGGAATCTGCCTAGTGCTGTCTCTAAGCACCTTGGCCATGATGTAAACCCAAAGAAATTAGCATCTCCATCTCCTTCCTTTTCCCCACCCAAAAGTCATTTCCTCTTAGTTCATTACCTGGGATTTTGATGTCTATGTTCCCTCCTCGTTATTGATACACACAGAGAGAGAGACAAACAAAAAAGGAACTTCTTGAAATTCCCCCAGAAGGTTTTGAGAGTTGTTTTCAATGTTGCAACAAGTCAGTTTCTAGTTTAAGTTTCCATCAGAAAGGAGTAGAGTATATAAGCTCCAGTAGCAGCAACAGCAGCAGAAGAAACAACATCTGTTTCAGGGCCATTGGACTCTACGTCCTGCCCAGAGCAAGGTAAGCACTTCCCAAGCCCCTGCCTCCCTCCCCTTCCTGTGGGCCTGCAGCTGTCCAGGTGTAGAAACCGTTAGTGTGCTACCCCAGGACCTGGCAGCAGGGAGTTGGTGGATTCCTGGAAGCCTCCCTGGTGAGTCACCTGCTGGAACATTAGTGAAAACTTAGTACTTTAGGGACTGATGTACAGTGTCCATTTTAAAAGCCAACTAATGATAACTGTATAGCAAGATCTGTGTGTACGCATAGTTTATGGAAATGTTTGTTTTATCTTAAGAAGTGGTGTGTATTGATGTATAAAAGTATATTCCAAAATGTTAATGCCCATCAGTTAAAGGATTGTATAGAGCTAAAGTGAGTGGTGCCTGCCTTACTACTGAAATTTTTAAAAAGCCTTTCATGCATTCCTTAAAGTAATTGAATTCATAATTATAACAATGTTATAAATCAGACTTGCTCCCATATTTGTGATGGTCTTGGTCGTCAGTTGTGATATCAACCAAAATGATAGCTGGGTTCTCCATTCTTGTGGCTTAACTAACTTTGGCCCCACTTAAAAAATGAAAAGCTATTATTGCTTCCTGAAGAGTTTTTAAATCTGTGAGAAGGGGGAAAAAAGGTTAACCTTTACTGTACTGGTATCTGATACTTGCCCAGGTAAAATTCTGTGCAGCAACAATGTCATTTTAACAGAGGGATTACTAAACCCCAGGTGATGACCCACTTTTTCAAACAAGGAATTTCAAGATACTAGATGGAATGTGGGTAACCTCTTAGAGGTTAGTTTACTGGAATCTGAAATTGTATGATTTCCATACATTCCTTCATTCTACTAATAAGTCATGGAACCCCTCTATGCTGGACTCTGGGGGTAAAGTGCAAAACAAGATAGACATGATCCATGACATAAGAGAGTTCACTCAGTGTGGCAGAGAAGACAAACAGTAAAGAAGAGACTGTGTTGTTGCCATTGTAGTAAATGCTATGGAAGGAGGGGAGCAAATAATGGGTCCTGACTTCATCTAGGCACCATGACACTTTACATGAATTATGTCACTAACTCCTTACCACAGTAGCATGCCCATTTTATAGATCAGGAGTGTGGGGTTTAAAGAAGCCAAGTGACTCACCCAGAGTCATATAGCTAATAAGTGGAAGAGCTGGGATGACAGTTATAGAAGTCTGCCTGGCCCTTAAACTGGGGATCTTTGCATGTGCCACCCATGCCATCTGTGACTATATCTTTTTATTCTTTAATAATAACTACCTTTTCTAATTAAAGGTAACAAACAAAATAAAACTTGAAAAAGAGATGCCCACCCAAGTGTCATTGGCATGCTGATGTTGGCACCAGTGTTGGGAAGCCCTTAGCATACCCCAGGAAGTAGGAGTGTGTAACGTGCGGTCCCTTTGTCCTTCATACAAGGGTTTCAAGAATTTAGAAAACCTATGAAATTGCACACGCAAAAATGTGTTTTAATCATCAAGACTCTCAAACTTACCATGCTGAGGAAATGTGGGCTGAGGGGTAGCACTCCCTAGTATCAGCTGATCGGCCAGAGAGCCAAAGGAGGAGACCCACCACCATCACCTCTCCTGGACAGTGCTCTGTGGTTTCAAATGTAGGTGATACTAAAATGGGAGTCGTTTCTTAGAACCATGGCCAGGGTTCCCTTGACCCTGAAGTGTAGTTCACCTGAGATTGTCAAATGCATCTGAGGCATGCAGAGGAAGTGCTGGGCACACAGCTAGTGGGAAAACCTCAGTGTAAGTGGGTATAAAGAAATCACCAGGAGATGCCAGGAATCTCCACTCTTTGACTTCCAGTGTGCCAGCCTCTGGGTTTTACAGGCCCATGTAATTGCAGTACCTCTGTGCGCATTTCCCTACTGCCTAGAATGACTTTCTTGACTATCCATGATATATAAAACACAGAGATACCAAACTGTTCCCTTAACTCTTCCTCTAGGTTCAAGTTAATATGTTATTAGTTGCCTTCTGTAATATGTTATCTCATTGCCTTTCCCAACAAGCCTTTGAGATAAGTATTATGTCCATTGTATAGACAAAGAGACTGAGGCTCAGAGAGTAACTTGGCCAACAAGTTGCTCCCACTGCTCAACAGCAAATGAGCGGCGGGACCAAAATTCAAGCCTGTGTCTGTTTAACTTCAAGCCTGTGAATGTACTAACCGGTGCCCTGTGTCAGCTAGTACTTTGCTACAGTCATAACCTAGACTGAAGTGATAGCCATGCCCCTAAAACTCCATGCTGTGGTGACAGCACTGAACAGTGTCCAAGAAGGCTTGACTTCTAGTCCTGTCTCTGCCACTCACAAACTTTATAAGGGAATAAAGTACATAGCAAGGTCCCCCTAGGGTTAGCAGCAGTTCTGACAAAGCTGTGATTTGTCAATATTCAGTCACCCAACCCAGGAATGCTCATTTTTAAGGTATTTGATTGAAACAGTTGAGCATTGCCCTTCATATAATTTAAAACAGTGGTTTCAGAACCGCTTTCCTCCAGACCATGGGTGCTCTGCAAGGTGAATGGAGTTGTTTCAGAATGTTTCAATAATCATCTCTACCTCATTTGTAAGTGGCATGTAATTTTTGCAATCTGAAGATTTTCATAAACCCTGGATACTAACCTAGACTGGTTTCTGTATCAGATGGCGGCTGATTTAACATAACATTATGCATTTCATTATTTCATAGTGGATATATGAATATGTTGTGGTCTTTTCCCAATGAACACTTTGATTTTCAGGGGTTCTGGACCCTGAACATGGGTGAAACTAGTGGTTCTCAAGGTGTGGTCTCGGCACCAGCAGCATCTGCTTCACCTGGAAACTTTCTAGAAATGCATATTCTCAGGCCCTCATCCCTGCTGAATCAGACACTCTGGGAGTGGGACTCAGCCATCTGTTGTAGCAGTGCTTCCAGGTTATCCTGACAGTCACTCAAATTTTAGAACCACTAGGTTCTCTATATGGGAGAGAGTAATCTTTGAACTTGTAAAACAAGAGAAGCTAAACCCCTACAAGCAAGGGCTGGTGACTAGGTCATTGCCAGAACTTGAAAGTTCGCCTCTGTATTACGTTTCCTGTCCCTAACCCAAGTCCTTCAGTTCTGGGTGCTCCAGCACACACTGCTTTGTGCTGCAGTGATACAGATGTGTGGCTTATCTCCCCAGCTGGCAGGGAGGCATTTAACACACTGACTTAATAAATATTTATTGAGTAAAAGTATTTGCTCCTAGGAAGCAGGATCCAGGTAAGCCCTTTTTTACTCTCTCAACTGCTTCTAGCCCAGTGCTCTTTATGTAGTAAGCACTAAATAAACAACTGCTAGATGTTGATCCAGAAAGTCACATTCCTTCTCTAAGCTTTAAGTTTCTCATCGTAAAAATAAGAGGATTATATCAGATGGCTTGCCTTGGGTCTCTTTCAACTCCACAGCCCCAAATAACCTATGGTTCTCTATCTGGAGATGTTCTTCTCCACAGACTGCCATAGAACTCCTGTAATTTACTTAGTATTTGCTTGACAGTATGGAGAAGAAAGGGAAGAATCAAGATTTTATTTAAAAAAAAAAAGTAGCTAGAATGTGTATATGGTTCAGAAAGGTAACAAGAATTATTGACATTCTTTCTTCTCTTCTTCCTTCCTCCTCCTTCTCTTTTCCTCCTTCTCTTCCCCCTGCTTCTCTCCCTTCTTACAGATGTGTCACCAGCAGTTGGTCATCTCTTGGCTTTCCCTGGTTTTTCTGGCATCTCCCCTCGCGGCCATATGGGAACTGAAGAAACATGGTAACCAGCCTCTCATTATTCTCTGTGGAGGCCCCACTTCTAAGCCAGGACTCTTGGGCAGCCACTGGTGGGAAATCAAACTGAAATGGGCAACCATGCACTGGGTCCTCTAGAGAAAGCCATCACTCTGGGAAAATGCAATGCCATATCTCTCTTTTCCACCTTCATGGTATCTATATTGTTTGGTTTTCACATTGGATGACATTGGTACACTATGGTGGGGAAAGACATATGATATTTTCCAGTAGTACTAAAAACCAGCTGTTTCACACAATTAAAATTCCAAAGTAGAGGATTTGCAAAGTATAACAACTGTGTTCATTTCTCATTCCACCACATGATACTGCCCCCTCAGTTGGCACTGTGATGACTTACCTCTGACCAAGCACTTTGGAGGAAGCATAGGATTCAGACTCACATTGACTTGGGTTCAAGTCCTAGGTCTGTCAATGACTGGTTATGTGACTTCGAGCTGGGTCACCTCTGATCCTGAATTTCCTCAACTGTAAACTGGATGTTACAAAGTGGATGCCTACCACATGGGTTATTTAATGGGTTAATGAATGCAGAATACAACTCGACAGATAGTAAAGTGAAAGTAAATGTCAGCTAGTATTACTATTTTGGTTGTTTAAAATATCTCTCATGATTCAAGAGATTCTTTTTATTATCCCAATGATCAGTAAAAATTATTAGTAGACTAATAGAATAGTTAATGGTAAAATAAGGAGTTCTGCCTATCCTTCTAGTATCTCATACTCAGTAAATGTACATTCTGAACATTGGCTGTACCTGAAAGACCCTCAGACTTTTATCACTGAAGCCAACATCATAATGTTGGCGATTACTATCTTTAATTGTATAATAATTATAGTTAATGTTTATTGAGTGCAGTGTCTCACTTAATTCTCACAAGAGCCATATGAAGTAGAGACTGTCTGTATCCCATTTTATAAATGTTGGAAACTGAGCCCAGAGAGATTAAGTAACTTGCCCAATGTCACATACCTGGTAAGGGTGGAACAGGGACTTGATCCCAATTCTGTCTTGCTTCAAAGCTGGTGCACTTAAATTTGTGAAAACATTTTTACAAGGACATGAAGTAATTTTTTCCCAGGTCTTTGGAGAGCTCAATAAGAGGAAACGGACATAAATTAAGGATGAAAATATTTCAGCTGATAATCAGAAATAATCTTTTGATATTCTGGAGAGTACTATCTTGAAATGGGTACCTGAAAGAAATTTGGGACCACTCCTCTCTTCTCAAGGATTTTAGGAAGACAGAATCCAGCCACCCCTTCTCCATGAGGGTTTGAGAGATTTAGATACTCTCTTAAGTAAAGGCAAAGGCCTGAGCTAGGGGTATATGGCAGATCCCTTCCAACCCTGGGATTGTTAGCGAGCTCAGGAACCTTGGCCCTGGCATATTTGACCGCTTAGTGACTTCTGATTTGGTAAACCACAGAAATTCCAGAAAATCAGTGTGAGAAACTCTCCGAGGTGTGACTTAGGAGGGCAGATGATGCAGTGAGGCTAAGTGCCAGGTTCTTGATGCTTCTCTTCAGCTTTCCTCCTGCAGCTGTTTTCCCTGCTGTTGAGCAAACGTCTTCTAGGGCTTCTGAGCCTCAGCTGGGACAGGAAAATAACCATGCTGTTCAGGTGTCACGGGGACAAAAAAAAAAAAAACAAGAAAAAGCCAAAAGTGCCGCATGGTTTTACATCAGCACAGCTACTCATTTCCCCAGAGTTGGACCCCAAATGCTTTTGACCTCTTATTTTTGTTATCCATTCAGTCCTTATAATCTGACTGATGTAAAGTGAAAACTTTATATTCTACAGTGCCTTACATCTGGAGGCCAATAACAAGAACCACCATTTATAAAGCATGTAAGGGCACTGTGTTAAGCTCTTATGTGAACGAGCTTGTATAATCCACATATCTACCTTCTAAAGCAAGGTCTAATATTTTTCTCACTTTAAAGATGATGACACTGAGGCTTAGAGTAGTTGAATGTCTTGCCGAAGGCCACAAGACTGGAGCAAGGGCTAGAGCTGCTTCTAAATCCAGGCCTCTGCTACTCCAAAATCCAGGCTCTCAACCACTGTGACTCATAAACTTGAGCAGGCATCAACACCATCTGGAGAGCTTAAAAACCATATGACTAAATCCATCCCAAGGTTTCTGATTCAGCAGCTTAGAATTTGCATTTCTGATCTATTCCCAGGTGATGCTGCTGATGGTGTTTCATCGATCATGCTTTGGGAACTACTACATTAAACAATTCTATTCAATTAATAATTTATGCATGGATAAAAAAAATGAATGAAGCTTTGCTATGACACGCTCTGAAATACTATACTAAGCCATTCCTCAAAGGCCAGTTTAGACACTAGCATTAGGCATCCCTTGCAAAGCCCTAGAGACAAAAGGTCTGAGCTGTAGCCCTTGTACTTCTGACTTGATGTGACCACGCTTAGATCCTTGGCCTCAGTACCCTTCTTCATTAAATGGGAAGACTAAGATCTACTGGACTGCTTCATAAAAGTGTAAGATAGCTAAAAATAACAATAATAATAATACAGAGAGAATGAAAATCTCCATTGGTGATTTAAAACAGAGGGAACTAAATCCTTAAATATCCATGGAAAATTGTACAGAGAGTTTCTCTGTACAGTTGGCTGACTCCTCAGTCTATAAGTAACAATAACTAACACAGAATTTACTGTGTGGCAGACACTGTGCTAAGTACTTTACATGCTTTTTTTTTTTTCATTTAATCCTCAGTCAAATGTATGGCAGATACTGTTATTATTATGATTTTACAGATGAGGAAACTGAGGCTCATGATAATTAAATACCTTGTTCCAAATCCCCCAGCTGGTTAGTGGAGACAGGATTACAGTCTCGGTTAGTTGTTCTCAACATCCTGAGCTTTTAATGACTATGTTATTCTGCTAAATATTGTACCCTGCCGTATTCTCTATGAAACTGAAATTGTGCTGGAAGTTTCTCTCCCCCAGACCTTTGGCAATGAGTATTGTGCTGTTTGCAGTTTTTGGTATATTAAGGTGTTTCCAATCAAAGGTTACTATTAAAGGCAGCCTTCCAGTCAATGAGTCGATGGCAGCTATAAAACTCTTTGTTTCTCTTTTCCTTGACCTTGAGCCCAAGCAGGGTCTAATGCCTTGAGATCATCTCAGCAAGCATTTGCCAAACACTTGTTGTAAACAAGGTTGTGTTTAGGCAATGGGGATGCCAAAAGGGTTAATAAAACACAGTCCCAGAGTTCCTGGAGCTTACAGCCTAGTTCTCCACTTCCTGTGCATTCCAGTTTATGTCGTAGAATTGGATTGGTACCCGGATGCCCCTGGAGAAATGGTGGTCCTTACATGTGACACCCCTGAAGAAGATGGTATCACCTGGACCTTGGACAAGAGCAGTGAGGTCTTAGGCTCTGGCAAAACCCTTACCATCCAAGTCAAAGAGTTTGGAGATGCTGGCCAGTACACCTGTCACAAAGGAGGCGAGGTTCTAAGCCATTCGCTCCTGCTGCTTCACAAAAAGGAAGATGGAATTTGGTCCACTGATATTTTAAAGGACCAGAAAGGTAATTCTATGCCCTTGGATAGTATCAGTTTTCTCTTTTGTTTATAAGAGTTAAAAACAACAACAACAACAACAAATTGAAAAGCCAAGTCATGATAAGTGTAGTTAATGAATATCAAGTCTCTTATTGATGTTAATTGATGTTAACCTCCATTTTCCTTTGCTTTCCTGGACCCTTTGGGTTATCAACCATCAAAATCTCATATTAAGGGAGTTTCATGGTCAGTCTGAATGTTTAGCCTGATGTTTTCTTTAAATAATGGTGATATTATTTAATGGCTAATGGAAATTAACCAATAGTGTATCACTCTGCACTGGGGTGATAGCCTTCAAAAAATGAATGCCTCTGCCGGGCATATTAGGTGTGTAGTGTACTCTGCAGAATCAACACCCCACTGGGACCCTCCCAATCCTTATGGAGCTACCCAAGAGGGAACACATGGAAGAACTTCACCCTGTACCATCTGGTGACCTGTGATTCATCACAATCAAAACCTTTCTGCAAAAAACTCCTAAATATTGAATTTTTGTTCTTTTCAAATCCAGAACCCAAAAATAAGACCTTTCTAAGATGCGAGGCCAAGAATTATTCTGGACGTTTCACCTGCTGGTGGCTGACGACAATCAGTACTGATTTGACATTCAGTGTCAAAAGCAGCAGAGGGTGAGTGAAACTGCTCTGGTTTCTCAGCATTTTGCTAGAACTATTTCATTAAGAAATTAAGGGCAACCTCTCAGTGACCTATCAGTTAATGATAAGGGGAAAAGCAAAGTCAAACCCATGTTTTTTCAACCACCCTTCCTTGTCTACATTGAAGAAAGAACGTGGAGATTTTAGCCAATTGCTTGAATAAATATATGTGTTAAGGCAGGATATTATTGGGAACTGAGAATAGTCTCTGCTGTGTTTGAACCCACTCATCCAAATTGCCTGGCCATGCTTCCTGAAGGCTCATAGCACCAAAGAAAGGGATAAAAGGAGAATTCAAAGCTACAAACAACTTGCTGAAATTGCACCTTGAGTCAAAAACAAGAGCTCCAGGGCGTAGATCTTAGGGGCCCTGAAGCAGACTCCAAAACTCGATGAGGCCTCCCAAAGTTTTCCCAGGGCCACCTCAACTCCTTTTACTTCTGCTGACACCACTGATCTGAAGTTCGCTGTTGGTCCAATGCACTTGGACTTTCCATAAGAAAGCAACTTCCATAAATACAAGACCTATGTGTTAACCCCCATGTGGCTTACTTTAATCATCACCTAAGCAAACCCCAAGTGATCATCCTGACTTTACCATTATTTCACTGAGTAAATTAAGCATTGGGGTCTCACTTTTTCATCTTTAAAAGGAAAATGCTTACTAAAGAAATGTTTCTCCAAGTGCATAAAGACATAATCAGCAGAAGAATGGTTAAATAAAACATGGTACACTATACTCTTGCTTAATGTGCAGTCATTGAAATGGATAACCCAACCCATATGTTTTGTCATGGAGAGCTCCCCATAATATGTTCAGAGGGGAAAAGGATGGTTACGTAATCATATGTATACAGTTTGATCCTAGTTCATAAAAATAAAATCTATATGTATATTTATAAGTAAAATATATATAGTGGATCTGTATAGTGTGGGGATATATATAACATGGATTATATATATAATGTGTGTGTGTGTGTATATATATATATATATATATATATATAAAATGTGGATATACAATTATCTTGAATATTCATTGAAAATGTTCTGGCCAGGCACAGTGGCTCACACCTGAAATCCTAACTCTTTGGGAGGCTGAGGCAGAATGACTGCTTGAGGCCAGGAGTTCAAGACCAGCCTAGGCAACACAGTGAGACCCTATCTCAGAAAATACTAAAAATAAAAAAAATTAGGTGGGTGTGGTGGCACACACCTGTAGTCCCAGCTACTTGGGAGGCAGAGGGAGGGGATCACTTGAGCCTAGGAGTTTGAGGCTACAGTGAGGTCTGATTCCACCACTGCACTCCAGCCTGGGTGACAGAGCAAGACCCTGTCTCTTAAAAAAAAAAAAGAGAGTGAGAGAGAGAGAGAAGGAAAAAGAAAAAGGAAGGTCTGGAAGGGTACAACAAGCTATTATTAGTACTTACACCTGCAGAGAGCAGTTAAGGATGAAGGAGACATACACTTCTTTCCTTTATATGGATCTTTATCATCTTTACTTTTATAATTAGTGTGTACCGATTTGTGTATTGATTTTATAATTAAAATGGGAAAAAATGAATTTAAGTTTTTAACATGGGGGTTTAATAATCAGAGATTCTAGATCTAAAACAAACAAACAGAAACTTCCATATTCATTTAGTCCAGAGACATGTAAGTGCTCTTGAAGCTAAGCTTTTTTTCCTGGGGAGGGCAGTTTCTTACCCTCTGGGTAGAAATCAGCCCAGTTGGAGAAAGTGTGTCCTTGGACAACAGTTGAGGCCTTACCTGCCTTACTGGCTACAATCACTAGGAACTCTCTCCCCAGTGTGTAACACAGGCTAATTTCTGTCTTTGACTTCAGCTCTTCTGACCTCCAAGGGGTGATGTGCGGAGCTGCTACACTCTCTGCAGAGAGGATTAGAGGGGACAACAAGGAGTATGAGTACTCAGTGGAGTGCCAGGAGGACAGTGCCTGCCCAGCTGCTGAGGAGAGGCTGCCCATTGAGGTCATGGTGGATGCCATTCACAAGCTCAAGTATGAAAACTACACCAGCAGCTTCTTCATCAGGGACATCAGTGAGTTTTGGATGATTATATGTGCTCCATAGGGAAAGATACTATTTGTCACATGTTCACAATGCCCCATGCACTGGGGTAGGTGGTTGATAAGCATTATCTCTTTTATTCTGCATCCAAAAACAAAATATGATGTAGATACTGTTATCTGCATTTTAAGGAAGAGGAAATTGAGTCTTAGAAAAGTTAAGCAACTTGCCCCAGATCTCAGATCTTACAGCTAGCAGTTCAAATCCAGATCCGCTCCACTAGAGCTGCTCTTTGCTGCACTTTGATTCAGCTGCCAGATAGTTTCCATGATGAATCCCAGAGCCTAATCAAGCATAATATTCATATTCAGAACCAGGGCTTCCCTACTAATGGCAATTATTCTCAACCAATCTTTCCTTAGCATTTGAAAAGGGACTTCTTTCTTAGAATATAAACCCTTCCAAAATGGACATTTATTTTTTTTAATTGGCAGATAGGGATTTCACCGTAAGTCATTTCCTTTACTATTTATTCATTGACCAGGCAGCATGATAAAGTGTAATAGAACCAGAGAACTTGCTTCAAAACTTACGGAGGGTTTGTACTTGGTGGGTGGAGTCTAGTTCACATAGGGTGGCCAAGGAAGGCCTCTCTGAGGAGGTGACATTTAGGTGACACCAAAAGGAAAGATGTCAGTTGTGTTAAGAGCAGAGGGAAGCATATTTGCAAAGCACCTGCTAGGAGCCATGATCTTTGTGTGGAGCAGAGCCAGGCCTACAGAGCCCAACCACACACCCTAGCATGTCTCCCCCTCTTCTTATCTAGAAGACCTAATTGAGGAAGGAGTCTTTGTGAAACTCACTGCTGTATCCTTCATGCATAGTCCGGTGGCTGGAACATAATGGGTGCTCAGTATTTGTGGAATAAACAAGCAAATTGAGCATAGAGACAATTGACTATAACTGCTCCAAGACATGTCCTCACCAAAAGCTATGAAAAGACAAAAGAAAGGGCAGTAAATCTATCATCTCATCCCCAGGGAGAGGCTCAGCTCAGTTCCATATTCAGTGCAAAGTGAGGGATTAGCACAGAGAGGGTGGTCCTTCAGTGCATGTCCCATAACCATTAAAGCAGAGGTCTTCTCACTGTGCAGTCCCATCTGATTGTTCAGTGGTGAGGATTCTGAGCATCTCTCAGATCCTGCAATAAATGTGGATCTGAGATGTGGCCATTGAAGAACAACTGCCTTCCCGAGGCACCAGCGTGAGCACCTGCGGCAGAGGTGCCTCACATTTGCCATCCAGGTGCTCACAGAAGTTAAGTAACTATCCAGTGGACTCACAGCTGATCAAAGTTGCAAGTGAGATCATAAGCCAAAACCACTGAACTCTAAATCCTTATTAGGAGAATAAAGCGTGTTTATCCTCTTCCACAGTCAAACCCGACCCACCCAAGAACTTGCAGCTGAAGCCATTAAAGAATTCTCGGCAGGTGGAAGTCAGCTGGGAGTACCCTGACACCTGGAGTACTCCACATTCCTACTTCTCCCTGACATTCTGCGTTCAGGTCCAGGGCAAGAGCAAGAGAGAAAAGGTAAGAAGTGATTCAGGTGCAGTATATTCCTTGGTCAGTTTTATGGAGGCCCACCATAAAGTGAGAAGATGAATGATGATAATAACAACTACATCCATGTATCACTTAACAACAGGGATACATTCTGAGAAATTCATCTTTAGGCGGTTATATCATTGTGCAAACATATATGGTGTGCCCACACAAACCTAGCTGGTATAGCCTACTACACATCTAGGCTTTATGGTATAGCCTATTGCTCCTAGGCTGCAAACCTGTACAGCATGTTCCTGTACTGAATACTGTAGGCAATTACAACACAATGGTTTGTATATCTAAACAGAAAAGATACAGCAAAAGTACAATATTATAACAATATAGGACCACTGGTCATATACGTGATCCTTCTTTGACTGAAATGTTATTATGTGATGCATAATTACTTTTCTTAGCACTTTTCTATGTGTCTAGAGCCGTGCCAAGGGTTTTCCATGTTTATTTCACTTAATCTACAAAATTAACCCAACAAAGGCAGCTGATGTTATTCTTGTTTTTTTACCCCCTTTTTTGTGGAAAAGAGCCTTTCCTTTTTTCCAGAAACTGTGGCAAGGTAAAGCAAAGCTATAGCTGATGCAGGAATTTTGTGTAGGTGTTAACAGCACTGCCCTCCCTCACTACGTGCTCATTGGACAGTAGCCCAACCCCAAGAAAAGGATGGTTGGTAGCCAGTAGTATTATCATCATTTCACAAGTGATTGAAGACTCAGAGAGGTTAAGTGACTTTCCCAAGGTCACCCAGCTAGGAAATGACATAACCAGGACACAAACTCAATCTGCCAGACAGAAAGGCCATGCACGTAACCACTCCACTACCTCTGATGTTGGTCATTGATCTTGGCACTCAGAATTAGTCCTGATAGAGGAGACCTGGGCTCCAGAAGCCTAAAATTGTTGTTTCAACTGAGTGCATGTAATGAATGATAGAACAGGTGAGAGATATTGCACCCAAAATGGATAGCTCCTGGCTGTTACAGATATTATAAAATTATTTTACTAAACAGAATGTCTACACTTATAGAGGCTAACATATTGGCTTCCCAGCTTCCTCGCCTTACAGCAGAATTCCTTTGCCTGTTGCAAGGTTCCAGAGGCCCTTTTGTACAGCCCCAGACTCCTTTCACCCCACTTTTAAAATCACTGGACAAAGCCCTAATTCAGCGTAGCATTTAGCATGTGGTAGAAATTCAGTGAGCTAGTTACTCTCTGGGAAAAAAATTAGGTGGGGAGGCTATCCTGGAATAGATATTTACCTAAATATTATTTTACATCTTGGCAAGTACTTTCCCTATTTAAGATCTGTATGATTAATAGGTGATATTGAGTGCTTCCTATGTGCTAAAGACTTGCTAAGAGTTTGACATGATTTCTACCTTGAACTACAATTCTATGAAGTAGGCATTATTGTTATCCCTATTTATAAGTGAGCAAACAGACACAGAGAACCTAAGACATTTTCCTGAAGTTACACAGCTATTAAGTAGCAGTGCCAGGATTTGAAGGCAAGTTTTCCGATGAAATGATCAGGATATGATATTTCTGAATATCTCAGGGATGGCTAGAGCAAATCTGTCTCTCTCTCACCATCAGCTCAGGACTGGGTGACTGGCCATGGGGCCTTGAGGCAAGGCAACTGTGATAGAAAGGTGAAAGTTGGGCCAAACGATTTCTCCCTCAAGAGCTTACAAAGTACAAAAGCTGCACCTACATGTGGAGTGTCTGCCAGTAGGTGGTGCAAGTTCTACGCACGCCTCTGTGAATTGCAAGCGCAGTGCCCTAAGACCAAGATGGGCTTGTTTTGGGAGACTATGCGTTGCAGAAATAGGCTCGGCTTACCCTGTGACTGTGTTGCCAAGGGGCCTTCACAACTTTCCTTCTCTTCTGCAGAAAGATAGAGTCTTCACGGACAAGACCTCAGCCACGGTCATCTGCCGCAAAAATGCCAGCTTTAGCGTGCGGGCCCAGGACCGCTACTATAGCTCATCTTGGAGTGAATGGGCATCTGTGCCCTGCAATTAGGTAAGCAGGCCCTCAAAGCCCAGCCCAGACCTGCACTCTCAGTGCACCTGGGTGCAGAGATATGATTGGGGGCTGTGTTGGAGAGGAAAGGGGGATGGAGTGGCCGGCACCCAGTTGCCAGAATCAGAAACATACATTTATTCACTAACAGATATTTATTTGGTGCCTGCATTATGTAGGACACTGTGCTGGCCACAGGGATATTGCAGGAAAGAAAACAGACCTGGGTTCTGGCCTCCTAAAGAGAAAGGCAAAGAAGAGAGAGAGGTAGCCAGGAGGCAGAGCATGGAGGACTTGCAAGCTTGCAGGACTCAGAACCTTGTTCTGGAGGCCCTGGGCCCTGAAAACCACTGAAGGGTTTTCAGCAAGGAAGTAACACAATCAGATATTATTTTAAGAAAACTCTCAAGAAAGCCTCTGGCAAGCATGGCACCAGCCAAATTCCAGGCCACATAAGGAAGGCCTGGGCCTTCTGGCATGAAATCCCCGAAACCCAGTTGCCCAGGATCGTATGTTGTGAGAAATAAGAAGAGTTTGCTGTTACAATGTCCCCCCACACCGACTTTTGGCATTCTCTTCCAGGTTCTGATCCCAGGATGAAAATTTGGAGGAAAAGTGGAAGATACTAAGCCAAATGTTTAAAGACACAACGGAACAGACCCAAAAAGATATTTTCTATCTGATTTGCTTTAAAAAGTTTTTTTTTAGGATCACAATGATATCTTTGCTGTATTTGTATAGTTAGATGCTAAATGCTCATTGAAACAATCAGCTAATTTATGTATAGATTTTCCAGCTCTCAAGTTGCCATGGGCCTTCATGCTATTTAAATATTTAAGTAATTTATGTATTTATTAGTGTATTACTGTTATTTAACATTTGTGTGCCAGGATGTATTGAATGTTTCATACTGTCATGACCCGATCCATCAGGATCAGTCCCTATTATGTAAAATGTGAATTTAATTTTATTTATACTGACAACTTTTCAAGCAAGGCTGCAAGTACATCAGTTTTATGACAATCAGGAAGAATGCAGCGTTCTGATACCAGTGCCATCATATACTTGTGATGGATAGGAACGCAAGAGATATTTAAATGGAAAGCTGACAATGCAAACCTGTTGAGAAGATCCAGGAGAACAAGATGCTACTTCCCATGTCTGTGAAGACTTCCTGGAGATGGTGTTGATAAAGCAATTTAGGGCCACTCGTACTTCTAAGCAAGTTTAATCTTTGGATGCCTTAATTTTAAAAGGGCTAGAAAAAAATGATTGACCAGCCTGGGAAACATAACAAGACCCCTTCTCTACAAAAAATTTAAAAATTAGCCAGGCGTGGTGGCTCATGCTTGTGGTCCCAGTTATTCAGGAGGATGAGGCAGGAGGATCTCTTGAGCCCAAGAGGTCAAGGCTACGGTGAGCCGTGATTGTGCCACTGCATACCAGCCTAGGTGACAGAATGAGACCCTGTCTCAAAAAAAAAAAAAGATTGAAATTAAAATTCAGCTTTAGCTTCCATGGCAGTCCTCACCCCCACCTCTCTAAAATACACAGGAGGATGACACAGAAACACCGTAAGTGTCTGGAAGGCAAAAGGATCTTAAGATTCAAGAGAGAGGACAAGTAGTTATGGCTAAGAACATGAAATTGTCAGAATTGCAGGTGGCTTCTTAACAGCCATGTGAGAAGCAGACAGATGCAAAGAAAATCTGGAATCCTTTTCTCATTAGCATGAATGAACCTGATACACAATTATGAGCAGAAAGTATGGCTCCATGAAGGTGCTACTTTTAAGTAATGTATGTGCTTTCTGTAAAGTGATTATATTTGTTTTGTTTGTTTATTTATTTATTTATTTTTGCATTCCGAGGCTGAACTAATAAAAACTCTTCTTTATAATCATATTTTGGGCATTCTCAGCTGATTTGAGTACTCTGCTTGCAAGTCTACCAGGGGTGCATTTTTTCCCCTATCATTTAAGAATTGCCCTTTCTTGAAGTGATCCCATTCCAAATTTTGCAGAGTTGCTCTTTCCCCTTAGAGTATTTCCAAAGTAAGTGTCTTCCTGAGCTCAGGGGATGTCCCTGTAATCCGACCAGGAAGGATCCTTTGCAAGGGCACTGAACTGCATTGTGACTTTTTTAGAGCACAAATGCTCTCACTTCTTCCACCCTCTATCCTGGAATCGACTCTACTGGTATCCCCAGAATCATGAAATAAAACTCTAACCTGGTTCAGCCATGGACATCTCAACTCTTGTCCAGCTCTAGTATTTATTGAGGGTTTGCCATATATATGGACATGTGCTAGCCCTCGGGGTTGGGAAGTTTCAAAAAGCCTCGCATTGTGTCTCCCAAACAGTGCCCACTCCTGACACTGCTTATAAGACAGGATGAAAAGTTAACTTTACTATCATTAAATGCTAAAATGTTCAGGATATATGGTATCCTGGGGTGAGAATGAAAAAGAAGGATCTGTGTAACCCAGCACCATCCAGAAAGACTCATCAGAGAAGAGAGGGTGCCAGCTTTAGGCTAAAGAATGGGCAGGGCCTGCCAATTCCCCTTGGTGCTTCTCATGGAAGGAGCAGATGGTGGGATCAGAGGGAATGCAGTCCAATTTCCTGCTATCCCAAAAATCCAAGTGTACACATTCAGGCTTCCTTGCAATGGCAGGGTAATTATAATAGGGGCGTTTGTTTACATTCCTGATTTTCAGTGTCCCCTGGAGCCCTATGCTACTCTGTTCCTGGCCTGGAGGAATGGTGGGTGGCGTCTGTCATTCTATGCCAACCTTGGGAGCATATGGTCCCATGTTGTAAGCCCACGCTTGACAGCATATGGTTGTTAATAACAAGTGTTTGTCCCCCTACAGGGTCTTTCATCTACAGTTACCAAAGTACTTAATGGATATTTAATGAACAACACTAACCAGATTTTTAAAAAATAAATAACTAATCACATTTCATAAGCACTGAGAACTGGGACCTTTCTCCAAATTTCTGGCCAGCCTGGGGCAGAGCTGAGATGTTCTGGCTCCCACCATGCCCAGTGCTTTTGCGACATGACCTCTTAGCATTTGATTAATTTCAGTGCATGCAATGCAGAGTTTTTCTTCTTTAAAGATAGTCTCCAGGACTGTCCTTTTTATTGTAAATCTAGCCACTACAAAATGTATTAAATGTCTAAGCCAAAGATCTCAGGACTGGGAATCAGAGGAGCAGACGCTAGTCCCAACTATGGTTACGTAACAAGTCTGTTACGTAACCATGTGACCTTGAGCAGGGTCTTGGAAACAGCCTGCTGGTTTTCCAATCAATACTCATTCCCAACCGTTTTCTCCCCTGATGCCCTCTTCAGCTCTAAATGTTGGTAAGTTTAGCGACCACTTTTTCAGCCACCTTTGTTGCCCAGCAAAGCCAAAACACCGAGTTCTGGCCAATGAGATATAAGAAAATTCTGCTGGGAGGGTTGCTGAGAAGCTTTGGCTTTTCTGATGAAAGACAGAGCAATGGCTAGCATCACCCTTTCCTTCCTTCCTCCTCTCTTGAGCAGAAAAAAATCTCGAGAATCTTCAGAGGACACCTTGTGCCCAGCATGAAAGCCATCATGCAAAACTCAAGTTAGAGACTCCAGGCCAGGCACTGTGGCTCATGCCTGTAATCTCAGCACTTTGAGAGGCTGAGGTGGGCAGATCACCTGAGGTCAGGGGTTCAAGACCAGCCTGGTCAACATAGTGAAACCCCGTCTCTACCAAAAAAATACAAAAATTAGCTGGGCATGGTGGTACACTCCTATAATCCCAGCTACATGGGAGGCCGAGGCAGGAGAATCGCTTGGACCCAAGAAGCAGAGGTCGCAGTAAGCAGAGATCACACAATTGCACTCCAGCCTGGGCAACAGAGTGAGACTTTGTCTCAAAAAAAAAAAAAGAAAAGAAAAGAAAAAAGCAAGACTCCAGACCCTCATGGTATCATGGAGCAGCTGAACCAACCACTCTATCTACCTACCCCAGATTTCTTGACACGTGAGAAAGACAGATCCATATTTGTTTCTCTTTTATTGCGGTGAAATATTCATAATATAAAATGCAGCATTTTAACCATTTTCAGGTGTACAGTTCAGTGGCATTAAATACATCCATATTGTTGTGCAACCATCACTCCACCCATCACCAGAACTATTTAATCAGACCCCCATCTATGAGAGGCTGCTGGCCAAGTCAGAAAAAGGACCCATGCCAGCACAGGAAGAAACCTGGGGTTTGGTGTCAGAAAATCTGGTTCTGCCCTTCATGGCTGGCATGGGCCTGGTGAAGACATGGAGCACTCGATTTCCAGTCACATCAGGTGGGGATTTGGTGATACCCTGCTTCACTGACCTCTGGGAGGTGTAAAACAAGTGAGGACATAAACCTGCAGGCCCCCCTCTGAAATCTTCAAGTGTCATACCCTTAGGAGTCCATCTCCCTGCTCCCATGCTCAAAAAGAAAGTGAGAAAACTAAGGGCCAAATGCAGCCATAGAAGATACCTCACTAGGTCCCTAACAACCCTGTGCAGGAGGAATTCTCATCCCATTATTACAGATAAGGAAACTGTGGCCAAGGTCCCTGTTCCAAGGGCAGCCTGAGCATCAGCAGGACTCACCTGAAGGTGGGGAGAGGCTGGGGGATCCCACAGGAAAGCACCTTTACTGTCCTTTCATTCAGTATTTTTGGAGTCCCTGGTACCGTCTCTGTCCCTGGCACCATCCTCAACTTTTTGGATACAGGGGTGAATAAGCCCCTTCCTTCCCATGGTTTCTCATCTCCAAAGGACCAAATGCTTGAATTCTAAGTACTGGAGGCCACTTCCTAAGGATCAAGGGCACTATTACATGAAATAAATAATTGATGGTCACAGTGCCTGGCTCACAGGAAGCACTCAGTGAATGGCAGCTATGTCCACTGACTAGCTGTGATCTTGAACAAGTTATTTAACATCTTCGAGCCTCAGTTTTCTCATCCTTCAAATGGAAAGATAGTACCTACCTCATAGTGTGGTTGTGAGGATCAAATGAAATAATGTTCAAAAATTGCTTTAAAAGGTACCTGATCCAATAAGTAAAAGCTTATTGTAAAGTAAAATGTACCGGATCCAATAACTAAAAGCTTATTGTTATTAGTTTTATTGTGCTATTTAGAACCTGAAAGAAGTATAATTCTGGACCCTGTGCTTCTTGCAAGGTTTAGGGGATGAAGGGGTGGTTTTTACCTGGCCTTGGTGTCTGTGAGAACCGGGTTGGCATGGAGGAATCATTAATCAGCCAGTGGGGATGAGAAAGCTGGTCCAGTCTGTTAGCAGATTTAAAAGCCTCTCTGGTGTAAAATCCCTTTCTTATAAATGAAATCGTCAAAACGTCCCCATATGGGGGTATCAAGATGCCGTGAACCCCATTCTTGCTTTCAGGGCTTGTACAGTCTGGTGAGAAACAGAAAAGGGAAATGGTGGTGAATATAATAAAATATAACCTGGCTGCTGGCTGGATTAAAGATATGTGCACCATAAATATTTCTTTTTACAAAGTTTTCCATCTCCCTGGAGGAGCCCTTGCATTCCCTTTCACCTTCTCTGGATGTAATTTAATTTGGCATAATCCTACCAATTCACCTTACCTACAAATCAGACTTTAATCATCTCTGTTTCATTTCAGTATAGCCCTTCTTCTAGGGCGGCGTTTGGGAGCAAAATGTATCTGGACAAGACTTTCTCCAGAGGGTCATATTATACCAAGGAAATGAATTCCCTCTCTCAAGCTCATAAACCGCAAAAATAAAATCAGCATTCTGGCTGAAGGCGGAGGAAACCAGGCGCGCATACAGAAAACCCTCCTTCGGCGGGAAGCGCTGGGCGGAGCTGATTTGCATTTACCTTCAGGCAGGCCCGGGTTCCGCAGAAGGCGCAGTGCGTTCTGGCAGCGCGCCCGCCCGCCGCGGTCATGCGCAGCTACTCCACCCGGTGGATGCTAGCGTATGACGGGCTGCAGGGCCCTGCAGCTGCTCACTAAGCTCCCCCGTCTCCTTTCATAAGGAGCACCATCCCTTCACTTCTATCCATTAGGCTGCTTGCAAAAGGAGCTAACCTGGGCGTGGGGGATTCCAAGGAACTGAATATTCCGCCAGTGGCTCGGGGGTTTGGTGAAGAGGGAAAGTCGAGGGACGAATCTTGGGTAAGCCACAGTGTTCAGTGAGCTTCCTCCTTCCCACGACCAACATACAGATAGGTGTAATGAAGCTGAAATGACAGCAAGAGCAACAACACCTGGAAGGAGTCCAGAGCGCAGGGGTATGCACTTGATCCTGAAGCAAGGAGACTGGGCTCACACCTGGGCTCACCACTTACCAGCTCTGTGCTCTTAGGCAATTCCTTATCTCTTTGTGTGTGTGTGTCCTCACCTCTAAAACAAGTATGCTAATAGTGCCACCATCTACTGGGTGCTGTGGGGGTTAAATGAGTCAAGGCTCACAGGACCCAGTGCTCCATGGCCCAGGCTGGAGTGCAGTGGCACAATCAAAGCTCACGGCAGCTTCTCACCTGCAGCCTCAAACTCCTGGGCTCAAGCGATTCTCCCGCCTCACTCTCCTGCGATTGTTTTTCTCAGAGCAGGCCAACAAGGAGAGGCAATCCTAAAGCCCACTTCTTTTTCCCTCCCCATGAATATGAAGGTTGACTTTGGACATGTACAGAAGCCTTCCAGTCCTAACTCAGAAAGCTATGTCCTTCCAGCCACCAGCCGTTTGCTGGGCATATGGCCACCACACAGCAGTGACATCTCCCTGGAATCACAGCACTCAGAGCAACGCCCTATTTCAGCAAATTATTGCATGGGTTTCTGCTCAACGTTGTAGAACATCCTCCAGCCATGGCTTGTCCATTTCCCTGAAACTCCTCTTTATTGAGTGTTTGGGGTGTTTAAGGGTTAACCAGCCCAGTGGTCCCCCAACTTGTTTGAGCCAGGGTCCCTTTGTTCAAATGGAAATCTTAAACACAATTCCAAGATACACAGGAATTGGGGAGTATGGTGGCCAAAGAGGCTTTAGTTGCATCTGCAACGTTCTAATTTCTTACAAGGAAAATATATTAGTATATTTTTTGCATAATTAAAAATTAGTTTTTTTTATAAAGTCCTATATATAAAGTAGGCAAAAGCAGAGCTGCTCTGGCTGGAGCCTCACACCCACTCATTCCCTGACCCCTATTCACCACTGAGAGCCCTAAGACCTCTTCTCAACACTCCTAAATTCTGCAGAACAGTTTTATAGATGACAAAACTGAAGGACAGAGTTTGGTGCCGTGCCCAAACACCAGGATTAATGCCAGGGCTCAAACTTGAGCCTGGGTCTCCTGACTCCCATTTTGGCAGTTCCTGTTCGAATTCCCAGAAGATTGCCAACTAAAGATACTTTCTTTTCAACTTTTCATTCTGAATTCATTTCAGACTTAGAAAAATATGGCCAAAATATTTCACAGAAGTCCCATATTACTATCACCCAGGTTTCTCTAATGTTAACATAAACATGGTATAGTTATCCAAAACAGGAAATTAACATTGGTCAATACTACTACCTAACAGATAGACCTTATTCGAATTTTGCTAATTTTTCCACCAATGTGCTTTTCCTGGTCCAGAATACAATCTAAGACCCAATACTGAATTTAGTTTCGTGCCCTATAATCACCTCAAGTCGGGGACAGTTCCTCGGTCTTCCTTAACCATGCATGACCTTGACACATTTGAAGAGCTGGGAGCAGTTATTTCGTAAAATGTCCCACAAGTGAGATTTGTCTCACGTTTCTTCATGATTAAATTTGGGTTCTACATTTTTGTCAAGCATCCTACACCAGTAATACTGTGCCCTTCTCAGTGAATCTCATCAGGAGGGGCATGAAATCAATGTCTCTCAGTACTGGTGAAATTAACTTTGATCACTTTGTTTAGGTGGTGTCTGTCCACCAGTGTTCTCCCCTGTAGTACTCTTTTTTCTTCCGGAATTAATATATCTTGTGGGGAGACACTTTAAGACTATGTTAATACCCTTTTTCTCATCATACTTCTACCAACAGATTTTGTCATACGTAGATGATACTTGCTTGCAAGCAACAATAATTTTGCCTAATGGTGATTTTCTATCTCCATCCTTCTTTCTACATTTATTAGTTTGAATTCTACTGTAAACAAGAATTCTTTATTCTTCCTATATTCTTTTTAGTAAAACATTCCTAACTTTCGATGTTATCAAAGACCATCATGTTGACTCCACAGAACCCTTGGTATCTGACTTTTGGGTCTGCCCAGTTTTGAGGTATTCACTTCTGTGCCACCATAAAGAAAAATGCCTTCTTTATTTTGCATTTAAACCTTATGATTTTAGTTGCCATTAATAGAATTTTTGAGAGATGAGTGTGCTAAATGCCTTGCACTTAGCACACTTAGTGAAGAGGATGTTTTAATTATTCAAGAGAACTGCTTTTATGCAATTCGGGTGTACCCTTTACACATAAAAATTAATGCTAAATAGATGTAATTTCCATCTATTCATTAAAACAAATCCCAAAGCAGTCCAGAAATCCTTAGTAGCCTAATGTTATTCTTGGCACTTGAAAACAAAACTACTTTTCTTAAAGAAGGAAAACCATAACCTGTGTTTTATAAAACACTTATTCTCACTAATGGTGACCTTCTTGCTCCTTTTTTCCAAGTACCCTCCCTGTTTCCTTCTCCTGAGCAACCATTCACTCAACACTATTTTACCGAGAACCTACTGTGTGCCGGCCTCTTTTCTAAATTCTGGGGACAAACCAGTGGATAAAACAGACCTGAACTCCACCCTTTTGAGCTTCCAGTTTATTCAGGGGAGATAGACTACAAACAAATTCTTTAAGTGGTAGCTGCTTTGCAGTAACATTAAGAATCACAGGGGCAGAGAAACCTCTAATTTAGATAGCATGAACAAGGAAAGCCCTTCAGAAGAGGTAGGTGTGGTGAGATTTGAACAGAGAACAGAAAGAAGTAAGGGAGAAGCTGTGTGCCTTGGGGCAGAAAGTGCAATTCAGGAAAGGAGCAGCAAGTGCAAGGTTCTGTTTTAGGGGCAATGATTGGGTTGCATTTGCTAGTGGGAGGGGTTGTTGTGTGTCCCCTTTTGCTGTATGTACACAGCCTTCTTTTGCTAAGTCTTGCATTTTTAGTACCTTCCCATCTGCTTCTCCTCTCTGCTTAATTTTTTCAACATGTAGTTTTGAATATATTTCCTTGAGGCCTGATATAGGGGATGGATAGACAGATGATAGATAGATAGATAGATAGATAGATAGATAGATAGATAGATGATAGATAGATAGATAGATAGAGATAAATATTAATATAATGTATATATAGAGAGAGTGACTCCTTTTTTTTGATGTGTGACTGCAGACAGCTTTTAAGCCTTGCCTCTCCCTCTTACCTCTCTGCACCACACTCACACCTGGGCAAGCTGCTCAGAAAGCCTGGGTGCGCCCTCCTTTGGTATAGCATCTGAACCAAATTTGGGGTAAAGATTCACAACACACACCCATCTGTGCTGGTCAGTACAATAGGCGTGAGCCACAGCTATTGAGCACCTCAATTGGAAACATGGCAGGATGTGCTGTACATGCAAAATACACTTTGGGTCTCAAAGACAATATGAAAGAGGCTGGACAACATACAGACCCTGTCTCTACAAAAAACGAAACAATTAGCCCAGCGTGGTGGTGCACGTCTGTTGTCCTAGCTACTTGGGAGGCTGAGCTGAAGGATTGCTTAAGCCTGAGAGGTCCAAGCTGCAGTGAGCTTTGATCACACCAGTATACTCCAGCCTGGGTGAGCCTGTCTCTAAAATAAAATAAAATAATAAAAAACAAAGATAGTATGAAAGAATGTAAAATATCCTATTAATAATTTTTAAGTTGCTGGCACGGTGGCTCACGGCTGTAATCCCAGCACTTTGGGAGGCCGAGGTGGGTGAATCACCTGAGGTCAGGAGTTCGAGACCAGCCTGGCCAACATGGTGAAACCCTGTCTCTACTAAAAAATACAAAAATTAGCCGGGTGTGGTGGCGGGTGCCTGTAAACTCAGCTACTTGGGAGGCTGAGGCAGGAGAATTGTGGGAACCCGGGAGGCGGAGGTTGCCATGAACCAAGATCGTGCCATTGCACACTAGCCCGGGCCAACAACAGTGAGACTCTGTCTCAAAAATAATAATAATAATAATAATTTTTAAGTTGATTGTATGATAAAATAATATATATATCAAGTTTAAAGTATTATTAACATTAATTTCACCTTTTTAAACCTTTTTAATGGGAGTACAGCATTTTTGTTTTGTAGAGCTGGGGTTTCTCACTATGTTGCTCAGGTTGGTCTTGACCTCCTAGGCTTAAGCAGTCCTCCCGTCTTGGCCTCCCAAAGTGCTGGGATTATGGGCATGAGCACTGTGCCTGGCTACATGAAAATTTTTAATTAAATATATGGCTCATATTTGTCATTCACCTTCTACTTCTGTTAGATAGCATTAATATATTCCAAAGTAGTAACAATGACTATGTCTTAGTTTGTTACTTTTTTTAAATTCCTTCTTTTGGATTCTCTGTATTCTCTGAGCATGTATTTAAAAATAAAAAGACATTTCTTGGAGTTGTTGCTGGTGGAGGTAGGAAGGCCTTTTGGAGGATCTGAGAAGGAAAGTTCTCCCTACCCAAAAAGTCCAGAAAGGGAAAACATTTTCCAATCAGCCATGATTCTGAAACTGACATCTGCCCTCTCTCCACTGTTTAATTAATCTAAACTTGACCTGAGGCTGCCTCCATACCTTGAGTCCCTATGTAATGAACTGCAACCTAACTTGGTATAAACTGACCGAAAGCTAATTTAATATGTTTTTGTAGCTAATAGCTGAGCCTCAGCAGTAAAACACAGCAGCAAACCTCCAATCAATCATAGGCTGCCAACTGATCAGACCATGCTCAAATAAAGCAAACACCTAGCTGTAACCAATCAAGCTGTCTCTGTACCTCACTTCCGTTTGCTGTTCATAAATGCTGTCAGCCCATATCGTGAAGCAGAGTTCTCTGGACTTCTGCTGGTTCTGAGAGCTGCCCTATTGACAAGTCATTCTTCGCTCAGTTAAATTTGGTTAAATTTAACTTATCTATAAAGATTTACTTTCAACACTGTACATATACTGCTAGAGACAGGCAGCCTCTCTCTACAAGTATTGGAGGAAATGACTTTCTAATGGTGACTCTGGAGTTTGCAAATGCATTGGTGTGCCTTGCCCTGCAAGCCCCGGCTCGTTAGCACTGATATGCTGCTGTCATACATAGGAAGCCCAAGGTGCTGCTGACTACGACTTTCCTGTGTGCATCTCTAGGGTTGCCATATGTGCTTAATCCAGTCCATATCTACTCTCTACAAGCCCTCAGTGTCCCAGATCCTTGTCCACAAACCTGGAGGACCAAGCTGGGGATGGCTGTCCAAGCATGGATCCGCCTGCTTTGCAGACTGCTTTGCAGGGTAATGTTTTGGAACAAACTGTACAGACTTAGTCATGTAAAATGTTATTGCATTGAAGAGGTCAGAATTCAGAGCGCACTTGGCTGATCCAGCAACTGAATTTTACTACTACTGACTCTGATGAACAGAAAACAACTCTTCCACCTGTACATAGGCAGTCAACTCTTTCTACCAGAAGAGGAATGGACAGTAAGAGAAGGCAGAACGGGGGGAAGAAATCAAATGGATTTAATTAGATCATCATATAAAAACTGCAAATGTCCTATCATTTTTCAGAAAGATTCAATGTCTGCTTTCAAAGGATTTTACTATATGTATTTTCTTCACACAAGTAAATTTTAAAATTTAAGTCCGAGTGATTTCAATTCTGTAAATTTTGAAATTTCACTGAGTAAGAACAATACTGACTACTGACCCTCAAGAAGCAAGTCTACACAAATAGGCAAATTTGTCAGTTTATTGTTGGGGCTCTGAAAATGATACCCCAAAGTATGGAGCTTTCATGCAGAGTGCTTTGAACTAAGGGAGAACCAAAGCCTCCCTGAACTTCTGCCCTGCTGTGTCTCACCCGTTTCAAAAGCACAGGGAAGGGTGGTCTCTGAACTTGCCTCATCTGCCTAACGATAGATCTTCCAAAAAGGCACTCAATTGTCATGAGTTTCCTCCCCAGGAATCTCATTAATTAGGAAAAATTAACTGTATCACAGGAGGAGAACAGACTGAAGGTAAGTGCCAAGCCCAGATATTGTCACAAACTATCACTTATTCTTCTGAGGGCTGCTCCAAGACAACCTTTATTACTCTGGAGACTGTTTATCTGCATAACAAGACAACTTTTATTCACCATGCATTTCCTCTCCTTTCCCTCCCATAATTTGTGTCATGCCCCACCCCCAAATTAAGCTCTGAGCCTCAATTCCTTTCTGTAGCTCAGGATGCTACAGAAACTTTTATCATCTAGCCCTTCTTTGAGTCTCATATTTTGTGAGATTCCCATGCCTATGCACATAATTAAAATTGTTTTTTCCTGTTAATCTATCTACTGTCTATTTACTTCCCAGACTCAATGATCAAACCTTAAGAGGGTAGAGAGAAAGGTTTTCTGCCTTACATTACATTCCACCCAAGATCCACAAAAAGAGAAAATTTTACTTTTAGATAATGAAAAAGTTACCCAAAATATACAAACCCTCATATTTGACTTTACTCTTCTAACTCTACAAACTGAAGCCACCACTAGCTACTACAATTTGACCACCAAGGTATACATTTTTCTAACAGCTGTAATGAGGTATAGTTCACATACTATACAAGTGACTCTTTTAAAGTGTCTAATTCAACGGGTTTTCTACACTTACAGAGTTGTGCACCCATCACCACAATAAATTTTGGAATATTTTCAATACCCCATAAAGAAACACAGCACCCCTTCACCATCAACACCTGATATGGTGTGCATATTTGTCCCTCCAAATCTCATGTTGAAATTTGATCCCCAATGTTGGAAGTGGGACCAGATGAGAGCTGTTTGGGTCATGGGAGTGGAACCCTCATGAATGGCTTGAGCCATCCTCTTGGTGATGAGTGAGTTCTTGCTCTATTAGTTTACATGACAGCTAATTGTTTAAAGGAGCCTGGGACCTCTCCCCTCTCTCTCACTTCCTCTCTTGCCATATGATATGCCAGCTCCCCCTTTGCATTCCACCATAATTGTAAGCTCCCTGAGGCCTCACCAGAAGCAAAGTGGATGCTGACACCATGCTTCCTGGACAGCTGCAGAACTGTGAGCCAAATAAATCTCTTTTCTCTACAAACTACTCAGCCTTAGGTATTCCTTTATAGTAATGCAAAACAGACTAACACAAATCCCAATCCCAGTATCCCTCCTCCTCTACAAGGTCCTAGGCAACCACAATCTACTTTCCGTCTCTGTGGATTTGTCTATTCTGGACATTTTATATAAACTGAATTATATAATATGTGGTCCTTTGTGACTTTCTTCTTTTACTTAGCATAATATTTTCAAGGTTCATACATGTTGCAGCGTGTATCAGTACTTCATTCCTTTTGTTCCTGAGCAATATTTGATTGCATTGATATGCCACATTTTATTTACCCATTTATCAGTTGATGGACATTTGGGTTGTTTCCAGTTTTTTACTATTATGGCTAATGCTGCTATGAATATTCATGTACCTAAGTGTAATTTTAAAGTTAAGTAATTCTTGCCTAAGGCTTAGGATACATCCCCCCAAAAAATGAGAATAAAGCAAAGTTTTGCAAAGCAGCAAAGCAGAACTTTACTCTATCAGTGATTGCCACTCTTCAGTCACCTTTTCCCATGGAAGATAGTCCTTAACAGCCTGATTTGGGAACATCAAAAGAGGTCCATCTAAAAATGTTGTGTTAAGCAGATTCAAACACATTTTTTTTGTTTTGTTTTGTTTTGTTTTGTTTGAGACCAAGTTTCACTCTTGTTGCCCAGGCTGGAATGCAATGGCGTGATCTCGGCTCACTGCAACCTCCACCTCCCGGGTTCAAGTGATTCTCCTGCCTCATGTTGAATACAGTGAGTTCTAAATTTCTCTTCAAAGAATCAGTATGTCAGTATGTTCCATTCTTTGTTCTCCATTTTAAAGTTTAACTTCCTCGTTCTCCTCGCCCGTAGTTTCAGTAAACAACTTTTTCCACCAGTTCTAATCAGCAGTTCACATCTGTTCCCCTGGTCACCTGCTCCGTCCTGAGTCACCCCTGGTCTTCTGTTCCATCTGAGTCACCCCTGGTCACCTGCTCTGACCTGAATCATCCTGAGTTCTCTTTTCTGTAACTGCCCTTCCCACCAAACTACTCACCCCGCCACTCTGACTTGTTCCCCTTCTCTCTTTAAAATAGCCAATCAGAATTATCTCAGACTGTGCGGTCCAACCCTAGCCAATAGGGGAACGACATAGCAGTAGGGGCTACCTGCATCAGGAATAAAAACCGCTTCCCCTCCCTTGTTCAGGTGTGCTCTCACCATTGCTCCATCCACGAGTCACACTCTTCTATAGAAGTAAAATTGCCTTGCTGAGAAAATTGAATTTATATTTGAGTGCTATTTCTTTTGCGGCACCAAAAGTTTATTTATAACACTCAGCTTCCCAAGTAGCTGGAATTACAGGCATGCACCACCATGCCCAGCTAATTTTGTATTTTTAGTAGAGATAAGGTTTCATCATGTTGGTCATGCTGGTCTCAAACTCCTGACCTCAAGTGATTCGCCTGCCTTGACCTCCCAAAGTGCTGGAATTACAGACATAAGCCACTACATCCAGCCTCAAACACATGTATTTATTGCATGTCTAATGTAGCAGAGAAAAAATAATTTTTTTCTACTTTTCATGATTTTTAGCTGATACAACTAAAATTCCTATAAC